>NC_139521.1:46592921-46952921 GCF_947247035.1 Vipera ursinii
CATACATGTGCCTCTTTCAAAACAGAATTATGTGAAGGAAATTATTAAAAGAGAGAAATAGTTGAAGGAAAAGGTTTAACCCTCTCCTATTCATATCCAGAGGTGGCTTTGAGCTAGACTCTTCATTTCACATGTGTATATATAAATAGATCAAAAATAACAGGAAAGCTGAATTATACAAAATTTCAAGGCTGATCCAAGACCTGTCGCAGCCTGAAGTAGAGCAGAAAATGGCACTATACATGTACCCTCCAAATCAGTAATGTTATTTTGACACTTGAATCAGAACACTGGACTCCAGTTATTTTTAAACTGTTGACCCACTTACCCCCTACGTGGTGTTGCATGATATTATTATTATTCTCTTCCACCCCCCCCCCCAAAAAACCTGGGGGGAAGGTTCCCAACTACTAGTCCCAAGCTGATCCTTGTCACACAAACAAAAAAAAATCACAAATTGCATCATTAGCCCCAAGATAATACTAGATTAATTCCAGTTTAACAACTAGTGATCTAGAAGGATGTTCACCATTGTGAAAAATATAATAATGAATATAAATCAACTGCTGATAATTTTTTACCTTTTCACAACACCAAAAGCAACTGTCTGGTTCTATTTCTTCCTGCACAATGTACCATATTGAAAGAAAAATAATCTATGTCGAAAAGCCATGCTTACCACAATCATTTGGGCATATCAAAGTTTTTCTAGCTAGTTGTCAATAGTAGCTATAGGAGGTTTAAATTCTGTTTGAATCAGCAAGTGGCTTGCTTGACCAAAAATTTCCTGTAAGAAATACAATGTCCATGAATATATATATTTGGAAACATTTATTATTGCAATAGGAATGTTTATTTATTTGGAAGGAGCCTATTAACTTGAAACACATGTGTGGGATAATTTTGTTAAGTTTTAAAATTTGCTTTTTCTAGATGACAACTATGTCTGTCAACTGTGTCAGACTCAATGCTCGTTAAAAATGTATATTAGCATCATTTATACCTCATGCTTCAATAATGGAACAGACGCAAACATTAAACAAAGCAAAACAAAAAAACAGACCACACTGCATGTGTAGAGTAGAAGGAAAATTAGACCAAATACATGAAGGGAACTTAACCAAAACAGAACAGTACAATTGATATCAGTGGATCAGTTCCAATGTATATACTCAATTAAATTAAATTAAATTAAATTAAATTAAATTAAATTAAATACCACACAAACATAAAATATACACCATTTCTTTTTTGGAACTATTTGACCATTAGGGAATTAGGCTATGATTTTCAATCAGAATAATGTACATCTTTCCTTTTTAATTATATAGGAGGATGAATTATCCAGGCTTGAATTTTTTTTAAAAAAATGCTAAGCTTCCAGAAAGTTGACAACTCTTTATTATAAGAATTGAAACACTGCAACAAGATCTTAGTTCATTAATTATTGAAGTTTCCATTTGGATAAAGTTTCAATTGATTCAATTTTGTATAACATTAAATACTTGTAGAGAAACCCATGGAAAATAGCATCCCTTAGCTTTTGAGTAATTATACACTTGTGATAGAAATACTGTACTTTGACACAAATGGTGTCAGTTGCTTATATGTAGGAAAACATGCTTGTCATGGGAGTACAAAAATAAAATTTATTTGTTAAATTATGCATAAATATAAGATACAAATGTATTTTTAAAATACAGTTAAAGGTATCACACTTGCATTGTGTACATATGAAAATACAGTATTTAAGATTCAACATACACAGACACATTTATGATAAATGTAACTAATTGGCAATGCCAGTTCTTTTCATTATGGGTTCCCATCTTTTCATTTTCCAAAAATATGGAAAATTAAGATGCTATGAAATAAGACACTCTAGTTCTGCCGGACATCATGTAGCAGCTTGTTAATTTCTGCCACCAGTTCACTAGCATCCATGAGTTCATGTTTACTATCACTCAGGTGGTTAAGCACATTGTCAAACTCATCTTCTTCATAGTTCTCTGGAATTTCCTCCATGGCAGGTAACCATTTTGAAGAGGGCTGGGCACCTGAATGAGTTCCCAAAGTAAGCCCAGTGCTGTTTGCAGGGTTTTGAAAATGAGTACTGGCTGCCCATGCTGCCACCCCTTGTGGATAGCTTACAGTCTTGGCTGGCAAATGTCCTTTCCTGCGCTCTAGTGAACTGGGAGGCTCTATTTCATTACATTCTGTGTAAGCATCCAACGAAGGAGGCAAGAGACGTTGGAAGACACTGTTCATTTCAGAGAGCAGAGATGAGGTACACATGTCAGCTGCTTCTTCCAAATTCTGATTGTCTTTGCCAAAAGTTGAAAAGCTCTTTTTCTTTTCAGATGATTCAACCTCCTGATGCTCCTCCTCCTCCTGTGGTGGCTGGCTTTGCGGAGGCTGAAATTCTTCTCCTGGTATAAACATATTGCTTCTGTAATCAGAAGATGGGGAAGGCAGAGGTGGCATCCAGCACTGGTCTGAATGCCCCAGGACTCTGCATTCCTCTGTGCACAATCTCATTGCTGAAAGCAAAATAAAATTAAATGTTAAAACCTGCACGATTTCAGTCACAACTCAAGGTGTAACTCTTGACTTTTTAAAACCTAAATTTAAAAGTAGTTTGAACAAACATACATATATTTTCTGGTCAAAAAAACACATTCAATAAATCAGTGCTTAAGTCTTTTTCACTGAATCTTAGAATAGTAGTGCCTAATTTTGTTGAAAGTTTGGTTTTTGGCCTTTGAATGGCATTCTGAGGTTGTACTCCAAAGAAGTATGTGAAGATAAGAACAAAAGCTAAATTTCATTTAATTTTCCTTTAAAATGAATCAAAGTATAAATCCAGTGCAATCATGGGTTTAATTATTTAATTTTATTTGGAATTTTAAAGTAGAAAAATATTGGTTCAAATGTTTGTGTTACTTTGGTACTATAGTTATATGAAATTTTTTTATTGGCTTATTTATATCTTATTTCAAATATTTTTCTCACAACTTTTGATGAAAGTGCCTTTTTGCTACCCAGAAAAGAAGACTAAAACAGTCTAATTACAAAGACTGCCCTAGTTTTGAACACACTTAAAACCAGAGTTCTTGATCAACTTCATAAATCAAAGTTGTGAAAGGATTTTTTCTTAATAAGAGGGCAGGGTGGCATTAACTCCTGCCATTTTCATAAACATGTTGTGTTCCGTTTTGATGTATATATTTTAATCCAGTTAGACAAATAGCTGCCATTTAGATGCTAGATCTATAAAATATAGAACTCCATATATCAGATATTACTCACACCACAGTAAAAAATGAAAATAAAGGTTATCCTAATTTCACATAAGTACTTGAATTTTTTATAACGGCTCTAGTTTTGAACCATGGTTAGTAATTAGAATGCAATATTACAGTCTAATTCTGCCAACTGCCAGTGGTTTCATCCTGACCAGCTCAGGGTTGACTCAGTCTTCCATCCTTCTGAGGTCAGTAAAATGAAGACCCAGATTATTGGAGGCAATATGCTGACTCTGCAAACCACTTAGATAGGAATATAAAGCACTATGAAGTGGTATATTGTGGGCACTCCATCACTGGAGATTTTTAAGAAGAGGCTAGACAGTCACTTGTCTGAGATGGTATAGGTTCTCCTGCTTGAGCAGGGGCTGGACTAGAAGACCTCTAAGGTCCCTTCCAGGTCTATACTATTCTGTTCTGTTTTGTTTTGTTCTGTTCTGTTCTAAATGTATATACTATAAGTCAGTGGTGGCAAACCTATGGCACATGTGCCAGAGGCGGCACTCAGAGCCCTCTCTGTTGGCATGCGTGCCACCGCCAGCAGCAGGTCCATCAGGCTGCCACCGCCACCTGGAGCAGGAGCCCTGCCCAGCACAAAGGAGGCAAAGCGGCCAACTAGTAAGCTCAAGTAGAGCAGAAGTCACCAACCACTGTCGATTGCCAGACTGGAAGAAAAGGGAGGGGGAAGCATTTTACATGCATGTGTGCACACATGGGGGCTGCGAGCATTCACATGCTCCAAATGGGGCAGGGCTAGTGCCTACGTGATAGTCACCCTGCCTCATTCTTGCGTGGTGCAGCATCTTGTATCTGCATCCTACGGCGCCACGACGGCCGTATTTGTGCCTTGCAGCAGGTTGGCCCATTTTTGCGCCCCTGGTTTTTGTGTGCCAGAGGCGACACTCAGAGGCACCTCCCTGCCCCCACCCCAAGGGCACCACAATGCTGATGCACCCTGGCACTTTGCAATAAATAAGTGGGTTTTGGGTTGCGGTTTGGGCACTCGGTCTCTAAAAGGTTCGCCACCACTGCTATAAGTGCTATTGCTATTGCTATTATGCTTGTTATAGACTTTTATAGAAAAAGTTTGAATGGCTATGTTTTAGAATTTACTGACAAGCTTCAAAGCACCTTTGAAGTATATATATTGTGCTCTTTCTTCCAGGTGCTCAAAGTGCAAGGTAGCGGTCCCTTCTCCATTTCTTCCTGTAAATTTCCTATGATGGAAATTTAGTTGAGAGAAGCTTAGCCCAAAGTCATGGCTAAGGATGTATTTGACACTGCATTTATCATCATAATTCAAGATTTTGACTATTACAGTACACCACACTTGCTCTTATACATATAAATAATTTGGGATTATAACCAAATATTTGTATTTGGTAACTATACAAAACATCAGCAGCCTGAAATGATAAAAAGTGGATAGTCTTTGAACAAGTTGCTTCCTGATATTAATTTAGTTAAGTATTCTATTTATGAAGATAGAGATAAAAACCAAATCTTTGCATAATTTTTTCCATTCTAATTAAACAGAGATTTCCTTTATGAACTCTAGTGCATGATTCTGGTTAGACCTATCATAGCACACTGTAAAGCAGACATGTCAAACACAAGGCCCAAGGGCCGGATGTGGCCCGCGAAGTGGTTTCATGTGGCCCGCGAAGCCATCCTGGAAACAGTGAGGGAACGGCCCCCACTGTCTTGGCCCTGGCCCAGAGATCCTCCTCCTGCCAAAGACCCTCAGATCTGTCCCACTCCTGCCCAGGGCCCCATATAGGCACCCTTGATGCGAACGATGTAGAGCTGGCCACGCCCACCCAGTAGGCCATACGCACTCTAGCCATGCCCACCCAGTAGGCCACGCTCACCCTGGCCATACCCACCCAGCCCCCCGAGGGCAACCGCAATGCTGATGTGGCCCTCAATGAAATTGAGTTTGACACCCCTGCTGTAAGGGCAAGTGATTTGAATAATTTGAAAAGGGGTTGGATAGATTTATGGAAGATATGTCCATCATGTTTTATCAGTCTTAAAGACTTATCATTACCACTGTACTGGAAGCAGTATTCCCCATGCAGTTCCAGGGCATCAATAATAAGTGTCTACCTCTTGCTTGTGAGTACCTGGCTTGTGAATCTAGCTATATGAGAAACAGATGCTGTACTAAGGTGGACCTTGGTATGAACCAGCAAGCCAATAATGATGATCTTATGCCCTCACATTTGGAAAACTCTTATTTAGTATAAATACAAATAGCTACACTAACAATAGGCTTCACTGCTAGCTTCAAATATGGACAATATCTGCCAGATGAAACAAAAATATAGTAATCAGAAATTGTTCTCTTATTAGCATCAATATCTTAGCTGGATAATATTATAACATACTATTTTACACCAGAGACCCTGATACTGGTGTACAAAATATTTAGTGTTTTTAAAATATACAGAAAAAAATATCATGCTATACCACTATATACACTCGAAAACTCCAACTTTCCCCCCAAAAGCCAATTATTTTAGGCACATCCTAAAGAACATCCTGAAGTGGGCCAAGTCATAGAAGGATACCAGAAAGTCAAGCAAGGACATGGATTTCTTACTTGTGATTTAACAGTAGCATGATTCTAGTCCAAGCATTGTGGTAAACAAATACTGTATCTATTTGCCATTAACATCTGATATATTCTTACAATTTTGTGGATTCAATTCATTTCAAATTTATGGAAAATTTAAAGACACCATTCATGGGATAGAAATTTATTCCAGAGAGTTGTGACTCTCTTGTAAGCCTTCATATGGTAAATATTGCTTTTAAGGACTTGAGCAAGTTTTAGGTGTTGTTCAGTACAAATGGGATAGGAAGAGAAACATGTTTATTTTCACCAATGCAAATTTTCCTATGTATCATTGTCTGAAAATACTGGAAATAAGTTATTGAATATAAGCTGTTTGATTTCCACTGAATTTTTACCTGCAGGAATTCTCCCATCTGTAAGGAAAAGGTCACTGAATCCTTCTCCAAGAAGCCTGTCAATAGGAGAATCTCTCCCTAAATCATAATCACTGTCTCCTGCTTCACTGTCACCACGACCACTATCTTTCAGGCTGAACTTATCCATATCTTGAAGGGCATATCTGTGATAAAACAAAAGAGACATGTGGATTGAACAGGGCTTCATTAGCTCATGTGCTAAGCCTATACCTTCTGATAATACTACTCTGAATTTTGACCAAAGAAAATCCTCACCTGTAGCTTCTGGAATACTTGTTGCCTCGAAAACTTGGCCTTGGTTGATATTGACCTTGATGAAGCATGGAGAGAAGCTGAGACACCTGTTATGAAACACACAACAGCAAGAAAAAATGAATCCTTACAAAGGTTATCCATATAACTGCCCAATAAAACCATGTATATTAATCCTCTCCTCTTTTAAACCATAAACTGTCTGTTGAAATAATCTGTGAGAAGAAAGTAACAGAATTCAGTCAATATAAAAGATAGTTACGAACACCTTAGTGTACCAGATACACTTTAACCTTGTTCCTTAGTCTCATCATCCAAGGCATCTAAAAACCTTAACTCTGAACCTTAAGCTAGTTAAATTCAAGTGTTTGGTTGCAAATAGTTTAAATTCCATTGAAGTTAGTAAAAAATTATATTTAACTGCTCTGAGCTATGGCTCAAAGGCCTTAAAGACATTCATTAAAAATTTGCATGCAGAGTTGACAGAAGCTGTTAGAACAGATGTAGTTAAAACTTCATTAGTGTTAGTAATATATTTCTTCATTCTTTTGTCTTTAAATATGTAAATACATTATAAGTATACTTAAATACTGACGCATAGAACAACATGTGATTTTTACATCCTGGAAAGATTTCTAAGGACTAATTCTAAAATATATTTAATTAACTGGAGTAATATTTTATTTATTTTATTTTAATTCCATTTATATCCTGCCCTTCTCCGAAGACTCAGGGCGGCTCACTAGCTTAGCAGTAGCCTTCATTCTATGTATATCCCTGCTTATTAGGGCTTTCACACAGACCTCAAGTGGCATTATTACAAAGTCAGCTTAATTGCCCCCAACAATCTGGGTCCTCATTTTACCTACCTCAGAAGGATGGAAGGCTGAGTCAACCTTGAGCCTAGTGGGACTCAAACCTGCACTAATTGCAGGCAGCTGGTGTTACTTAAGAAGGCATTAGCCCACTGCTCCACCAAGGCTATTACTACTGGTAGCCTATTAAAATTTAGTTAATATTGTATCAATATTAACTAAATTTTAAACAGTTTAGTTAATATTGCACCGATTACTACAAATAAGGGTAATAGATATAGATTGCAAAACTCTAGATCACCACTAGGTACAACAAAATGATATGCCTTGCTCCCATCTAGCGGTCATCTGGAATTTGGATAACAAGGGTAACAAAATCTAGCCACCCTATTATTCATGGCTTTAGTGATTTGTACAGAAACTAAAATCATACTCGCAGTTGGAATTCCATACATTTTGTTATATTTTTAAATGCAAGTAGTTTAATAAGAAATAGTGATATCATCCATACATCACTGTATACATCACACACACGCACACACGCATATATTGGTACTTAGGAAACAGCAACATATTTTCCCAGTGAATTTCTGGATATGTATAAATACATATTGTAAATGTAGATGTGTACAATCATCATATATAATAATGGAAATGATACATTGCAAATTAGGTATTGTAACTAAACAGACATAGGATTCATTTATTTATGTGAATGATTTTAATTAATACAATCTGTATGATCTTACCTCAACAGCAGGAGTAGCATGAGTGAGTTCAAGAGAGAAATTCTCTGGTACATGATTTGATGAGATGGTCACCAGACTATTTAAAGACTGATGACTGTGATGGCTTTGTCGACTGCTCATTTGCCCTCTTTCTAGTGTTGGAGATGATGAAGGTGAAGCTTTGTGGTGGGATCTAATTGGTAAAGTACCATTAATGGTAGGCACTAATGTAATGTCCCCTTTGTGAATCTGTCTTGATGGCCTTTTGGGATGATGCTGGTATGTGGATTCTGCAACACGACAATTATAAGACCGGGTGTCTTTCTTCTCACGATTACACATTGTAGCAAAGACGACCATAACCACCAACAAAACTGCACATATTGCTCCTAAGGATATTATTGTGATCATGGAAATGTCTAGAGGAGCTTGGTTTGGATATGTTGCTTCTGTAGATGAAAGCTGATATATATTTTTAACAACACTGCATTTCAGAAGTGCTTTAGTACTCAGTTGAGGACTTCCTTTGTCCCTAACAACCACTGTAAGTTCCCATTCTTTTGATGTAACAGATTCAATGCTAGCATTAAGATAAATGTCACATGTCTGTGGATCCATCACAAAGAGGCCTTCTTCACTACTAGTTGCTAATGAGCAGCTTAACTCTGCATTAACTCCTGAGTCTCTATCTATGGCCCTTATCCTAGTGATGCAATGGTTACTGTCAGCTTCCTTAGGGATTGAAATTTCTGCTGTATTATTATGCAGTGCAGGCCCCACAATCAAAGGAGCATTATCATTTTCATCAATAATAGTTAGTACCACTGTTGTATTGCTAGCCAACTGTTGACTCCCTCCATCTCTAGCTTGAACCATAAAGACAATCTGGTTTACTTCCTCATGATCAAAAGTCCTAAGTGCATAGATGGCTCCAGTAGAGGGATCAGTGGTCACATATGTATTTATGGAAATTCCCAAAATGAAACTCTCCAAGATAGTGTAGGTCACCTGCCCATTATCTCCCAGATCTGGATCAGTTGCTGTAACAGAGGTGATATAAGCACCTGGAGAATTATTTTCTAAAATTACAGTTTCATATCTATTTGTCTGAAATTGGGGTGGGTTGTCATTTTCATCAATGATCTGGACAGTAAAATGTTTCACTGTGGAAAGACTTGGAGTTCCTTTGTCTTCTGCTATGACTGTCAGGCTGTATTCAGATCGCTTTTCTCTATCCAGAGTAGTATTTGTTAAGATGAAATAGTTATTCTCATATGTCTTCTGAAGTTTGAAATGCCCATGCCCATGAAGCTTGCAAACCACTTCTCCATTCAGCGCAGAATCTTTGTCTTGCACCCTAACCAGGGCCACAAAAGTCTCTGTGGAAGCTTTTTCAGAAATATAAGCAATTTCTTCTTTTCCTGGAGACATCAGGTTTAAATTGATTTCAGGCTTGTTGTCATTCACATCAACAACCTTAATAATGATTTTGCAGTGAGCCGGAATTGAATTTGGACCCAAATCTTGTGCCTGAGCATCAATTTCATAGGATTTGGTGGTCTCATAATCCACTGGTTTGAGAAGAGTTAGTTGACCCCTTTCAGAGTCCATTTTAAAAGTCTCTATAATTTTGGAGGAAACATGACTACTAAAGGAGTAGACAACTTTGCCATTGGCACCCTCATCTGGATCAGTGGCATTAAGGTCAATAAGCAATGTGCCAACATGTGAATTTTCTAAAAGTTGAATAATGTATGTCTGTTGTTCAAAAACTGGACTATTGTCATTAGAATCTGAAATGCTGATTTTTAGGAGGGATGATCCAGTTCTCTGAGGTACACCATTATCCGAGGCAGTTAGCTGGAGTTCATAGCTTGATTTCAGCTCCCGGTCCAGTTCCCGCACCACAATCAGCTCTGCATATTTGGCTCCATCTGTCCTTGTTCTGACTTCAACGGTAAAGAAATCATTGGCAGAAAGAGAGTATGTGTAGAGGGAATTTTCCCCAACATCTGGATCAAAAGCACTATCCAAAGGAATCCGCGTACCTACGGCTGCACTCTCCGAGATTTCGAGAGGAATAAGAGCTCTGGAGAATTGAGGCGAATTGTCATTAATATCCAAGACTTCAACTTCGACATGGAAAAGCTGCAGATGTTCAGTCGGCAGAGTGATCACGTCAAACTCTATAGAACAGTTTAAGTTTTTCTGGCAGAGTTGCTCCCGGTCAATTTTAGCTCCAATGCTGATTTCTCCGTTGTCCTCCCGAACCAGCAGCAACGGAGAATTCCCCCTCTGCATGGCTCTGAACCGCACCGAAGAGGGATTAGGCAACCGATACAAAACGTCGGCGACATCCTCAGAAAGCCTGGCAATGACCGAGCCAACCCTCTGCTCCTCATAAATCCTGTATTTCAGATTTTTGCCCGCCGCGCCTTCCCAGCAGGACATGACGGCGGCCAGTGCAAAGAGAAGCATAAAGTGCATTTTTCGACCCAAACGCGGCATCGGCACAGGCTCCCGGGTTCTTTCTGCCAACAAGTTACAAAGCGATTCGCTCAACTTAATCTCGATCCCTCAAACCCAACGTACATTTGGTTCTTGGGAGAATTGGGAGGAAGGGAGGGGGGGCGAAACCCGCGCTTGCAAACCTTCCTTCTGAAACGGATGCCACGTCCCAGTTGCTCAGGAAAAGTTGCCTACGGCGAGACCAAGGTGGCGGATCTCCCAATATACATCCCGTAGGCAAGCCGGCCCGGATTCCTCCGCTTCTTCTCCAAGAGGTTTGCACATCCAGGCTTCTTCCTTCCGCTGCAGCTATTATTCACCGAGTGTCGAGGAGCCGAGGCGGCGCGGCGGTGGCGCGGTTCCTTTCCCGAATAAAGACCCTCTTACGCTCGCCCTCTTCAGCTTCTGGCGACTAAGTAGCCCGGATTGCTGACTCCCGTCTAAAAATCGGTGGAACTTCACTTCAACTCAGACAAAAGCTTTTGCCCGGCTGGATGTGTTGAACTGCTTCCAGCCAATCAGCTTGCTTCCAAATCAAAGGACAGTGAAGTCACACATGCTCATAGACCAAAAAGGAGGGAGGCGGGAGGTAGGAGCGGCTTCCATCCTCCTCCTCTCCCCCCCCCACCCCCATTACCACAAAAGGAAACAAATTGCTGAAGAATGTCTTAAAATCAACTTCATATTCTCCAGTTTTTGTGAAGATTTCGCTTGGGATGGGCTTCTTTCTTTGTCATTTTAACGAGAACTTCCATGAATATCCTGGCATACGCATACCACTTCAGGCTTTGGTTAAAAGGCACACCCAACCTTTTTTTTTTTTTTTTTTTTTTTGAGTAACTTTGCTCAGTCAAGAATTTGTCCTCCCTCCCTCTTAGTCCTTGGGCTGCTTTCAAGAAACTGCTCCTTTCGATTTTTACTTCAAATCTTTTTACCCACAAGAAAATTTGATTTTTAATCTTGCACTTCCTTTCATTTTGCAATCAGGAAAAATTCATCCTCAGTTTTCTCCTTTCCCTCATTCAGAAAATGGCTGTGTAGCATTTGACATAGTTGGACTCTTGAGCGGTTTGAGCTTGGTAGCTTCCTTGCAAATGTTCCAGAGCTGGTAGTAAAATGTCTGCAAGAAAACAACTAAGCTCACAAAGCACCACGAACCCACCATTTCAACCCTTAGCTTCATACATTCTCTTCTATTTGACATTGCTTTGTAGGTATGTTACCTTCCGCAAAAGCCTTTTCTTTCTTCTTACTATAATACAGACCTTGCAACTTCAGAAGGTTTCCCTTCCTCTTTGTTTTAAAAGCAGCCTTTGTCTTTGACATGATGAGGCATGCTAAACCATTTTGCCCATATGTGAAATCAGTTTAAAATATCTTTGGGGTAGGATATTAGAAAAACGGGCCAGCGTTTTCCAAAGGACAATTTATTTTATTTTATTATTTTATTTATTTATATATTTGCTAGAGTTATTTGCTTCTTTTCCTTCAGGAACTCAATATGGTGTTCATAGCACTCTCTCTGCTCATTTCGCCCCCCCCCCCTACAACACAATGCTCTGAGATATTGTCCTGAGTTACTAGCTCAAAATCTCCAGCAGAGGTAGACCTGAACATGGGTCTCCTCAATTCTAGTCAAGCAGCTTAACCACTGCACCATACTGTATCTCCACAAGTTCTCCTTTGTTTCCATGGAACCAAATTTCATTTCTTGTAGTCCTTTATCATTTTTGGCAGCTTTGCTCCAATACATGGCCTATTGCTATCATAATGCTTAGCCGGGAGAAAATTGTTTAAGAATAGATTAATTGAGATAATTTCAAACTTGGTTACAAACTTTAATTTCCAGTATGGTCTGTAGCAATGACATCTGAATTTAAAGTTCTCTTCCTCCACCCATGCCAAACTCTGCTTTCATTGTGAGACATGACAAGGGTCAGCTAAGTGCTGATTATTTTCGGTGAGTTTGGGCTAGAGTCCATAAGGGTAATCCCATCTTGAAACTGAGAAAACTATTGGTAAGTGAAGTTGCATTTGGGGACCACCCAGATCAGTCTACTGAATTGAGCAGAGCACATGCATTCAGAGTGGAAAGTTCCATGTTCACTTCCTGGTATCCCCAGATAGGATTGGAAAAACTACAGTCTGAAACACCGGAGAATTTCTATTAAACAGCATTGATAGTATGCAGTAGATGAAACTTCACCATTGGAATAATAATCCATCTCAGAATCAGCTTCTTCTGTTCCAGACTGTATAGATAGCTTATATCTTATGTACTGTCTTTTGTATAATTATGTCCATAGTTATAGTATAATTCATATACAGGAATGAGCAGTTAAGAAAATTTTGGCAATATCTCTTAAATGAATTAGAGGAGTTTAGGAATGACTTGGCTCATGCAGAAATGAATCAGTGGGAGAAGCCAAGGTTCCAGACCCAAGAGCTTTTATATCAGTTCAAAATTATTGTTTATGCTAAATAATGATTACCAATCAGCAATTAAAATCTTAATTGGCTTCCAGTTTGTTTAACCATATTATTGTTTGAACTCTGAACTATAAATCAATTGGCGTTTCCCTGTTGAATGTGAATCAACATTGTAAAAACTCTTTTCTTCAACTCTTACAAATATTTCCACCTGAAAATTTTGGCATAAAATGATGACCTAGGGCAGATGTCTCTCTCTCTGGAGATACTATGTCTGGAGACACCTGGTCTGTACCAGAAAATAAATATATTTCTATCAGATTATTATCTTTTATTTTTCCAAACTTTTAATAATTAAAGCTGTACGTCTTTAATTTGCAGTATGCTAATTATATCTCATATTTTGCCCTGTGAAGCTACTTGAACTGTTTTGAAGCTGAAATTAATACTATAACTTTTAAAAATAGAATACTAAAGCAAAAGTTTCCCAAAACAGAAATATTTTATTGGGCATTAGCCCAAAATCTACAATGTACATGTGGAAAGCCACACTTGAAATAATTGTTGAAGTCATTTATAAGTAGGAATTGAGATCCATCTCTTCACACACTACTGCAGCTTAACTATTTATGAATGAAGCAGATAGGATACATCATGGAATGTATGTGATATAATGGGAGAGCAATATTTCCATGTCCATTAAATCAAACTGATTCTGGACTGAATAATTAATTGTCATCTGTTAGTTATGAACCTATGAACTGAAATTATTGTGAATTTAGGTGTAGGCTACAGACTTATGGACTTAAGTCGTGCTACTTTAATTACCTTTGTAATATATAAGGATGAGCTATTTTGGCCTGGCAGGTATGGACATCATTTGAGTGGAATATAACTGACTTTTCCAATTGTATTCCACTCAGCTGCAGTCGTTCCATCTTTCTGGATCCAGAATGTTTTATTTCAGATCAATTTGACTATCAGACTGTATCAGCATGGGCATGTTTAGAACTCTAATACTCACAGAGATCACCAATCACTAAATGTTTTCTTCTGGCCAAGAACTATCTATCCTTTAGTGTCCACATATCAGTCAGTAGCAGAGGCTGTGTCTTGTCCCCAGCATTTGTCTCTGTCCAAAGTACATCTCTTTCCCCTCTTCACAAACAGAAAAGAATCAATTGCAATTGTGCTCACCACAGTAGCAATCTTTGATTGTCTTCTATTTTCTAATGTTGGTGTTGTCCTTGTAATTCTACATTTTAGATTAATTATGTAATATTTCTAGCACACCTCCAGGAATTCGGAGTTGGGACAACACAACATTCTCCATCAATCAAAGCAGAGGTCGTTTTTTTTAAACCCAAGATAATTATGTATTGTCATTTTGAATGACATTCACTATTTTGAAATGGCATTTGCCATTCATAAATGTAGTGCCATTGGTACAGAGTTTTTTTGAACTGTCTTGCAATTGTAAATATCTGGGTATAATATTGCTTGAGCAACAGAGGTGGGATTGATAATCAAGTCTACCCTCTGACATTTACATGTGGGTTTTGGCAGTAGCTGCTTTCGTTCTTACTAGGGCTATCAGATCAAAGCTGCAAAAATATGGGCAAACTCTAGATGGCTGTGAAAAATTACAGTATTCTGTATGACTGCCATTTAGGGATCATCAATATTTTTGCAGACCTGGTTTAAAAGTCATGCCACATATCTCCATGTGATGCAACACTGTTTTTTCATCCAGTCACATACAAACTTCACAAAAGGTACAGATTTGCTGTGCTGTGCTGGACATGATATAACCATGCAGTAAATACTTAGATGATGAACTGCTAGATTTCTACCCTTAACATGTATATGGAACAAGTGGGAATGCTTATTTGAAATATTAGAAATATAATTGATTATTACCAGAGATTGATTCTTCATTCAGAATAAAGAAATTTACATATTATTTCCCAAGATTACAAAGTATTGTTTCTGTTTATCTTTTTCTGTCTATTTTATTTCAGATATATGCTGCTTCCTTCTCCCCTCTTTTGTTCATTTGTTTGTTTTACATGCTAACTTGGATCCTTCCTTCCTTCCCTCCTTCCTCTCTCCCTCCCCCTCCTCCCTCCCTCCCTCCTTCCCTCCCTTCCTTCCTTCCTTCCTTCCTTCCTTCCTTCCTTCCTTCCTTCCTTCCTTCTTTCTTTCTTTCTTTCTTTCTTTCTTTCTTTCTTTCTTTCTTTTTTTCTTTCCTAAGTCATTCCAAATTTTTGCAAACATGCCCTAGATATAATTGTAAAACATTGGCTCTTTCTCTGCCTCCTCTACCTCCGGGGCTGTTGTTCTCCTCAGAATTCAACCAAAATCACTATGAGCCTTCTTCCAATAAAGAAAGCAGAAGAGTCTCAGTGTGAACTCTCCTTTTTAAGGATTCAAAAGCAGTTTATATGCTATTGTCTCTTCTTTTTTTCAGAAACCAGTGTCGTGTATCAAATTGCATAGAATAGACATGGCTATAATGAATGTATTTAGTAGTGAGTCATGCAGATGAACACTGTGCCTCCCCGTGAATAATACTGTTTTACAAGTTTGCAGCCTTTTCAAAGTTGAGAATCCCGAAAACTATAGGCAAACTGAAAAACCTAATCAAGCAACTGGGACTTTAGAAACATATAGCCATCTGGCCTAAATCACTAACAATCCAAGCCAATAACTGTATCAATTCAGGCTTTAGTGCTTCATAAGAGCAAACCAAGGAATTAGTGTCCTTTCTGAGTTGGGTACAGAAAATTCATAGATAATTCCATTAGCTCAAGAGCACTCATTTGTGTTGTTCTGCTGTATGTTGTCAAAATATCAAAATACAATTTGTTGTTTGAAAATCTTGAAAACCAATTTATTGTTTGCTTTTCTTTCCTTTTTTCATTGCTCATAACAGAGAATATTTTAAGGTTGTTTTAAAAGTCAGGTAATTATACAATTTTCCATTGTTGGAATTGGATTTGTCACCTCTTTAAAAAGTGTCAAATGACTAATTCATGGTCAAAAATAATTTCAAAACTGCATCTTAAAATATTTAAACTATCTCTCTATATTCTCATATTCCTAAGAATAATAATTGTTAATGCATGGAAGCTGAACCACACAGTGTATTTGTCTTCTGCATGCAGTAATTTTAAAATGCATTTCTGAGGGATATTGTATGTGCATTAGTAAAAAACAAGGAACATATCTAAAACCATATCCTACAGCAAGAATTTGGTTCTTGAACTTCTATTTGTTGTTCAATTATTATTATGAATTGTTATGTTTTAAATTATTTTAATTGTATTTTGAAAGTTGTGAACTACCCAGAATCTTTTGAAATGGTATGGCTATAATAAAGCCTATTTTTATTTTTATTTTTATTATTATTATTATTATTATTATTATTATTATTATTATTATTATTATTATTATTATTATTATTATTATTATTATTATTATTATTATTATTCGCACAGTCAGCCAGATGTTCAGACTGGATTTGGCATTTTTGTCTACCTATAGAGTACTTACCAAGGACCTGGGATAGGCAGATGTGGATGTTTGATGGTATTACAGATATCGTCACAGGATGGAAGCAGTTCCTAATAAGGCTGCCTTTTGCAATTAACTAATGGTGAATTTGTCAATGCCAATGGTGTTCAAGTGGTGCTCCAGTTGTTTTGGGATTGCACCCAAGGCGCCTATTACTATTGGTACTACCCTTGCTTGCCTTTGCCACAGTCTTTCTATTTCTAATGGCATTTGCCATTAGTCAGTTGCAAAAGGCGGCCTTACTAGGAACTGCTTCCATCCTGCGACAATATCTGTAATACCATCAAACTTCCACATCTGCCTATCCCAGGTCCTTGGTAAGGACTCGATAGGTAGACAAAAATGCCAAATCCAGTCTGAACATCTGGCTGACTATGTGAATAATAATAATAATAATAATAATAATAATAATAATAATAATAATAATAATAATAATAATAATAATAATAATAATAATAATAGACAAAGTTCTTGAAAATGAACAAGTCAAGATCCTGTAGGACTTTTGAATCCAAACAGACATCTGGCCCACAACATGCCTGACATCACTATTATTGATATTGCAATACCAGGTGATGCACAAATTGATGAGAAACAGCTCAAAAAAGTAACAAAATATTATGATTTGCAAATTGAAGTTGAGCGACTATGGAGGAAGAAATCAATGGTTGTACCAATAACAATAGGAGCCCTTACAGCAATACCCAGAGGGCTGCCTAGATACATGAACATTTTGAACTTATTAGACCTGAATATCCTGACTTTGCAAAAAGCCACTCTACTTGGAACTGCCTATATACTCAGATGCCACCTTAATAGCTCTTAGGTCCTTGGTCAGGAATTCAACTGTTAAGTTTTTACCAGTCCCATACTGTGAATTGAATTGAATTGAAGATTAAATCTTAAATAACAATAGTAGCAATAGTAATAACTGAAAATATATCTGCATGATAGATGGTTTGGTTCATAGTATTCCAATGTGCGCAAATATTTGTGGAATATCTGGCTTACTTTGAATTAATATTATAAAAAAGGTAGAAGAAAAATGGATCCTTTAATTACTATGCATTATTATGCAGCACAACTGAGTAGCAGTTACAAAGTTAACTTAAAAATATTAATTTCTTCATTGAAGCTTTAGGGTTTTATTTTTGCATATATTATGTTTACAAGCAGAACATCCTGAAGCTTTTCTATACTCCACAACCTTAGAGTTTTTTTGAATATCCTCATTACATTTTATGTAGTACACTGAGGTCATAAAGAAAGGAGACAGTTCCATGTACAAACCACATACATTTTTTACAGAAGCATTTATTATGGGATGTTGTTAGACACATATCAAGTAAAATTAAGGTGGTCATCAAATTGCACTCAACTCCTAGTAATTTCATGGCCATATGCCTGTGTTTTCTTGGCAACGATGCAGGAAGTGGTTTTCCATTGCCTCCTTCCAGGATATATTTTTACATGAGTGAATGGTTTAGCTTCTGGGAAGGTTAAAATGATTTAATATGAATTAAAACAGCGTCTTTTTTACCTCAAAACTTTGTCTCCGGAATTTTTGTTTAAAAAAATGTCCAGAATTCTATCCAAGTGAAACAAGCATGATAATTCTTAGAAGCTAGCCTTACATCAGCAACACTACTTTGCAAGTTACAAATTTCCAGCACGTTAATTAACTTTTATATTAGTGCACACTTATTCTTTACATATGCATATTTGATTGAAACAAAGCACCTGATGCATTGTGATATGGCACATCATGTGATATCATGTCATCCCATGCCATAAGAATCAAGATTTATAGGAAAGAGATGTAATATGATATCTGTATCGTGAGATTAAGGACATAACTTTTCAAAAGGAATTTAAATTTTGGAAAATATTTTCATAGTGATGGAGGAGACAACATCCACAGGGCATAAAATGCCTCCTCCTGGACAGGAAAATTATGACATTCTCAAGGGGCCTTCTCATAGGAATATATACCATAAAGATACAATGCAGAAACAATGGAAACTTTAACAATTTTACCAATGAAAGGAAACTCCTCTGGCTCCAAACCAGCATTAGGATGTAATGTGGCATAATGTTTACAAGTCTTGAAAAATAGGAAATCTAAATTCAAAAGTAAGTAGCACATAGAATGAAGGCTACTGCTAAGCTTGTAAGCCGCCCTGAGTCTTCGGAGAAGGGCGGGATATAAATGGAATTAAAATAAATAAATAAATATTATATAATGGTTACTGGAAGGGTTCATCCAGTTTTTCTTTCTTAGTTCAGTAATTACATAAGAGAAGCATGAGGGGAGAGAAAAAAATTAAAATAATTGGCATTACTTGCAGAGATACAAAGGCAGAGGAGAATGAATTAGAATTATTATTTATCAAAAGTAAAATTGTCTGATTGATCTTTTCCTTTAAGATTTCGTGTCACTGGCAGTATAGAATTTCAGATTTACAATTGTATAATAAAATATAGTTTCTTGATTTTAGCCTTTAGAAAGATAATTCTGTCAGTGGGTATGAATATAAATTATAATATATTAAGAAAAAAGCTGAGGATGGCATTATAAAAGTGCAATTGAGATCTAACCATATAAACAGTTGAGAAACCTCCAATTTTAGTGTAGCAATATATTCTTCATCCTCCCCCATCTAATTATACATAGAATTTCCTTTCTATGATAATCAGTGTGGACTTGGATGTTCATTTCTAGATAATGACTTAATTTTTTTGAATTTTCTTAGATGTTTTTACTTTATGTATAGCCTGAATCTCACAGTATTGATTATTTGTTTGTTTGTTTGTTTGTTTATTAAATGTACCAGCTGCTCATCTCATGGTTCAGGTGACTCTGTGCAGCTTACAAAAAGATAAAACCCACAAATATTGAGCAATTATAAAAACAGCAAAATTACAAAAATTAAAACAAACTAAAAAAACCCCCAAGGATTTAGAGGGAAGAGATGGAGTGCCTTCTCTATTAGTACAACATCCCCAAACCACAGCTTCTCCTTCAGAGCCCATGCCCACCGGCATAGTCAAATTTTAATGCTTTTCCTGAAGGCTAAAACAGAGAGGGCAGATCTTACTTCCTGGAAAGATATTCCAAAGGGTAGGAGCCAAGACAGAAAAAGTTCTTCTGGATTCCACCAATTGAAGTTCCTTGGCTGATGGTTCCACGTAGGCCCTTCTGCAAGGACTAGTGGTGGGCCAGTCCCACTGGAGCAACACAGTTCTGCAGATACCCTGGATTCGTTTCATAAAGGGTTTAAAGATAATAACCTTTAATTTAATCTGAATTTCATGCAGAAACAGAGCAACAGCCAGTGCAGCTCACATATCAGTGGTGTTACATGTGCTATTCTAGGGGCCTCCAAAATTGTCCATGCTGCTGTATTTTGGATTAATTGTAGCTTCCAAAGACTCTTCAAGGGTAACCTATATAGAGCACATTGCAATAATCCAAGCGGGAGATGACCATGGAGTGACTGAGCACAGGACCTCACAATTCAGAAAAGACTATAATTGAAACACCACATAAACTTGTGCAAAGATCCTGCAGCTGGCCTATAAGATCTTCATTCTAATGACGTTTTCTTTATAGCCTTCTTCATCTGCTTGATGTTGTCAACTTCAGGATGTCCCAGGAATTTGTTGTGAACTTCTTCATCCAGACTCTTGATGTTATTTCCATAGGACATCTTGATTCCTTAAGTTTTCATTACTTTTCCCCTGCTGATGGTGAAGGTGGCACATTCAAATTCCATGATTTCTACCATTTTTTACTCTGCTTGGTCTAGGAGTCCAAAAAGTCCAAAATGCTAGAGAATTTATGAAGTTTGGCACTCAGGCAAATCAGGGACATAGGGATAAACAACATCTACATACCATTCAGAAGATGAAATGAAGAAGCCAAAAACAAAACAAAAAGACCAAAACCATCTCCTCACCAGCAGTCAACAAATAGATGAGCAGAGATTAACATCAAGAATAACATTAGAAGAAACAAGCAATATTCCAATCAAGAAACTATCAACTCAGTCATATGATCTAAGAGTAAACAATAGCCCAATCAAGAAATCATAGGTACAGATCACCTCTACCAACACTAACACTAACAGGGCAACTCACCAGTATATTGGAGTCGTGGCTAGGGGGGCATTTGCTCAGATTCGCCTGGTACGCCAGTTGCGCCACTTTCTGGACTGAGATGCCCTACGTACAGTCACCCACGCACTCATTACCTCCCGTATAGACTACTGCAATGCTCTCTACATGGGGCTGCCCTTGAAGACCACCCGGAGGCTTCAACTGGTGCAGAGTGCAGCTGCACGGGTAGTGATGGGAGCACCCCGATACTCCCATATTACACCCCTCCTGCGTGAGCTGCATTGGCTACCGGTTGCCCTCCGGGTGAGATTTAAGGTGCTGGTACTTACCTTTCTACATGGCTTAGGCCCGGGATACTTGCAGGACCATCTGCTGCCAGGAATGAATTCCCATCGCCCAGTACGCTCACACAGAGAAGGCCTCCTCAGGGTACCATCGGCTAGACAATGTCGGCTTGCGACCCCCAGGGGAAGAGCCTTCTCTGTGGGAGCGCCAGCCCTATGGAACCAGCTCCCCCCTGAGCTTCGGATGGCCCAAGATCTCCAGTCCTTTCGCCGCGGCCTCAAAACACTCCTTTTCCACCTGGCTGACCTGGACTGACAGGGATTTTAATTATGTTTTTAATTTTTTAACTCTAATTTTTAATTTATTTTAATTTTAATTTATTGTAGAGAGGCCTTTAAGTTTTGTTGTTGTTAGCCGCCCTGAGTCCCTCGGGAGATAGGGCGGGATATAAGTCCTATTAATAAATAAATAAATAAATATAAAATGAGAGCAAACCCCACTCCCTATTAGCACTGAGGAGTTTGATAATGAAATGTCTGCAAGAAAACAGCCAAACTCAGAGACTACCAAGGACCCACAATGAAAAGTTGTTGGTAAGCAGATAATTGGCCCATGGTTGCCTGGTGCTTCTCCTTTTGCTAGATCTTTTATTATCAGGCAGGTTTGCCAAATGTTAACTGCTCTTCAATTTCACCTCCTTGTATTATGTTGTCAAACGTCTTCAATGAATGGGTGTAAACCAGTCAGATGTTTCAAACAACAACCATGCAGTTCATCTTCTCCTGGTGTTGAACAATTCTTGATTTTCTTTGCCCATTTCTCCACAGTTTCTGCTGCTATTACAAGTTCTTTCATTTCAGCTTCCATTTTATTGCATTTTGTTATCTTCTCCAGTTCTTTCTCTTCTATTCTGCTGTCTCAAGTTACTGCCACATCCAATATCAGACATTTTTTTTGTCTTTCTTATCAACAATTGTTAAGTCTGCATGCTATGTGGCATGTGATTGTCAGTTTGAATTCCATAGTCCCAGAATACCTTAGCTTCTTCATTTTCTATTACTTTTTCTGTTTTTGGTTCCACTACTTCTTGCATGCAGGAAAATAATATTTCTTGCAGATCTTCTAATACACCATTGTTGCTATTGTCTCATGCTGTTGTTTGCATTCAGTCTGTTTGATATTCTTGCGGCAGATGGTCTTCTGTTTCTTCAGCTTCTTTGCAGATATTGCACTTGCTGTCTGTTACTTTCTTACTACTACCAGGGCTTTTTTTCTAAAAATAAAATAAAAAGGTGCCAGAACTCAGAGGTGCTGTCACTGGGAGTGATGCCGGTGTCTGTAAGAACCCCCTCTTGTTACAGTGTTGCCGCCTGTCCTTTGCACCCTCACCCCTGCAGCTTGGAGCCACAGGCTGCGGGGATTCTCCTCCCCACAGCCGCCGTGGGGATTCCCCTTCCTGCAGTTGCCATGCCGCAGCCCATGCTGAGCCCCCACCTGGAGCTGCTCCAAACCCCAACCCAGAACTGTGTTCCTCGTGGCAGCGGTCTCTGGCGCTGAACAGCTGATGGCCTCCGGCACCGTCCCTGACACCAGCTGAAGATGCCCCAGCCAGGGTGCACTGCATCGGGCCACCCGGCATCTCCAGCACCAAACAGCTGATGGCCTCTGGACCCAGCACTCGTTCACTTACTGCCCCGTCGCTTCCAAATGCAATAAGTGAGTGAGCAAGTGGCATTTGGAAGCATTTAGAAGCAACGGGGCAGTGAGTGAGTTTGTGAATGAGCAAATGGAGTTTGGAAGCGATGGGGCAGTAAGTGAGTGAGTGAGCAAGAGGCCTTTGAAAGAAATGGAGTGAGTGGGGGAGAGCAACCGGAGACTTTTGTGAGCAATGTGTGAGTGAGTGGGGGGGCTTTTGCGGGCAAAGGGTGAGAGAAAAAGGGAAAAGTGAGGGGGAGAAGGGAAAAAGAAAAGGCACTGACTTCTGACTTCCTCTGTTGCAGGAGTAGAAGGAAGCATTAACATTGAACCTCAACTTTTTACTTTTCTATAACATTATAAACTAGTCATTTCTATAATAGCAGTTTCAAAATAGAAGACATGGGAAAAGTGAGTGAGTGAGTGAGAGAAAGAGATGAGATTCTTAACTGAAATGTACAAAGAATATGGAAGATCTATGCAAGGACTTAATGTGGTTTTGGGAACACTTCCTGACACATAACGTCAGCTGACATTTAGGGCTGAGTTGGTGTCTTTCATTTTTTTTTTAATGTGGCTTGTTTGAACCTGGAACAAATCTGTTGTTCTTTGTTGTTTTTGTTTCCAAAACTTTATTTCTTCTGAGCTAATGTATGATTCACTTTTCCATTGGATGAACCATTTCTGTTTCTTGGACTTTTCCTTCTGTTATTTTATTTGTGAGGTTTTTGTTTTTCTCTTTGGAGATATCAACTTTTAAATGCAGTGTGTTAAAGCAATTCAACGTGGATTTTCCTTTTTTTCACAATACAATAGCCTTTCATTATAATAATTGAGTGCCAAGGTTGCTAGCAATTGTAAGGGCTGAAGTTAATTTAAAGGGATTTGATAAAGTAAATCATAGTCTCCTTTTTGATAAAGTGGAAAAAATGGGCTTAATGGCCCCACTGTGCATGGATTCACAGTTGACTTCAGAGTCATTCTGGTGAGAAAGCATATAAATTTAATAAATAACACTTTTTTCCCAAATTCCCCTATCAGGAATTGAATTTGAATGAAGTTTCAGAAAAACAAATGTTCTGTGCTGGTGGTATTAAGCTCCCAAAGTTTTAGCATGGGATAAATGAATTCTTCCTAATAAAAATAACTTCCTGCCTTTTTCTAATCATCATTTCTACAGCAATTTGAAAAGTAAAACAAAGTGAAACAAACCACTACTCCCTCCATGCAGGGAAAATTTCCTTGAGTCATACTTGGATATCCTATTTGCAAATAATATCTTACTTACCTAGTTGAGATGGTGTAGTTGGGGAGCAGGGAGGAGTGCAAAGTTCCTGCCTTCGCTGCAACTTGCCTGTGCAACATTTGCCAGCTGGGTATTTTGGCAAGCTCAGCAGCAATTCCTATTGGCTTTCGAAAGCCAATAGCATAGGTGACTCAGGAATTCTGGGAGCTGAAGTCCATGAGTCATAAAAAAGCAAAGCCTGCAATAGGCTTTCTAAAGCCAATAGCAGCACAGCTTATGCAAAAGCTTTTTTTGGCAAAAAATCAGTGTCGGAACACCATTCTATGAGAAAGAAAGCCCTGACTATTACTATTATTATTATATATACAACAATGTAAAATCACAGTGCTAGTTCTTTAGCTGATGTTGACCTTCATAAGTAGGAATCTAAGATGTTGTAATGTATTAGCATATTATATGTAATTACATACACATTGTATATAATTAACAGATGGAAAAATTGTCAATATACAGATTTACTAAGTGTCATAAGATTAGGGTAAGATAAGATAAAGTAACATAAAATAAGATTAGATTTGGCCAAGCCATTCTAATGTAATAAAAATAGAAAATGGCTGAAAACATAATTTGCTTGATTTTCTTCTTTCCTATTATAAACATCAAAGCAGAGGCAAGGTTTGAAGCATTTATTTTGACTAAAGATTTCCTAGCAAAAACATTCTTAATATTCTATTCCGCCATCCACCATTTTTCTCTACTTCCTTGAAGTCATAATAAATATAAGAGAGCAGGATTATAACAGCTATAAATGCATTAAATAGCTCAAGGCAGTTTTAGCATGTGTGAATAGTTCAACATAATATTTATGTGACTATAAGTCAGCTTTGCAAAACTGTCATGAAAATTTACTCACACAAACATAAAATCCTGTCACTTGCCCTTTCTTCTGTTGACTGATAACTGTAAAAGTGGATTGTACAAATGTAGCATATTTTAATATATTATTTGATTTTCATTTTTTTACCAAATAACCAGACCATTTAAATCTATACTTTTATGATTTATTTATTTATTTATTTATTTATTTATTTATTTATTTATTTATTTATTTATTTATTTATTTATTTATTTATTTATTTATTTTAATCAAGTAGTTATATTCCTATGTCCTAGATTTTTTTTGAATGTTTATTGCAACTAATCCATTACATCAGAGATCTTTAACCTTTTGGGCACCAGGGACCAGTTCCATAGAGAAAGGTTTTTCTGTGGACTGGAGAGTGCATGGTTTTATGTGCTGCCTGCATCACACATATGTTTGTGCGGACAGGTTGCTAGCATGCCACAGACCAGTACTGGTCCACAGACTGGGGGTTTGGGACCCCTGCATTACATCATCCATTATGGATGATTAATGTTTTATTCATGTTCTTCAAGTATTATGAATTTTGAAATAAAATCTGAAAACAACTGTTTTCTAATATTTTTTATTGTACATAATTTGTTTGGTCATTGAAAATCACTATACTAGATGGCCCTTTGATTTGACCAGCAAAATTCTTTTTATGATTTTCTGTTAGATAATTCATGATTACTTTGACTAAATCTGGACAATACTCATAAATGGCTTCACATCTGTTTAGAGAATTGAATCACATAGAATGCCACCTGGCTTTATCCTGAGAGATATGCTGTGCAACTTTTTCATTATTTGAATGAAGGACTATCATTTGCAAATGATGCAAAACTGTTTAGAATGTAATCTAAACAGGACATCAGCAAAGTTGAGAAATTTTAAGAGGAATGCTACCACAGTGGTGAGGGAACTGAAAATCAAGTCCAAATGGGAGTGGTTAAAGGAACTGAATACGTCCACCCTGCAGAAGGGAAAACAAATCATGCAGAGATACTTAGAGATGACCCTGGAGAAGTTAAGTTGAAGCCATTAGCAAAACATGAGTCAGTCCGTCCGAACAAGAAAGAAAAAAAAAGTTGCCCACCCTTGATTCCCTTTGATATGAGAAAGAAGAAAGGAAAAACACTATCAGGTCTGTTAGCCTAGTCTGCATCACTAAAAATGCAAATAATTAATCTACTATTTCTTCTGGTGTCTATTTCCTAATCTGATCAACTTTAAGAGGCTGACAAACAGAAATATATAGATATGAAAAGGATATAAATTTATATATGGAGAGAGAGAGAGAGAGAGAGAGAGAGAGAGAGAGAGAGAGAGAGAGAGAGAGAGAGAGAGGAAGGATGTAGAAAGGATATGGAAATGTCCTGTATTACTTCAGGTGACAGGAGCAGAATTAATGGTTGAAGCTACAAAAAACAGGATCAGGTTAAAACTGAGGAGGAAGCTCCTGATGGTAAGAGTCATGACCGGTGGAGGAGGCTGTCCCATAATCTGTTGTCGCTGCTGGATTACTTCAAACAATGAGAGGAGGGCCATCTATATCCAAACGTTTTAGCAAATTCTTTATAAGCTGAGGGGGCAGACGCTGACTAGATAACCTCAGAGAAAATTCCCAACTGTGAGCAGACTGAAGCATCATCCAAATTCAACTTAAAACTTTATTGTACCAGAAACAAAAAATTATCAGACTGCAATATGAATCTTCAGACTCTTATCGTGTTTGCTTGTTCATTATCCCATAAGTAGTCCAATATAAAAGAATAATGAGGATGTTCGTATGATGACATGTGAAATATCCACACTGAAGGCGACTGCCTATATGTTTGCTTGTTGGGTGGGTGGGGGAATTGGGAGCTTCTCACTGTATGTTTGTGATGCATTAGAAGTAGACTAACAAAAAGCAGTCATGAATGATGCCAAAGTCTTAGTTCTGGAGGTAACTAAGAGACATAACCATGTCTAATGAAACTAACTGAAACTATTTAATAATATGGCCAGCTTTTTCAGTAGCAATTCTTTCAAAGGCTGAAGACCTCTCTGACTTGCATGAAAAACTTTAAAACATAAAAATAATTTGCTGTGAATGTGTTTGAACAAAATATAAATGAAAGTTCTCTCTTTGATCTCCCTAGTTCAAACAGTAAATATATTTGGTGGATTTGTTGTGGGTTTTTTTTTTGTATTCTGGTTCGAAGTGGAATATAATTATTTCAATTCTTCTTTTCTCTGATTGCTTTCAAAAGTGAGATTATGTTTCTAATGTAGCTGTGCCTGATTGGAAACAATTATTTTAATAAAAATGAGCACAGTATTTTGAAGAGGCATTCAGAATTTTAAGCATATACATTGCTAGTTCATATTTTAGCAGTGCTTTTTTTGTAAAAGAAAAAGTTGCTAGAATTCACACACATCATACAACCCACCTAACCTACCCTACAAGGCTCCATCCAAAAAAGGTGCCGGAACTCCATTCTGAGCATTCTATGACAAAAAAAAGCCCTGTATTTTAGAATGATTAAGGAAGGAAGCCATATCTTTGTTTAAAGAAACAAGCTTCCTCCTATTTCAATGTTGCCTTGTTTCATCAGTCTCAACATTTCAGCTGAAATCATTGTGTATGATTACCATTTCCCAGGTTATTGGATTCTATTAAATATTAGTTTGGTATCTCACAAATGCACTTAATTAGGAGTACTCTGTCTCCTTTCTTTGGAAGAATCTCTAATTATCTGATCAAGATGAATGACACTGAACTCAGGATTGGAGAGAAATATCAAAACAACTTTAAATATTCAGTTGCTAGCTTGGCAAATCCTAACAAGCTTATTACAAAACTTCAGATTTAACTTAACCAGAAACCATACATCAAAGCATTGCATTGTTGGAAAGCCATATGCTCAATAATTTCTTCAAAGCATCACAACAAAAGATTTCTCAATTGTTTCCCATGAGCTACATTCACAAACCCTATCAAAAAGGTTCATCTAGATCTAGAAGATTAATATTTACAGTATTGGTTAACTGTTACCTTGAATTCCTGGAGTTTGTTATTTGTTTATTTGTTATTTGTTTGTCTGTTTGTTTAGATTTGTTTCTGTGACTTACCATTATATGAAACCCAACAATTAACCCAGTTAATTTACAATAGAATGTATTGTGGAAGTTCAGAAATTGATTTAGCATCCATTAAGCATGTATACAGTCAACTACTATATAGAATAAGGGTTATCAGTGGTCTTTGGTATAAATCTTGCAACAGTTAAATGACCTCATGAGAAGTCAGGTCTATGACAACTTGCTATAGCCAACTCTCCACAGCCAACTCACCATGGCCAACTCGCCAAGAGACAATTCACCATGGCCAACTCACCACAGGGCAACTTACCATGGGACAAAAGTTACACTAATATCAAAGAAATAGTGGAATACAATAATTTAAAATAAGGATGCCAAAGGAGGGACAAAATGAAATGTGAATGACAAAAATTAAAATATTTTTTTAACTATTTTAAATAATTCAATTGAATTGCTGAATTATCCCATAGCAAGTTGTCTTGTGGCAAGTTGGCCATGGCAAGTTGTCCCACAGCGAGTAGGCCAGTGGTGGGATTCAGCCACTTCGGCAGAACCAGTAGCTATTTTTTTCTTGCCCAGGCCCAGAATAGACTTCCGGAAGAAGCATCCACACAGAGAACTGGTTGTTCACATATTTGAATCCCACCACTGGAGTAGGTCATGGTGAGTTGGTCATGGTGGATTGGCTGTGATTAGATAACCATGATAAGTGGCCTCAGTGAGTTGTCCCATTCTGTGAGAAGAGATGGTTCACTGGGTTGGTTGGTGTTTAAACACATTCCACTTATAGCTGCACCTTAAGAAAAAAATATGAAGACACTGAAATAAATGCTTACGTGATTCCACCCAAGCAACTGACAATTGGGAGAAGAAGTATGATAGGTTGGGGAGTGGAAGAGAAGTTGATTTTTGGTCTTCAGTTACAAATGACATAATAGACCAGTATGTAGTTCAAGCAAATGAATAAATCATATATATTGTGACATGCTCATTCTTAATATAAAATATCAGTATACTTCTTCTTTCTTAGCCACTTAGGTATAGAAATGTAATCTGTTCTTGATTACAATGTCTGTGGAATCATATGTCAAGAAGAATAAAATTTACTGCAAAAAAAATAATATAAGATATTTTTCATTGACAGTATAGCTTACTTTATAATAACTATTTATATACTATTATTTTTCTCATGTAATCTTAAAGTCCATGTAAATGGAAAGGATACCATGATTTAGGAATGTGGTAGACCAGTCACATACCTAATGTTGTTTCTCAGGTACAAATCTTCTAAGAAATTCTTACGATCATTTTAACAACAATTAATGTTTATTTCTTTAAATCAGATACATTTAACATTTATATTCGTCTATGACTAGTTTATAATGTAAAGTATTGGTTGTAAGTAATGAAGATTCTAGTACAGTATTGAAATGAAATAGTTGATAAACTTCATGAGCCTGAGTTCCCTTGACAAAGTTAAAGTGCATCAAGGTTTATTTCATGTGAATGGTTGGACTTAGAGATTGTCTAGTTCTTGAATTATGTAAGTTAGGTATAAACCCAGCCTGGTGAATACATGGATGTGTGGAATGGAGCAATGAATTATAAGTGTATATTCAAATTGTGTGTGAACATTGGTATAAGAATGTGTGTCCCATATAAAGTGAATTATTTGTTGTTGTTAGCTGCAAAGTCGTGTCCGACCCATCGCGACCCCATGGACAACGTTCCTCGAGGCCTTCCTGTCCTCTACCATCTTTTGGAGTCCATTTAAGCTCATGCCTACTGCTTCAGTGACTCCATCCAGCCACCTCATTCTCTGTCGTCCCCTTCTTCTATTGCCCTCAATCTTTCCCAGCATTAGGCTCTTCTCCAATGAGTCCTTCCTACTCATTAGGTTGCCAAAGTATTTGAGTTTCAACTTCAGGATCTGGCCTTCTAAAGAGCAGTCAGGGTTGATCTCCTCTAGGACTGACCAGTTTGGTCGCCTTGCAGTCCAAGGGACTCACAGGAGTCTTCTCCAGCACCATAGTTCAAAGGCCTCAATTCTTTGGCACTCAGCCTTTCTTATGGTCCAACTTTCACAGCCATACATTGCAAATGGGAAGACCATAGCCTTGACCATAGCAGGGTGATGTCTCTGCTTTTTACTGTGCTGTCTAGATTTGCCATGGCTTTCCTCCCCAGGAGCAAGCGTCTTTTAATTCTTGGCTACAGTCCCCATCTGCAGTGATCTTGGAGCCCAGGAAAATAAAATCTGTCACTACCTCCATTTCTTCCCCATCTATTTGCCAGGACTTGAGAGGGCTGGATGCCATGATCTTGGTTTTCTTAATGTTAAGTTTCAACCCAACTGTTGCACTCTCCTTCTTCACCCGCAACAAGAGGCTCTTTAGTTCTTCTTCACTTTCTGCCATTAGAATGGCATCATCTGCATATCTTAGGTTGTTGATATTTCTCCCGGCAATCTTAATTCCAACTTTTGATTCATCTAGCCCTGCCTTTCTCATGATGTGCTCTGCATATAAGTTAAATAGGCAGGGTGACAGTATACAGCCTTGCCGGACTCCTTTCCCAATTTTGAACCAATCAGTGGTTCCGTGTCCAGTTCTCACTGTTGCTTCTTGACCCGCATATACGTTTCTCAAGAGACAAATAAGATGGTCTGGTACTCCCATCTTTTTAAGAACTTGCCACATTTTTTGTGATCCACACAATCAAAGGCTTTAGCATAGTCAATGAAGGAGAAGTAGATGTTTTTCTGGAACTCCCTAGCTTTCTCCATGATCCAGCATATGTTGGCAATTTGATCTCTAGTTCCTCTGCCTCTTCGAAATCCTCCCTGTACTTCTGGTAGTTCTCGATCCACATACTGCTGGAGTCTAGCTTGTAGGATTTTAAGCATAACTTTACTAGCATGTGAAATGAGTGCAATGGTGCGATAGTTTGAATATTCTTTGGCACTGTTTCTTTGGAATTGGAGTGTAAACTGATCTTTTCCAATCCTGTGGCCACCGTTGAGTTTTCCAGATTGGCTGGCAAATTGAGTGTACCACTTTAACTGCATCATCTTTTAAGATTTTGAATAGCTCAGTTGGAATACTGTCACCACCACTAGCTTTGTTGTTGCTCGGTTTTTTTAAGGCCTACTTCACTTCACATTCTAGGATGTCTGGCTCGAGGTCAGTGACCACCTAATCATGGTTATCAGGGATTTTAAGTTCATTCTTGTATAGTTCTTCTGTGTAATTTTTCCACCTGTTCTTAATCTCTTCTGCCTTTGTTAGGTCCCTGCCATTTTGGTCCTTTATCATGCCCATTTTTGCATGAAACATTCCTTTCATCTCTCCAATTTTCTTGAAGAGATCTCTGGTCCTCCCTATTCTATTGTTTTCTTCTATTTCTTTGCACTGTTCATTTAAGAAGGCATTCTTATCTCCTCTAGCTATTCTCTGGAATTCTGCATTCAATTGGGCGTATCTTTCTTTTTCTCCCTTGCCTTTTGCTTCCCTCCTGTTCTCAGGTATTTGCAAAGCTTCCTCAGACAGCCCTTTTGCTTTCTTGCATTCCTTTTTCTTTGGGATGCTTTTGGTTGCTACGTGTTGTACAATATTGCGAACCTCTGTCCATAGTTCTTCAGGCACTCTGTCTATCAGATCTAATTCCTTAAATCTATTTGTCACCTCTACTGTATATTCAGCAGGGATATGATTTAGTTCATACCTGAGTGGCCTAGTGCTTTCCCCTACTTTCTTTAGTTTAAGCCTAAATTTTGCAACAAGAAGTTCATGATCTGAGCCACAGTCAGCTCCTCGTCTTGTTTTAATTGACTATATAGAGCTTCTCCATCTTTGGCTTCAGAGCACATAGTCAATCTGATTTCTGTGTTGACCGTCTGGTGATGTCCATGTGTAGAGCCGTCTCTTGGGTTGTTGGAAAAGAGTGTTTGTTATGACCATCGTATTTTCTTGACAAAATTCTATCAGCCTCTGCCCTGCTTCATTTTGTACTCCAAGGCCAAACTTGCCTGTTATTCTGGTTATCTTTTGGCTTCCTACTTTAGCATTCAAATCCCCCATGATGATAAGGACATCATCTGGAAAGGCCTCTCACTGAAAAATGCAGGCCGTAGCTCCATTCTCAGCTGTAGAATGAAGCTGCTCCTTCAGTCACAGAAGTGGGCTGGCTGAATGGGGTTGGCAGTGCTGCTGCCACAAGGGGAGTGTAAAAGATACCCACCCACCCCGAAAATAAGACCTGGTGCCTCTTTTGGAGGCAAAAAAAAAGACCAGGTCTTATTTCCCGGAAAACATGATAGTAGCTTTACTCATATATGTTCAGAAATACACAGACACAAAGTGCAAACATTATATTCCTTAGAAAAATTTTCAGGAAACAGAAACCACAATAGGCACCATATTGGATGGAAATCAAAAAAAGAAGAAAGTAGGAATGCTTAAAGGATAAATTGTAAGTGAATTTTGTGTGCTTTCTTTAAAGTCAGATGTTTCAATAGCCTGCCTATGATAAACCTAGCACCATAAAGTCATTGTAGAAGACAGCAGTCAACTTGGCGATCGTAACTGTTTTTTATTTCCTTTTTCAAATGTAAACAATAGTTCTAGCAGGTGGCAAGTGGCTGAAAGTGAGTCTATCACCATCTCCGGGGTGCCAAGTTATCCCTGAAAGTTTCAGTGGGAGGAATTTGTTGGTGGGATTTGGATTGTAAAAGCACGCGAGCATCTGCTGCCTGCTCAATCTCATTACCATTCACACAATTAACTCCTGCAGCTCTCAGCCTAGCAGCAAAGGATGAGATTCAATTTTACTGCCTCTTTGACAGTTCTCATTATCATTCATTTGAATGCAGAGCTCTTCTTCAAATCATTAAAGCAAGCAAGAAAGAAATCTACAAACTCTGGAAAAACTTGTAGAAAAACTGCTTCTTTATCTAAAATTACCTCTAAGCATTTTAAAATAACCTTTATATTCTGTGTCAAATGTCAATCTTAATTGTAATAATGGCATTTTGTGACTACTACAGAAGTCATTTTAGATCTCTATACATATTTTAAAGCTATTTTGTATCTGATATCTGTCCTATTTTTCCTCCTTTTACTCATTATGTACTTACAGGTAAATAGGTATCACTGAATATCAACAGGGTGAATATTTACATTCATGCTATAATGTGAACACGTTCATTCATTTTTCCAACACTTTAAAACAGTGTAGAGAGCACTTCACATTACATATTTATTATGAGATTTATTTATGTGATTTTCCTTTCTTTGGTCTAAAAGAGTGCTAGGTGGTTTATGGGTCTTTTTAAAAAATCAAGCAATGCTATGATTTCTGTAAATTACAATTCTAACATTCCATAGACTCCAAGTTACAGTAAGATACTAATATATTAAGTAAAATAGGCAAGGATCCAAAACAGCAGTCAATGTTTCCAGTTCTTCAGCTCCATGTTTCCTGAGAGGAAATCAAGAAAAGCAGACAAAAAAAAAGCAGGCAATTTCATGTAATGGGAAATCATAGCATAGAGACAGTTATGAATGAGCAAGAAAAAAAAGAAATTGTCATGAAAATAATAAGACCAAAATACTGTTTAAGTGTTCTACATAATCAAAGAAAAACACCAACATGTTTACCGAGCATAAAATCTGTTATTGTTCAGATACTATTGGATTACAACTTCTGTCTTTCCCTATCAATGTTCTATGAAATCTTGAAACATTTGGGGATCACAGTTTCCACAATCATAAATTTTTCAGACCAGCCTCCTGTTATTTAGCCCTGAATAAGAATGCAAATGTAGGCTTCACCTCCTGTTACTCCCTCACTGTAGATCAGTAATGACTTGTAAAAGCAAATAGTTGTTGTTCTATCCTTTGTTCTTTACATGGTGAGTTCTTTACCACCACCATTACCCCGATTCTGTCTGTAGTCTTTTCAGTCTTGCAGGCACTGACTCTGTCTTCAAGTCCTCCCTGTGAGGGGCTATATAATATAAGGCTCCTTCAGTTCACAGCATTTATCTCTGATGTTACTTGGGGTTGTTAGAAAGCATTTGGTGGCACTCAGTGTGCTTTGCTGAGAGATTGTGACTAGCCTCAGTAGTAAGAATTGCTTAAAAAAGATACTGATTAGCAAGTAGGCACAAGTAGAAAAGGATTGTGCAGGAAAGATGTCTAGGTAGTGAATGAACCCATTGAACTCAATTTTGTTCTGGGTTTATTTGAAAATGGCTGTGCTGCTCCTTTTCTCTCTCTCTGAAAACATTCGTTGCAGTCTTTCTCAGAAGAAAAATAGAAATTGCTTGTGTTTCCTTCCTTTTCCCAGATCTTACAGTAGCAGCTGCTACTCTTTCAGTATAGCCATTTCCTTTCTTATTTGGCATATTAATACTTGCTTCATTCATGGCTTTTGTTAATTGTGATAGTTTTGGTTGTGTTTGTATTTACTTGCCCAGATTACTTAAGCTTCAGGGGAAAGTCCTATGTCTTCCCCACAATAGTCAATTATATTGTATTTACTTAGTAATTATTTCAAATTTTACATTTATATATATATATATATATATATATATATATATATATATATATATATATATATATATATATATATATATATGTATATATGTATATGTGTATATATATATATGTATATATATATATATATATGTATATATATATATATATATATATATATATATATATATATATGTATATATATATATATATATATATATATATATATATATATGTATATATATATATATATATATATATATAGCATATTACTTGTCTTCTTTTGGTGGTGCACATACATGCCTAGCTACAAAACAGGAGATATTGTTAATAGGCAAAATGGGTCATTCTGATGAAACCTCGAATGGTTTCGATATCACTTGAATATGAGACATTTTAACACATGGCTCTGTAAGCTAGTCCTGAAAAAAAGGGATGCTATGCTTTGACATAAAGTTTTTAGAATATTTATTTATTTGCTCTCTCCGTCTCTCTCTCTCTCTCTCTCTCTCTCTCTCTCTCTCTCTCTCTCTCTCTCTGTGTGTGTGTGTGTGTGTGTGTGTGTGTGTGTGTGTGTGTGTGAAAAGGAAAATATTTGTAGCTCAGGGTTGAAATAGGGGTTCCTTGATGCTCTCTGAGCTTGCTTGTTTTCCTGCAGGCGTTTCATTACCCTGACTCGGTAACATCATCAGTGCTAGTAAGGAGTGCTATTTGCTGTCAGTTTATATTCTGATGTCCTACCTCTCGGGGGGGGGGCGGTCTTAGGGATTCTTTGGTTGGGTTGTTTAATAATGGCTCTTTGGTAGTTTCTTGATTGGGTTATTGCTTACTTGATTGTTGATCTGAAGGTGACCTTGGAGTTAATCTATGCTGATCTGAGTGCTGATTACTGGTGGAGAGGTGCTGGAATCATTTTCTCTTTGGGGCTAGTTGATTGTATCAGAAACCGCAAATAGACTGCTACAATCACATGGAATCAGCATAGCACACAAGCCAACTAAAGCCCTTCAAAACATCCTAAGCAAACCAAAAGATTCAGCAACCCCAGAAGAAAAAAACAGGAGTCATCTACAACATACAGTGTAAGAACTGCAAAAACCACTATGTAGGACAAACAGGCAGAAGACTGGCAGAACGCATCCAGAAACACCAACTGGCAGTCAAAAGGCATGACGAAAATTATTTAATTTCACAACATATAGACAGATTTAACCATAGTTTCAATTGGGAAAATGTGACAATCCTAGACCAGGCCAAATCCAAAAATGCCAGGGAATTTCTAGAAGCCTGGCACTCTGACAAATCCGACATCAATAGATACATAGACACTAACAACATCTATAGATTATGCAAAAGAGACAATCAACTAGCTCAAAGGAGAAAAAGACTCCAGCACCTCCTCACCAATAATCAGTACTCAGATCAGCTTAGATTAGCTCCAAGGTCAACTTCAGACCAACGATTAAGTAAATGCCAAAGAGCCATTAGTAAACAGCCCAATCAAAGAATCCCTAAGACTGTCCCCAGCCACCCAGACAGGCAAGACACCAGAATATAAATTGACAGCAAAAAGGCTCTTACTAGCACTGATGATGTTACCTAGTTAGGGTAATGAAACATCTGCATATAAATAGATAATTAAATTTGTCTTAAATATGTCTACAAATGAGGAAGAGAAAACATTTCCCAAGTGGTTTATTTAAAATTATTAACTGTAATGGAATGTGGGAAAGACCTTGGAAAAATAGGCAAAGAGATGCCTGCAAGGGAATGGTCAGGTAGTACAGAGTTTGCCAACATTTCTGGCTTTGTGGACTGATGGTGGGAAGAGGAGATGGTTCTTCATGAGTGGCCAGCAAGCACCTGCCACTTGTAAATGGAGCATGTGCGCATGCCCTCATACATCGCTTGTGTGAGTGAGGATGTGCAATCATGCTTGCAATCCCCTCATGGCCCCCTAGTGGGCTGTGGGTCACAGGTTGAGAACCACTGAGGTAAGAAACAACATAGTTTGCACCTGAATAGTTGGTGGAAATAAGTAGACCAGAGGAATGCTGTGGATATTATTTACTTGGACTTCAGTATGGCATTTGATAAAGTAGATCACAACCTACTACTTGATAAGATAGAAAAATGTGGGTTAGAAAGCATCACCACCAGATGGATTCGTAGCTGGCTGACCGGCCATACTCAGCATATGGTCCTCAATGGAACTGCATTTACATGAAAGGAAGTGTGTAGTGGGGTGTCCCAGGGCTATTTTCTGGGCCCGATGCTCTTCAACATCTTCATCAACAATTTAGACGAGGGGATAGATAGGGAATTCATCAAATTTGCAGATGACACCAAGCTGGCAGGAATAGCCAATACTCCAGAAGACAGGCTTAAGATAGAGGTGGATCTGGACAGACTTGAACACTGGGCGCTATCTAACAAAATGAAATTCAATGGTGAAAAAAGTAAGGTTCTACATTTAGGCAGGAAAAGTCAAATGCACAGGTATAGTATAGGTGGTACCTTGCTCAATAGTGATGGTGCACAATAGGTAAAAGAAAGAAAACCCGAAACATATTCTACTGTAAAAAACTTTAATCAGAAAAAAACAAAGAAAGACTCTTAACTGACTACATGCTCTATCTCACCAGACAGCATAGAGAGAAAGAAAAAAAAAACAGAAAACTTTTTTTTTGGACATGCGCGCACAGTAGTAGAGCCAGACATGAAACCAAAACATGGTTAAACATGTGACACTCACCATGGTTACAATGATAAGATAACAGCACAGCTGGCAAAGAGCAGACTGAACGTGCTTGCTGACAAACACATAAAAAACGTAGTGACAACCACTTCTTTGTCAGTAAAGCAGAACTCAGATAAGACACATTTTCTTACGCAGATACTCATGCTGGGCTGCAGGAAGTGGCTTGTTAAGCATATCAGCAATCTCATCATGTGTAGGCACATACTGCAATTCCACAAAAACCTGTTTATCTACGTGTCTTATATTTTGATAACGGATGTCAATGTGTCTAGACCTTGAACCTGTAAACCGTGTTTCAGATATATAAACCACAGATTCGTTATCTTCCATCACAGTGATCGGTCGAATCGGATGTGTCCAGATATCTGCGACTAAAGCATCAAACCACGTTAGAGAATTACATGCATCTGAAACACAAGCATATTCAGCTTCAGTAGATGAACAAGAAACAAAATTCTGTTTACGCACATGCCAGTACACAGGACATCCATTTAAAAATATCATATAACCTGAAGTACTTTTACGTGATTTCTTATCGCTCGCCCAATCGGAATCTGCATAACAACATAACTCTGCATAATCAGTATGTGTCGGTTCTAATAATAACTTCATGTTTTTAGTGTGTTTTAAGTATCTCAGTAACTCAGGGGAGGGGAGGGGAGGGGAGAGTTGGGGAGGTTTGGGGAGAGGGAAGGGGGAGGGGAGGGGTTTTATATTCAAAAATGTACTGTAAAACTTTTCAATAAAAAAAAGTATCTCAGTAACTTTTTAACACATGTCCAATGAAACTGTTTTGCCTTGCCTACGTGTCGTGATAGGAGATTAACACTAAGTGCAATGTCAGGTCTAGTCCAACTACTAATATACAGCAGCGACCCAATTACTGAGCGATAAAGTGTTTGATCTTCGAACTCAGGACTTGGTTCATGTGCCAAGTTGTGAAAATCGGTTTGCATGGGTATACTCACTGTTTTAGCATCCTTCATGTTGCAGTGATGCAACAGTTGTTCAATTTTATCTTCTTGTGTGAGACTAAACCCCTTCTGAGTTTTGACAACCTGAACACCCAAATAAGTATTAATATATCCTAAAGCCTTCAATGTGAAATACTTTTGTAAAGCTTTAGCAAAATTCTCATTCATCTGCTTATTTGGACCAATATAAACAATATCATCAACATAAACAAGAACTATCTCATACCCATTATCAGATCTTTTAGTAAACACGCATTCGTCTGTTTGGGACTTAATAAAGCCCATTGAATTTAGTTTGTCAGTAAGACACAAGTACCACATTAAACCAGACTGTTTCAGACCATAAAGAATTTTGTGTAGAAATCACGTATCCCCTTCTTGTTGTTGGAACCCTGAAGGACCTTTCACATAGATTTCTTCATCTAGGTCAGCATGTAGATAAGCCATTTCAACATCAAACTGGAAAACCTCTAAACCAAGGATAGTTGCAATTGCTAAGGCAATTTTCACACTCTCAGTCCGAACTGTGGGTGAGTATTTGTATAGTCCTCAGGATAACGTTGAGTGAAACCCTGAGCTACAAGTCTGGCCTTATACAATGACTCACCATTTGGCTTCTTTTTAATTCTGTAGATCCACCAAGTGCCAATAACTTTCTTGTTTGCTGGAGGGCTTGCAGGCATAAACACTTGAAGTTTCTTTAGACTGTCCATTTCATCCTGCATTGCCTCATACCATTTATCTTGCTTTGATTCAGGAAGATGTTTGATTTGTGTGAACTTATCAGGAGGAAGCGTAACATTACAAATCAAAGGTAAAGGTGGAACATCTCGGAATGACCGTCTGTTCTTCTTTCATTTCGTCCTCGTCTTCATCATCGTCACTAGCGGCAGCATTGGCGGCTTGCGAAGATGGAACAGTAGGTTGAGAAGAACCCATGGAAGGGACATTTTCCTGTGAGTCTTGAGCATCAGGCTGCATGGCATTAGCAGCATCATATCTAGGAAAATAAACTCCAGGATCGTTAGAATGAATCCTGGACCAGTCAGCATCTTCCTCAAAAGTAGCGGATTGGGAAATCACAATTACATGAGTGGAGTCAATGTATTTGCTCTATTTTGAATTATCATCAATACCCATAAATCTCATTCTTTTTGCTACAGGACCTCCTTTCTTTTTTGAGCTAAAGGAATATTCACCATAGCATATAAACCAAAAATATGGAGATGCGAGAGATCAGGCTTTTGTCCATATAAGGGGTCTGAAGTAAGGGGTCTGATTTATTACACTACTCCACGTACGGTTGATGATATGATTAGCATATTTAATAGACTCACCCCAGTATGGGAGACTGAGGTTAGCATCTTCAATGAGGCAACACATCATGGTTTGCAGTACCCCATTTCTGCGTTCTGCCACTCCATTCTCAGCCGGAGTGTAGGGAGCTGAGGTCTAGTGTAGTATGCCATTCTTATGAATCCAGTCCTGAAAACGCTGAGACATGAATTCAGCACCGCAATCACTCTGAATTCTGGCTATGCTAACATCATGTTGGGTATAGACAAGAGCGGCAAAGTCTTTGAAGATCTGAAAGGTCTCAGATTTTTCTTTCATAGGAAATACATATCCATATCTAGAGTAGTTATCAACAATTGTCAAGAAATATTTTTTACCACCAATTGTTGGTGTAAAAGGACCCACTATGTCAGTGTGTACCAAATCAAAAATGTGTGTTGACAGGCGTGTAGTGCACTTTGGAATTGCTGCTGCTTTGGATTTGGATTTTTTGCAGACAGCACAATCCAAGAACACCTTTCACCCCTTTAGATCCAAACCTCTCGCAAACTGGCATCTTCTTAAGAACACGGAAACTGGCATGACCCAATCTTCTGTGCCACTTATGAATACACCTGTAATGCAAAGGTTTACCTGTTAGTGAATTCTGAACATTAGAATGTTTATTAGGAACCTCAGGCTTGCCGTGGGCAACCTGAGTCTTATTTGTCTTCTTGTTAGCTTTAGGAGCCTTTGAAATAGCAACAGGATCTCTCACTGGGACATCTCTCACTGGGTCTGCACTCCCCCTTTTTGGAGCTTGTATACTTGCCTGCTCTTGCCGCTTAGATTTTGGCTTTATGTAATAAACATCACTAATCAACATGGTTTCAGCAACAATATCTCTGTCTTTAACTACATAACTTGCTTTTTCAAGGTGTTGGACCTGGAATTTTGATACCCTAGACAAGTGACTCTGACTAAGCAAACTACTATTTGCTGATGGTACATAATAAACATCAGGAATAAATGCATCGAGCTCTTCAATATAAACAGTTCCTTTCCCCATGACCTGAACAGGATGATTTGAAAAAGAGTAAAGCTCACGAAGTTCAGGTTCAGGCTCGTGCATCTCTGTATAAAGCTCTTTTCTATAGGTAACATGTAATGCTGCTCCATTGTCCAAAGTCCAAATAAGTTGTCTGTCATACTCTGGTTGAGGTTGTGGATCGTTGGTTAAGGCCAATGTGGCAAGTGGAGCTTGCGGAGCTCGCAGTGACAATCATACTCACTGTTGGCTTAAACATGGCTTATCAAACAAGATGTCATTGTCTGGATTTAAACAGGGCACTAAACCAAAGTTGAACCAAACCTATTATGGCATAAAATTTTATATCCGCCTGGCAAGTCCTGTGTCTTCTGTATTAGAATGTAAAAGAAATAACATACAAGGGTGCTAATAGAATGAGAAGAGAAGAAACAAACTCAGGCATCTATTATTAAGTTTATAAACTGATTATAACATTATATGTATGGATAGAGTTCAGATTATATAGAAACTTGCAATTCTTCTTAGAAAGCCCTACTTTCATCTAATACTCTGCTGTATTTAGATTAAGTTGTTCCTATTAAATGGTCTCATGCAGTTTGTGTCTCAGAACGTTGACAATCTAAGTCCTATTCTAATGTTGTTTCAATTCCAGCACATGCATTCACTTTATCCAAGGTTTCCCTGGCAATATTCCACATCTGTAATTACCAGGTATTGATCACTCCTGGAACAGTCACTGTGTTGCTTTTTTAACTGGAAATAATAAAAGTTCCAAAGATCATCATTAAAATTAATTTGGAGAAGTCCTGGCAAAGTTATTCAAAAGTAGCTAAACTTCATGAAGATGATTGAGTCCATTTTTACTTTATTTTACTTTTACTTTATTAAGGCCCTGTTAATTCAAATGAAAGTTTTGCATTACTTTATCCTCTATAAGATTCTGCCCATGTCTGCAATTTAATGAAAAGATAAGCTATCTCAAATAAACTATATGGAGGAAATGTATGATTTTACCTTTCAATATAATTTCAATTAAACAAAAACAGTGATTTTTGGTATTTGGTGGGTATAAAGCAAATAAATAATAAAAACAAAAAAGCGATCAGTCAATACTATTTTTTAAAAATAATATTTCTACCCATAGATAAGATTCAAAATATAGAGAATAAGCCATGTAGTAATTGATTAACTGATTAATAGGAAGATAAATAAGATCTTTGTACGGTAGTAGAAATGTACATTTGTCCAGGTAAAGTAGACAGTTTATTTATACTTTCACTTAGTGAGGCAGCAATTCTTCTTAAAATAATAAGTATGCCATAATTCAATTTGACATAAATAAACTCTAGGCTAAATCATCCTAAATCCAAAGGTATGATTTTGTAATTTTAAAATATTCAACTTTTGGTGCTAAATACTTTTATTCCGTAAACAAAATCTGCCCACAACTTTTATTAAAATGTTCTGCTGCTATGTGCCCACACTTATTCCTACAATAAACCCATTAAGCAAATGCAGAATAAGTCAACATAAATAGTATGACACATGAGTAATTTCATCAAGAATATATATTAAAAATAAAACTTGACATAAAGAAATACCAGTGTCTAATACTGTTGATAGTAGTTATAATAATTTAAGCCTTATATGAGTAAAACTCCAAAAGATGCCATATTGTACTTAATGTGTTTTGTTGCTTCCACTGTAGATTGGAATAGTAGCATGCACACTGTACATGCACAGTATTTAGAATTTTGTCAAACTAATCTTGGCATACAGTTTTAATATTTTATTCATTCTTTGATATAATGTAATGATTGCATTTCTCAAGAGTTCAAGGTAAAAAAGAACATAAGAATTTGTAGGGCTGGTTGAGCCATATTATGATCCTTCACTCCTGCAGGAGTGAAACTGTAACTATTAGTTCCAATTGCTTAGACTTCTTAAATCTCTTCAGTCTGTTCCTCCAAAATTTAATATAAAATAAAACAGCTTTCATATAGCCAACTAATACATAGAATTGGCAAGTTCCCAACAGTACACGAAGCACACAGGGAAAGAAGAGTAATAAAGAAAAACTATTAGTTCCTATTAGGTGTTCCTGATCATTTATAATAGTCTGTGTGCCATAGTTAGGATATGTGGAATATGTGCTGTATGTGTTGCAGATAGGTTTGAATCTCAAGGCTAAAATGCAAAGACCATTGCCTAGTTCACAAGGATCCAAATTGCTACGGTTGGGATGAGGAAACTTATTGTTTTATTTAACAAATTCCATATTTCCAACTAATGCATATGATCATCTAATGTGGTTCTTCTCAACCTTGGCATGCTGCCTGGAGAATTCTGGGAATTGAAGTCCACCCATCTTAAAGTTGCCAAGGTTAGAAACACTGAAGATGGAACTATTCCTTCAGATCCTATACAGAATCTGAAGTTGACTTGCTTGATCTTTACAGGTATTTCTAAAATGTACTGAATTAGATTGTTTAGAACTTTTCACTGTGACCTTGCTTGAAACCTAAATGGCAACAACGAAGACCTACCTGGCATGCCAGAAAGCAAGCTAAATGCCTGGTCTGAACTAGAGCATCTGAATCACCATGGGTTAGTGATCAGAAGCAATTTTTCTCACTGTGAGTTTTAAAAGCTAAAAGAGGCGTATCTGGATCATCTGTTTTATAAAACTTGAAATTATGAAAGATACACTGAGAAAATTCTGTTCAGGTTTAAGTGCTGTTATTAACTACTGTTACCACAGCATGGAGATAAATGGATACAGTAACTAATATTTCATGAAGTACATTCTCCTGCCTGTCCTGATCATCTTGAGAAGGCTGGCTGAGAGTTCTTCCTTTTGGTGAGGTTTACAGAGTTCAACGGAAAAAATGCTAGTCTCTGTCTGGAACTTGGAGCCCCAAACATCTGCTGCTCTGATATTTCAGACAATGTTGAACCCTAAAAAACTCACTTTCCTAATCTATGCAGTCCATCCTTGACAGTGTAAATCTGGAATGAGCCTGCCCTGTTCAATGTTATCAGGAGGGGAAAGATTGCTGGAGACGATCCACAAAAACCTGCATTCGTTATCCACTGTAGCATCTGTGCCCTTGATAGGGAGCTCCATGCTGAGGACAATAATTCAAGCAAAAGTGACAGATTTTTGTGAGTAAAGTTTTCCATTCCAGAGGGTTGTAACTGGCTCTTAAAATGTAATTATGTGAAGGTCCTAGTTGCTCAAGAAGAGCTGTTAGTCCAGGAGGTTCCCAATTTATGAACCAGTTTGGGGAAGAAAAAAGAATAGAACTTTATCCAAATAGAAAGATAATACTTCTCTTAAATTGGACAGTGCACAAACTCAAAGCTGTTCTATATTTCAGAGACTAATCCTTAACCCATTCCTCCTTACTGAAACCAACTAACAGTTTCCAGATACCTGGACAGTACCAACAGCATAATTTGGAAAATCTAGGGTTAGAAGCAAAATTGATGTCTGTCCACTGAGGATACCTAATCCATCAATCAATGATATCAGAGAAAAGTATCATTTAGTTGTTAAATTTGACCAGGGAGAACAACTGAGAAGCCTAGGATCCAAGCTCTTGTCTCTAGCACTACTAACTGGTTCCATCTCTAAAGGAAAGATATCCACTACAGAACAATGCCCCTGTTCTCATCAAAGAGAGATATCTTTAAAAAATAGCTTGTTCAATAATATTGAGGGCCAATAAATGATTCTTGACCAGAATCATGTCCCTCATTATGGTCTCAACAGACATAATGCTGATGTTGATGATGAACTCTGGGCAGCTAACAATTGTTAAAAACTAAGAACAATACAAAAAAAAATCCACAAGAACAACAGATGAGATCATCCACCAATATTTTTCCACAGTCTTCTGCAGATGCAGTCCCACCACTTTCTCAATAAACTTCCCCCCAAAATAAAGATTGGATAATGGTTGATAATTGTTCGAAATATCTGGATCAATATGGCATATCTTCCATAAATCTGTTTAATCTACTTTTAAATCACTTTTTTACCATTGCATCATATTATTTTTTTCTGTATACTATAGGTCCATTATTCAAATTTGTTACAGAGTGGAAAATAATTTTCACTGTTCATCATTTATGTTTAATGGAAATGTAAAAGATTCATAAAGGACAATTATTTCAGCGTCTTTTAGATGCCCTTTTCTATATTTTATTTAATTCAACAGGATATTTTTGAGGTGTAGTAGAACAAAGGACTGTATTCCAAATGTAGTGAAGGCATACCTATATTTCTATGTTAACAGATTTAGTTTCTTTCCTAATAATTCCCAACATGCTATCTTCCATTTGCAGCAGCCACATACTGTGTTAGTGCTTTCATTGACTGTCAATTTCACATGACCAATTTTTCCTGGGTGATCACCACCAGTTTAGGCCTCATCAGTATATTTTGAAGTAAGGATTCCCCCCCCCCCCAGTTTGCTTTATTTAACACTAACTTTCACTGAACAATTTCGCTGATCGGCATTTCTATGGTAACAATATTCTCTTTTGGTGCCATCTGCCATCTCACTCCTCATCCTTGAACCATTTATGAACAACTTTAAAGAATGGATAGAATAAATGAAGTCCTTGTAAGAGATTTCAATCCTTTTATTCAGAAAACATTATCTTTATTGTTCTTTAATCAGTTACCAATTCTAAAAGACACATATTATTATTATCCCATGACTAATAAATTTGTTCAAGACCCTTTAATGTTGTTTTCTATCAATTTTTTTTAAAGTTGTCTCAGTTTGTAATGTCTCCATATGTTTCAGATTAAGTTAACCATGTGATATATCATGGGCACGAGGTGTATTGGTGGCGGGCTGCCCCCCCGGAACCAGAGCTGGTGTGGCTGGTGCTGTGGGAGCAGCGGGGCCCACTCTACATGGCGGGGCTGCGTGGGGCGGGAGGCAGTGCAGGCCAGGCGCTGCAGAGAGGCCACATAGGCACGCAGGGCAAGGCAACAGTGGCGCAGGTCCAGCACTGGGTAGGCCACCAGCCTGGCTGACACGGGTGAGCACAAGGAAGGAGTGCACATGGACTCCGCAGAACCCACCTCTCACTCCTTGTCTTCTCTTACTTACCTAGTTGAGATGGTGTAGTTGGGCAGCAGGGAGGGGTGCAAAGTTCCTGCCAACTCGCCTTCACTGCAGACAACTTGCCTGTGCATGGTTATTATTATTATTATTATTATTATTATTATTATTATTATTATTATTATTATTATTATTATTATTATTATTATTATTATTATTATACTGTCCCCATGGTCATAACATCTTTCCCAGCCTTTTTGTAGAGATAATCATATCTTGTTGGTTCTATCATCCCCACCAAGTTTCCCTTTGCTTTGATTTTTTAAAAGATTTTCAATTCTCTTCTTGGTTTAAATTATGCTGCTCTCTCCCTACTTCAGGAATGATAGCTATTTAGTTGTCTAGTATCTATGATACTCTTATTTTCAGGTACATCCACTATATAGGTAAAGGTAAAGGTTCCCCCGCACATGCGTGCTAGTCGTTTCCGACTCTAGGGGCCGGTGCTCATCTCCGTTTCAAAGCCGAAGAGCCAGCGCTTGTCCGAGGACGTCTCCGTGGTCATGTGGCCGGCATGACTAGACGCCAAAGGCACACGGAACGCTGTTACCTTCCCACCGTAGTGGTCCCTATTTTTCTACTTGCATTTTGACGTGCTTTCGAACTGCAAGGTTGGCAGAAGCTGGGACGAGTAACAGGCGCTCACTCTGTTATGCGGCACTCGGGATTCGACCCGCCAAACTGCCGACCTTCCGATCGACAAGCTCAGCGTCCTAACCCACTGAGCCACCGCGTCCCTACATCCACTATATACAATACCATTATTGTTCATTGTTATTTATTCTTTTTTTTTGTAATGTACTTAACATGCATACACTTATTTCTTCCTGACCTTTTTTCTTTATGGCAGTTATTTCTAATTTTAGCTGAGAAGCTAGTAACCTCTTTCTTGGAAACAGAGTGAATATATATATATATATATATATATGAGAAAATTATGAGAAAACTTTTGGAAAGTAGAAATCACTCTGAACAATGTGGATTTTTTGGCTGGGGAGAGAGAAAAGAAGCAAAGGCCTATATAGTGCCTCAAGTGAAAATAAAAAGTTTATTTTTAAATAGATAAACTTATCACTTGTTCCAGAAATGAACAAATACATTCAAATTGCAGGCACAAGGCATATGACCCAGCAGCAAGAGGTCCAAAATTAAAGCTTTTTGTAGGCTCCTGATCTGAGTAAGATTCTCTTTGATTAGAGATATGTAAATCAATGAAAGCATGATCCAATGGGGATACATTTGCTGCAGAACCTGTTCAAGGCATTGTGTTTCTTTAGATGATGGAAAACATAAGTCTTTTTCCCTCATTTTACACAAAGAAACAAATTCAACTAGTAGGGGATAAACATGCACACACACACATCTTGTTTGCGTTTTATATACAATTAATAATTTTTGCCTATTTTTATCACTATTGCATATATTTATATAAACCTCAGAAATAATTCAATGTTGCATGTTTGTCAGTCAGAAAAAAACAGCACTTAGATGGGGGGGAAAGGACAAAGTCTCCCTCAAGTTGGGGTCTACTCCCATCTTGCTGTTGTCTAGAGATTCCAATAATTATTTATTGACAAGGTTATCTAATTGTTGTCTAGAGATTGTAATAATTATTTTCATACTACAAAACATTTTATTCTGAGAGATTATACCCAATTTTTACTGAAGAGAAATAGGTGATAAGTTTCTATGCCAACCTTTCTTAGTCTGAAGTAAAAAAAAAATGCAGGAAATATATACTAACCATATCTCTAGTTTGGACTTTATTTAATATCTGACCTTTTTGGTGATAGTTTTAATGTGACACTTGTATTGTAATATATGTTGTAAAAGGGTTTTTTATAGTTATAAACATAGTTCGCAGGTTTGACAGTTCTTTGACAGCTGACAGCTCCACACGCGGCTCCCGCTGACAGCTCCACACGTGGTTTCCACTGACAGCTACCAATAACAGCTGCAACCTAACAGCTCCACATGCGGTCAGCCGGGATTGGTCGAGCGGAAACAGCAGGAGAATCCCCGAACAGGGATTGGCCAGAAGTCCACCAGCGGGACTATATAAGGGGGTTTGAAATGTGCTAAAGTTGTTCCTGTGGAGGCGAATAAACAGCTGATTTCATTCAAGCCTGCTGTCCTTTTTCTAACCGGGAACCTGCCAAATAATGCATGTATAGTTTTGCTGCATTTATTTTTTTTAAAAGCATTGAACACTCAATCACTTTGAGAATTAGGTATGCCTTATTTTACCGATTATCAGTGGTGGGATTCAGCTGGTTTGCACCAGTTTGGCAGAACCAGTAGCTAATTTTTTGTTACTCAGGCCCAGAACGGACTTCCAGAAGCAGCATTCACACAGAAAACTGGTTGTTCACATATTTGAATCCCACCGCTGCAGACTATCTTAAAGGTATTAAATGCATGGATGATAGTGCTATCAAAGACTACTAGTTATAATGGCTATGTCATATTTCAAGGTTCAGAAGCAGTGTATTTCAAATATCAAATATAATGTGAAAGAATGAAACTGAATTCATGTTCTGTGTGAGTATCTTGGAAATTTTGGTGGAATAAAAATACAGGTTCCAAAGCCAGTGACATATTTTTATAGGATGTTGAAATAAGTTGAGGAAATTGGTATTAATCATTTATGCCTCTGAATAACAAGCTTCTTCTTCTCAATTATATACTTAATATTTCATACAGTATTTGGAATCTGAAATTTGTCCACATGAAAAATTGTGGATATTTGGGTGGGCTTGGGACTAACCAAATTTATTATTGTATAATATGAAATCCAGCCTGCTAACCCAGATTGGACCTAGGAAGTTACTTGGGAGTTTCAGCATGGTGCATGTGTCTCATGGTTTGTGTTTTTACTAAGCTGAATGTGATTTTAGTTGGTTTTTCTAAAAAGAAGGAAGGAAGGAAGGAAGGAAGGAAGGAAGGAAGGAAGGAAGGAAGGAAGGAAGGAAGGAAGGAATAGATGATTTAAGTTTTTTGTTTCTCAATATTTGAATTTAGTTTGTCCCTCCCACTTTACCCCCAAATCAAACTCTGCTAAAAATACATTTTGTTGGTTAGTAGGTACTCTGCATGCACATCGTAGTTGGAAATATAACGTTTGTGTAAGACAATAGCCTTGAGATACTTTTTCTCAGAAGGTGGAAAAAAGGGATAGTAATATACCTTCTAGAAACACAGGTTTCTAGAGTGTTTACTGTTGCAGTGTTTTTTCAAATTTAAAAATGGTCCTTCCTTGTAACATATATTGACCTTTGCTTAAAAATTCCACATACACAGAGCCTTTTATAGTTTCCTATTTGTCTCACTCACATTTGATATATTTGATATGTTAGACAGATGTAGTCCTTTCCTTTCTTGGGCTTGTTTTAGCCTAGAGAGGAGAATAGAAAAAGGGAACAGTATTTATCTTCTGAGCACCCTTTTATCAAACTGTCCTCTATGATGCCAGGTCTGTTCTTTCTAAAGTGTGCAATTTTTTCCACCAGTCAGTTTCTCTTTATAATCCTGGGCTTCCTCTGCTGGGTCCTCAGGGTCAGATTCCTCTTCCAACTGTTCTTTGACACAGACTGAATCTCAGTCTGCACTGCATAAATAAACCTACAGTAATATCCAATAATCTGCTCCATTGCCTTTTACTTAAAGGCAGTTGTGTCCATGGTCAGAGATGTTAAGTAGGCAGGAACGTCTATGTGTCGACATGCGGCTGGCTGGCTGGGGAATTCTGGGAGTTGAAATTGACACATATTCACATATCTAAAATTGAAAACACTGACATATACTACGATGTTGTATATTAAGACCATTTTAAAAACCACTTTATCCTGATCAGAGCATCTCTTCCTTCCATAAAATGTATGTAGGAATAACATACAGCTAGAAAAGTGAGCTACTTAGAACCACTGTATTTACAATTAAGCAGTTGTAATATACTCTTCTCCATTATGGTGAGACAGTGATTTAGACAGGAATAAGAAGTGTCCTGTTCACTGTTAGAACTAACAAAAACTTGATATATAGTTGTGCAAGACAGGTGCAGGCAAAAATGAAATTCCATTCCATTGTCTCTTGCTTATGCTGAATTTCTTATCTGAAGAGATTGCCACATATTTATAGTAGGGTTTAAAATAATAAGCTAACATTAATTTCTTTCATATGATATTCTTTAAAAGCCTCATGAAGAAAAGGAATTTTAGATAGCATACAAAAATAAGAATGAATTCAAGACCTGGGCAATGAAATCCACTATGAGAGCAGTACAATAGATAAGTTGCTGAGCATCATAATTTTTTGGGAAGCTGTTCCCTCAATATTAAAATTCATATGAGAGAAAACAGGACAGAAATATACTTTTATTTTTATCTAAACATGTTATTCTCTAATCAGAAAAAGGTTTGTTTTTATTTATTTTTTCATAATTATTTTTTGCTGTCAAGATGGTGGTTTTCTAAATGGCTGCATTGCAGATTTTTTTTGTTTATAATTCAAATATTATGATGAGTAGACAGGTCAGTGTATCAAGTCTGAATCTGAAGTTTAATTTCAACATAAAAAATAAGAATGAAAATTTTCTGAACAGATAAATTTTAAAAAACAGTATTATGGCCACAGTTATACAGCCAACGTTATAAAAACACATCTCATTAGTATGATATGTACATGCACCTCCCACTGAATTATTTATGACAAAGTCTACTACAGTTATGTTCCATTATCTGAAGTGAATCAGGTGGTTATGAAAGAGAGTGAATCTTGCTGCTGGGTACAAAAAGGAAATTAATGAACTGTTGAAAGATTGTTGACTTATATCATCAGTTTCTTTCACTATGGAAATTATATTTGAATATAAAAAAATAATGTCAATATACAGACAGAATAATCTCTAAAAATGTATAGTTACTTAAAATTTTATACTGTTGAAAAATAGAACAAATACTGTATCTACATTTTCAGCTCTAGTAATATGTATGATACATATGATACATCTATTCTATTTTTATCAGATTAAAGATTTATATCTACTTTTATCTTTAGCTAGAAGATGAAAATGGAAAGAAGTTTCACAACATTCTTTATTCACCAAAGAATACTAACTTATTCCTTCATACTCTATTGCTATGATATTCTGAAAGAAGGAAGGAAGGAAGGAAGGAAGGAAGGAAGGAAGGAAGGAAGGAAGGAAGGAAGGAAGGAAGGAAGGAAAGAAGACAACAGTTTGGTGAGACATTGACTTCATGCTGAGTATCTTCTAGAAAAAGTTGAGTCTGTCTTTTTCATATCAATAAGGAAATACTTCTACATGATATATAATGATTGTTCATGGCTCATTGGTATTGCAAGGAAATTTTGTTATCATAAATCAGTTCGAATGAACCTTAAAAATGATGAGCTCCCTGATGATTAGGTTCAACTACTATATAATTTTGTAACCTTCTTATTGACTTCTATTTTAAAAATAATTGTATTTAATATTATAATCACAATAATAAAATTGCTATTACCAGTAAAAAAAACTATAAAAATAGAAGAAAGGAAATAGAACACAAGGAGTAAAACAGTGAAAGGAAAGAAAAAAGAAAAACTGTACAGAAAAAAAGCAAAAAGAGGAAGGAAGGAAGGAAGGAAGGAAGGAAGGAAGGAAGGAAGGAAGGAAGGAAGGAAGGACATAACGTGCATTCAAAATTCATTTCAACAAGCGTAACCATTCAAAACAATAGGAAACAATTACTTCAGATAAGTATTAACTTGAAATATGGTAGAAACAATCATTATAATATATAATGTAGTTAATTCTAAATATCTTTAACTTGGTATAGTGACGAGAAATTCTTTTTAAAAAGTGGTAATATTCTGTTTGCATTTATTGGGAGAGGCGCAAGTGAAACAGCCATACAGTACTTCCTATTGCTGGACAAATAACTATAAAAAAGAGCCTTTTTGTCTATATACATTTTTTTTCATATGAATGAAAATCCTAAGAAATCAATATTCTTAATCATGTAACCTTAAAAAAAACTCTGAGCTATAAGTATTTTTCTTTCTAGAATAATAGAAAGAAGTTGAAATTCTACTATCATTCATCAGATACATAGGGATAGTACAGTGGATAGGAAGTAATGCCACCCCATAGCCTACTATTATTTTGTCTTTGTTTTGAGTCCTGTATGTCCATTCTTTTTGAGTGGGAAGTCTACATAGCCTGTCAGAGGGAAATTGCTGACAGATGATGGTACATATCACATTGGAACAGCAGCTCCCAACTTTTTCTATACCCCACACCCCTAGAACACTTCTGATATATTCTTGCACCCCTTTCAAGAGTTTGAAATAATGGCAATGAACTATGTATATACACTATAATTTTGAAAACCCAAGATTTTGCACCTCCTGGAATATCGACTCGCATCCCCAGGGGATGTGAGCACCCCTTGTTGGGAACTTCTGCATTAGAAGAAGAGAATGTGACAGTACCATTATTTTTTGTGTGAAGTTGTTGGTCCCTGTGATATTGCTTTTGGTGTAAATTTGGCAGCAAGACAGTAGACATTTGAGTTTATTAGGTTTGATTTCTGTGTTAATATCGTTGTTCTTTTATTTCTTGTTGTTTGTTACATTTGTTTCAGGTTTGGCAATTGTCTGCATGCAAGGGTCTACCATGAAGACATTGAGAAAGTGCAGTGCAGTTGGACTGTAATATATTAATTACTTCTTTAAGTGACTTGAGATGTGAGCTGTAGGAGACAACCAGTGGTATTCTGATGTTCCCTTTTTGTAGACTGTCTTGAGACAGGTCTCTGTTCAGAAAGTGCCCTAGTAAGAATCACAGTCTGGATCTATCCCTAAGCCAACTTCCTATCCACTGGACTGGACCTCCACTGATTAAGCCCTAGCATATATAATTTCAAATGAATTTGAAGATAAATGTAGTTGTAGTGTTCTAGTATTTAAGCATCATTTTGTGCTGATCACATTATAAGCTACAATAACAGGATACAAGGATGTTTCCAGAACTTATATCCTTTTGTTATGTACTTATGTTATGTCCTTGATTCTGCAGTATCTATAGCCAGGTAGTGGCTATAGATAATAGATTTGATGTGTGTTCTGGGTTGAAGCTAGAAGCATATAGATATGCATAATGATCTCTAGGCTTCTTTATAACATGTTGTTTATGTGTTCATTTTGCAGTTTTATTAAAACATCAAGAAAGTAGAAGTGCTTAAAGTCTTGATAGAAGTTGATTTCAGATTATTTCTCATGGGTCGAGATCATGAAAATGTCATCAATGAATCTCAAATAAGGAATGGGTTACAAGGGTTAAGAGTTAAGTAAGCATTGTGAAAGAAAGTTGTCTGTCCTTTTTAAAATTGAATTATGCATTGTGTGGGACAAATAGTAATAATCAGGATCTTTTGTTTCCAGTTACCTGCTTTCTTAAACAAATAATGTTGTGCCTCTTTTAATTCCACAATGAATCTCCTTTGGATTATTGTGAAATATTCTACTGCAGAATCAAGGACATAACATTGAATAAGAGAAAATGAGAACTGTTAGATATACAAAGAAGGCTGATCAACATTCTTTAAGTCCTGGAAATATCTTTTTGTCCCGTTATTGTAGCCTATAGTGTAAACAGCACAGAATGGTGTTTAAACACTAGAACAGCAGGGTGTAGCTTTTAATTAAAAATAAATCAATAATACTACTAACCTATTCATGAAAAAAAATAACAGCAAACAGGTAATAAATTATATCTGCCATTGAATAGCTATGTATTATTCCAAGGAGAGATGTATCAAGAGAACATTTCTGTGTTCTTCTGTGATAAACAGATAGGAAAAATAAATTTGACCAGAACTGCTATCTTTTAATCATCCACTGAAGGAAATAAATGCATAAATAGCTTATAGACAACCTTCTGGCACTCATTCCATTAATCATTGATCTTGTTAATTGTCAAGACCTGACTAAGCATATTCAGGATATCCCACCCCTCACTATGGGGGGTGAGTCATTACCTCCTGTAGATAGGGCTCGCAACTTGGGAGTCCTCCTAGATTCACAACTCTCCTTAGAAGACCATATTGTAGCTGTGACTAGGGGGGCCTTCGCCCAGGTTCGCATGGTGCGCCAGTTGCGGCCCTATCTAGACCGGGATGCCTTACGTACGGTCACTCATGCGCTCGTGACCTCTCGTCTTGATTACTGCAACGCTCTCTACATGGGGCTACCCTTGAAGACCACTCGGAGGCTCCAACTGGTACAGAATGCAGCCGCGAGAGTTGTACTGGGAGTTTCCCGATACTCCCATGTCACACCTTTGCTCTGCGAGCTGCATTGGTTACCAGTTGTCTTCCGGGTGAGGTTCAAGGTGTTGGTAATGACCTACAAAGCCCTTCATGGCATGGGTCCAGAATACCTTGGGGAGCACCTGCAGCCGGCGTCAACTTCCCTCCGCCCAGTACGTGCCCACAGAGAGGGCCTCCTCAGGGTGCCACCGGTCAAAGAATGCCGACTGGTGGCCCCCAGGGGGAGAGCGTTCTCTGTGGGTGCACCGGATTTATGGAACCATCTTCCGGTTGAGCTCCGGATGGCGCCCGATCTCCGCTCCTTCCGGCGCGATCTTAAAACCCATCTCTTTAAACAAGCTGGCCTGGCCTGATGGGACGGGGTGGGATTTTTATAAACGATTTTAATTTTAAATTTGTATTAATTTTATGGGCATTGTTTAATCATGTTTTAATAATTTTAATTTTTGTATCTAGTTTTTATGTATTGCCCTGTTCACCGCCCTGAGTCCCCTGGGAGAAGGGCGGTATATAAATTAAATTAATAAATAAATAATAAATAAATTCTACTCATGTTTACTTGAATGCAAGTCAGGTGCTCTACATAGTGTGGATCTGTGTTATTAGAGTAAGGGAAAACAGGGTCAGGATGGATCACTGTGCATTCTCATACCTACAGAATTGTGATATGCTAATAAATGCAATCTAATACATATATCTAATAAATATAACAAAGGTATAGCATTATATAATAGAAAGGAAGAAAAATCCAATGGCAAGACTAAAACAGATAGTTCAGAATGCAATATATAAAGTGAACCTTGATTTGCATAAAGATCTAATTTAATTGCCATAACTCAGTGACATATAATTGTGTTTCTGTTATTCAACAGTTCTTTCCACTAAAGATGGCTCCTTTAGTCTAGAATATCGAGTAATTTATCTGGCATATCTGGAATATTTCATTTCAGAAGAACTGAACCTAAAAAAGGGAATACAGATAGTCCTCAACTTACAACAGTTCATTTAGTGACCATTCAATGTTACAACGGCATTGAAAAAGGGACTTATGGCAGTTTTTCACACTTACAACCATTGCAGCATACGCATATTTATGATGGTTGCAATGTTCCAGAGTCATGTGGTCACTTTTCGCAACCTTCTCACAAGCAAAGTCAATGGGGAAACCAGATTCATTTAACAATCATGTTACTGATTCAGCTACAATGATTTCATTCGGAAACGGGGCGTAGAGAGCTGTTGGAGGTCTAGCTGATCCGAACCCGACCGGTTGCGGTTAAGAACCCATATTAGGTCTTATCTCGCAGCGATGAGGGAGGCGAGGTGTAATTACTTCTCCACCCTCATCGCGTCCGCAGATAATCGCCCGGCCGCCCTGTTTAGGGTGACTCGCTCACTTCTTAATCAGGAGGTGAGGGAGGATCCCTTGCAGGGTCATGCCGAGGAATTTAGCCAACATCTGTCGGATAAAATCGCTCGGATTCGGACCGGTTTGGACTCCAGCTGGGCAGAGTCTGGCGATCAGGACACGGGTGGTCTTGTCAATGTTATCTGGGAAGAGTTTGATTCTGTGACCCCTGATGAAGTGGACAGGATTATGGGAAGGCTGAGCTCCACCACATGTTTATTGGACCCGTGCCCTTCCTGGCTGGTTTATGCAGCTAGGGAGAGGACACGAGGCTGGCTCCAGGCGGTTATATCCGCTTCTCTGAGTGAGGGTTATTTCCCCACCGTCTTGAAGGAGGCGGTGGTGAGACCTCTCCTCAAGAAGCCTGCCTTGGACCCAGCTGTATTGAACAACTTTCGTCCAGTCTCCAACCTTCGCTTTCTTGCGAAGGTTGTTGAGAGTGTGGTGGCGCATCAGCTCCCTCTGGTCCTGGATGAAGCGGATTATTTGGACCCCTACCAATCGGGTTTCAGGCCCGGGTACAGCACGGAGACGGCATTGGTCGCTCTGGTGAATGATCTCTGGAGGGCTCGGGACAGGGGATATTCCTCTGACCTAGTCCTATTAGACCTCTCGGCGGCTTTCGATACCATCGACCATGGTATCTTGCTGCGGCGCCTCAGGGGATTGGGAGTGGGAGGCACAGTTCTTCAGTGGTTCTCCTCCTATCTCCTGGGACGCTCGCAGTCGGTGTTGGCAGGGGGGCAGAGATCGGCCCCTAGGTCTCTCGTTTGTGGAGTTCCTCAGGGGTCGGTTCTCTCGCCTCTCCTGTTCAACATCTACATGAAACCGCTGGGTGAGATCATTCGTGGTTTTGGAGTTGGGTATCATCAATATGCCGATGATACCCAACTTTTCTTTTCGACCCCAAACCACCCCAGTGATGCCCTCGCTGTGATGTCCCGTTGCCTGGAGGTGGTTCGGTTCTGGATGGGGAGGAACAGACTTCAACTCAACCCTGACAAGACTGAGTGGCTGTACATTCCAGCATCCCGGGACATTCAAAATGTTCCATCTCTTTCTATGGGGGGTGAGCTCTTACCCCGCGTGGATAGGGCTCGCAACTTGGGAGTCCTCCTAGATTCACGGCTTACTCTGGAAGATCATATAGTGGCCGTGACTAGGGGGGCTTTCGCCCAGGTTCGCCTGGTGCGCCAGTTGCGGCCCTATCTGGACCAGGATGCCCTGTGTACAGTCACTCATGCGCTCGTGACCTCTCGCCTTGACTACTGTAATGCTCTCTACATGGGGCTTCCCTTGAAGACCACTCGGAGGCTCCAACTGGTACAGAATGCGGCCGCGAGAGTTGTCTTGGGAGTTTCCCGGTACTCCCATGTTACACCTTTGTTCCGCGAGCTGCATTGGTTACCAGTTGTCTTCCGGGTGAGGTTCAAGGTCTTGGTCACGATCTTTAAGTCCTTACATGGCATGGGTCCGGGTTACCTCGGGGACCACCTGCTGCCGGCGTCAACTTCCCTCCGCCCAGTACGTGCCCACAGAGAGGGTCTCCTCAGGGTGCCTCCGGTCAGGGAATGTCGACTGGTGGCCCCCAGGGGGAGGGCCTTCTCTGTGGGCGCTTCGGCATTATGGAACCAACTGCCGGTTGAGCTCCGGATGGCATCAGACCTCCGAACCTTCCGCCGCGGGCTGAAGACCCACTTATTTGAATTAGCTGGTCTGGCCTGATGGGGGAATATGGGTTTTTAAATTGGTGTTTTTTAGTACTTTATTATTGTTGTTTTTTAACTGGGCACTGGTTTAATTTCCTTTTAACTTTTGTATTGCTATTTATATATGCCCTGTGAACCGCCCTGAGTCCCTAGGGAGAAGGGCGGTATAGAAATCAAATAAAACTAAACTAAACTAAACTTAACAACTGTGGCAAACAAGGACATAAAATGGAGCAAAATTCACTTAACAAATATTTCACTTAGCATAAGAAATTTTGGGCTCAATTGTGATCATAATTTAAGGACAATCTTTAGATTTAACAAGGTTATCCTTGCATTTCTTCTCTGAAATATTTTATGCAGTTGTGAAACCTGTCAGGTTCATTATCTTCTCAATAAGGTGGCTTAGCTTTCCTGGATAGCAATTTTATAATCATAAAAGAGCCCATTGGTAATAAGTGCCTGTAAGGTGAACTGAAGATGGCTCCATGAAGTCTGTAGCAAAGAAAAGAATCTAGTTCCTTGTAACCTTTCTGGATAAGGAGAGGATGGGAGTGGTGTTCTCAAAAGTAATAGATATTTCTTTTCATACTCCATAGTATCAGTATTTGTAGCTTGGGATAAGAAAAGAACATAGTGAGTATGTGAACTGCAAGCTAGGAGAGAAATAAAACTACACATGGGGAAAAAATTGAAATAGCTTTCATGAAGTTCCCAGTCCTATTGTGCTTCCTAGGTTTATATTTGTATAAGGAAATAGAACATCAGTTTAAGCTGATCAACTGTATAATAATATAAATTTGAAGCCATTGAATGCATGAGTAATTTCCAGTGAATAAAAAGGAAGAAATGACAGTTTATTGCAGTTCCACATGCTTTCTTCCCCCCCCCCCCAAAAAATGATTGGAATAGAATGTTTGAATCCTACATTTTTTTTAAAAAAAAAAGTTTAGACCATAGAATTATAACAAATAAAAAACAGCCATACTTGACTTGCCTTGTGAAAAAAATCCAAAATCCATAGCTGAGTAATGCAATTATAAAGATCAAAGAAAATGGCACAAAAGAGTATTCACATTTTCAAAGTGGCATAGCTATCCCACTATGGATTTTAGAGTTATAATAGAAATTTCTCCATTATTTCAAAGAAAGTCAGTTTTTAACAAAGCACTTAGTAAGACAGTCTGCCATTAGAAAAGCTCCCTCTATATTTTTGGCATTTATTAAGAAACTGGGAGACAGCAAGACTCAGAAAGTGCTCTGAGGTTTCATCTCTGTTGTTAGTGAGGTTATTTAAAAGCATTCAATTGTTTTGAGATTTGAAAGATTTATTTGCAGTTGGGAATAGATCAAAACTCAAAGTAATTTCATGTGCAATAAACAAGCTTAGCATGAATGTCTTTCATACTCTCAGACACTCAGTGGCTTTTCTAGTGCACATTATTCTTTACTCAATGGATCCACATAAATTGCAATAGGACTGTGACAAAAATGCTCAAACTAAAATTTCACATCCTGTAAGGCAGGCATGTCAAACTGCTGGCCCACGGGCTGGATGCATCATCCTGAAACCGCACCCACCCCATTGCCGGCAATGGGGAAAAAGTCGCGATACGTCACGCAACATCATGTGACGTTGCAAGTTTGACATGCCTGCTTTAAGGCCTTGCCCTTTAGTCTGGATACAGTTAAATTCACAGGAATTTCTTGAGTGTTTCTTCTTATGTGTGGGACCAAGTTAAAAGTTGCTTTGGAAATAACTTTATCCATGCCAGAAGTCCTTAAGGGTATCTTTTAAAATATGTATCTTTTAAATGCCTATACCAGTGATGGCGAACCTTTTAGAGACCGAGTGCCCAAACTGCAACCCAAAACCCAGTTATGTATCATTGGGTGCTGGGTGGGCATGGCCCACTGGGTGGGTGTGGCCAATTGGGTGGGCGTGGCTATGGTGGTAACGGCAGACTGGGAAGGACTAAAAAGTTGAATCAATCAATTCCAACTTTGCAAGATCTTTTTTTCCCCATGAGAAGTTGAAATTGATTGATTGAACCTTTTTTTTTTTTGCACATGGAGGCAGAGGCCTAAAGCGAAAAGATTTTATAAAACCCAGCTGAAGGCAAGGGACTGGGGCAATGGTGTGCGTGCCCACAGAGATGGCTCTGTGTTCCACCTGTGGCACATGTGCCATAGGTTCACCACCATGGACCTATACTATGTGTTTCCATTAAAAATATGAAACAGGAAATGTCACAATAGATATTTTTTTAGAACCATGCAGTACTAGCATGCTTATTGCACATATTAGATCAATGGACATGGTAGATCCATAAGCTAAATAGATAAAAAGACTGTTGTAAGAGTGAAGCCAGCAGGTTTGATGTGATGTAAACAGTTATACTTTTACCCTGAAATAAGCTTTCAAGCCAAAAGCATCTATGATTGCCACCTTCACTTGTAGGATGAGGCTTTGCTTGCATGATTGTGGTCACCATTGTGATGTTTTGACCTCCATTATAGACTCTCCTCTTTCAAGTAAGATTTTGCAAGATGTTCAATATGACAAAAAAACTCAGAGGTAAAAAATTGCATGTGGAGAGTAACCTATTGGCATTCCAGAAATAATGGTGTATCTTGAAATACACACACAGACAGAAAGAGACCAATAGAATATGCTCTTGTATATCCTTTGTTTAGTAGATTAATAAAGTATTTTTATTTATAACAGAATGAAGACTCCTAAAGACAATTAAACTATGACTTCTACAGAGCATAATGACCATGATTTTTATTTATTTATTAAATATATATGCTGCCCATCTCACTATCTAAGATATTGCTTTATGAATAGAATAGGGTTTATGTGGCTGGGAAGCTTTTACAGCTTAGTGATTCGAAATCCAGAGAGCGGATGTTTCAGCCAGGATACCCATTTTAGGCACTTGTGTTTCATTAAAAATGTTGGGGCAGGGCAAGGTATCATATAAAACATTGGGCACAAAGTACATGACCTATTTCTGTACACCTTTGTATACAAGAAGGAATGTCCTTCCTTCCATTAAAATATAATATGATTTTGTTCCCATCCCAGACAGGAAGTGTTGTTCATCAACAATATCAGCTTATCTACTAACACACTTCTGCATTTTAAGAGTTTCCAAACTTAAGAGATTTCTTTCCACATGGTGTTAATTGACATGTTTCCTGAAAACTGACTTTATTAATTAGTCAGCAATTATCATAAAGAATGTTACCTGCAAATGGATTAATGTTTATTTTTTGCAAAAGGATAAATTTAAGTATTGAATTCAATTTATTGAGCCATAATTCTGATAAATACAGAATTCATGAAGTATTAACAGCTTTATGCTTGTAGACAGCTCATCTGAGATGAGAACTTCCATATTTTTCTCTGGAAGGCATTATAATACTTGCCTAGTAACAAGGCAGGATTTCCTATTCAAGTTAATACTGCATATCAAAATAGACTATGAAAATGATACTGACTTAAATGTATAAAATGAATGTTATAATATGTATTAGAATCTATACAAAGAAATTTATATTAATAAGCAGTAAATCACACGTGACCATGTTATATTTTCTGAATTAGAGCAGAGTGTAATTAAAGGTCTGCAGGGGAAAATGTAGTCTGTTTCACTGTATTGTTCACCATAAATACAACTGAAAATGAATAAAGAGATAGTAGCACTACCTGTATTCAAAGCATACCTGGTCATGCCCAGAACCAGCTGCATTTGGTTAGTTCATGCTCATTACCTTTGTAAAGAACTGCCCTGCTACTCTGATTTTTTTTTTACTGTTCTCATTCTCAGCTGCATGCAATAACCTCTGACACAGTTTTCATCTAGCTGTCATTTAAACAGCACACATCAGTGCAAGATTAAAAACCCAGTTAAACATTTCAGTCTCACAGCACAGTAAAATGTACCTTGTCCTTTCAGTCCAACCTATTCCATATATAATCACAAAAGAGTCTTTTAGAAAGCTACTTTCCATGTATTTCCTAGATCCGTGCCAGTCAGAAATAACCTCATGGGTATGTCTTATAACATAAAAGCAGTTATAGTGGATTAAAAATAAATAAAACATTGTTCAGTCTTATGATTCAGAATATTTTTAATTATGGCCTATATATGCAGATTATAAGAATAAGAACTATAAAGTACTATGTAAGGACAGATATTTGGACAACTTCAACTTCAGTATAGGTCATGCTCCTGTTTCGGTAAGGTTCTTTGGTTTTTTTCATCCTTTTTTTCAGCCTCTTTCACAAGAGAAAGTAAAATATCTATAAAAATTTACACAAGAAGTTTTGAGACCTTTGAAACAACTGATAAAACTTTCTGTTTGTCTCTGTCTGTCTTTTGACTTTAAATATTCCATCAGATATTTTCATTGGTTTATTGCAACATGCAGGGTTTTTTCATATTTTTCCAAGAATGATCACCTGACCATGTAATTTTATGGGATCAGGTACTATTCCTAAAAAAAAATGGCAGCAAGATAGAAGCATATGATCTTTGCTGCTGTGAGTGAGGGTAGTAGAGATATTTTTTTTTAAGTTAAAAAGAAGCATAAGCTTTTTTTAGTCACCTCAAAGTTTTAAAAAAAATCTGCTATACTCCATGTAACATTTTTATTCCTATGATTATGAGGTACTGTTTTTGTCAAATCTATATTCATTTATGTATAAGTAAATTAAAAATATCCATTTTACCATAATATTATGTTAGACCTGAACAAACCTAAGCAGACACTGACTTCATTAAAGTGTATTTTAGATAGGACTTATATTCCAGAAAATTAGTGACAACATAAAAATAACAAACATATTTTTAGAAAGAAATAGCATTATGTCATGGTTAATCTAGATGAAGTCTTCATGATTATCCTGATTTAAGATTTATCTTCTTTATTTCTTTTCCCCATGCAAGGAGGCTTCTATATAAAAGCTAAGCATTGGGCTTTTCATTCTGAAATAGGCAGTGTTCCACTTCAGGACTTACATCCCAAATGAAAGGCTGCTGGGGAAAAAAGAATTTCCTTACTTCTTTCAATAATAGTTAAGCTAGATCCTTAACATTGACTTTATGCAGTTTTTAGTACATATTTTCTCACAGCAACATTACTCTTGGGATCCATACTTTATTATTGCTGAAAGCATCTGCATCTTTTAAATGCATGATAGACTTCAGAACAATTGGAGTTAATGAAGTAACTTCATAGCAGTGAGATTTCATTTCTCCCCAGAGTTCTGTTTAGAATCCCAGCCTCATTTCTTCAAAACTATTATATCAGAGTTCTATTGGTTGATTAATAGATACATGACCATCAATATGGGTAATTCTAAACAAGCCTGTCTGATAAATTAAATGCCACATTATCTAATTCATCCTGGGGAGGACGGGTATTCTGTGAATATTCTACAAAATATTAGCATGGTTTGAAGATTGTGATCATGTTTACTAACCAGAAATAGTGCTTAGATGTTATTAAAGGCAAATTAACAGTTGACCAAGTTCTAAGAGCCTCCAAATAATCAGCACAGTGTATAACTCTGTGCAAATACTTCTTCAATGTGCACCTCAATATGGAATAAAAAAAAATGTTGACCATATAATAGCATTGACATTCAAGGAATCTATATCCACATATTTAAAACCAAATAACTTGGAGAAAGTATGGTAGTGAACATGCAGGCTTATACTCACATGCATATGACTGACTGCACAGTTCCAATATAAAATTCTAAATTACAATTTTGATTTCCTTTCCATATGCAAATATGTCACATAATGATTACAGTTTATGCACAAAAGTAGTGTACGTTTAATTTCTCTCATTATTTGTTTAGCAGTTTTTCAGAGTGTATTGATAGTGTGGCAGAATGTCTTTCTACAAAATGATGGACAGGTAAATCACCTTTGATATTATTAATGTGTTCTTTTGCTCATTTTTAAACTACTACACTGGAGAACTCAACTCTGATGCCATAACTAGATGAGAACAGATGCAAATAAAAATCAAAGTACAAAAAGTGAAATTTAGATATTTTTGAAACACAGCATAATATTTCAAATTATTATTGTTTTATGTGCCCCAGTTGTACTCATTTTAGTTAAACATAAAACATGAATTATAGTTATTAAGATGAATTATTGCACTTCAAACAACATCTGAATGATAGCTAGTTTTCAGTAACCTAAATATTTCTGGCTGTATTAAGGCATTTATCCTGCACAGCTCTCTATGTGTAGGATCTTTGAACTATTCATTGTCATAATTCTTGCTGTGCTCATAGCTTTAATAATCTGTTTCTAATGGGTCTCTAAATGAACATCCCATATTTGTGTGGGTAGAGATGTTGTAGAGATATAGAGAAAGCTCTCTGGAAAAAAATTGATTCAAGTCTCCAAATTGAATGAGAGTACCAACTATGATCATTTGAGAGACATTACCCATAAATTAAGAGGTTTCAGTGCTGGCTTCCATGTGGAAGTTTATTATCCATCTCAGATCAAGACCTGAATGCATACACAGATGCCATACTCTCTTATATTAGAACATGCACTGATAGTGTAACAACAGAAAAGTGCATTAGAGTTTACGGGAATTGCAAACCCTGGATGACTGCAGAGTTACGAACACTCCTGAGAACCCGGGATTCTGCCTTTAAGGCAGGGACAGGAACACATACAGAGAGGTCAGGGCAAATCTCAGAAGAGGCATCAGGATGGCGAAACAGCAATACAAACACAAAATGGAGAACCACCTGGCAGACAACAATCCGAGGCAAGTGTGGCAGGGACTGCAGCACTTAACCAACCACAAGGGCAGTACGAGGAGCATGGTTAACACCGATGCCTCGTTGGCTGAGGAGCTGAATATTTCTTCGCTCGCTACAAGGTAAAAAGACCAGACCCCGTAGCCTCTGCTGGTCGGCCTTCTGATTTTCAGCAACTCACTCTATCTGAAGACCAAGTGAGAACTGTATAGAAGGTTGTGAATCCCAGCAAAGCCACAGGCCCAGATGGGGTGCTGGGGATAGTGGTTAAGAACTGTGCTGACCAATTAGCAGGGGTCCTGACAAGGATTTTTAACATCTCCTTGCAAATGGCATGTGTACCATCGTGCTTGAAAGCAGCTACCATTGTCCCAGTCCCAAGAAAACTGCAGTTGAGTGCCTGAATGACTACAGACCTGTTGCATTAATGTCTGTAGTCATGAAATGCCTTGAAAGACTGGTTCTCCAATATCTCAGGACATGTCTCCCACTGGATTTCGATAAACATCAATTTGCCTACAGGGGGAACAGGCTGACAGACGATGCCATAGCTACTGCTTTACACTCTGTAGCAAGTCATCTTGAGAAACCTGGAAGCTATGTCAGGATGCTTTTTGTTGATTATAGCTCGGCTTTCAACACCATTTTGCCGAGCACTCTCATCAAGAAGCTGACTGACTTGAAATTTTCCCCCTCCATCTGTGATTGGATTCAAGACTTTCTCAGGGACTGGTTACAAACATTGAGGGTCAGGTCTGCTTTGTCCACCCCCCTGAAGCTTTGCACCAGCTCACCACAGGGCCATGTGCTTATCCCCTATCTTTACTCTTTGTACACATATGACTGTGTATTATCCGACACATCTACTGCGATTATTAAGTTCGCAGATGATACTACCGTGGTGGGTCTTATTACAGGTGGGGATGAGATAGCATACAGGGCGTAGGTACAAAAACTATCCATATGGTGTTGTAACAACAACTTGCACCTGAACATCGGCAAGATGAAGGAGATGGTGCTAGACTTCCGGAGGAAAAAGGAGGAACCTGCCCCACTTTACATCAGGGAGGACTGTGTGGAGAGAGTTTCCTCCTTTAAATTTCTGGGAGTCTACCTCTGCAAAGATCTGACCTGGAAAGTTAATACAACCCAGGGGGCCAGAAAGGCCCAACAGAGACTTCACTTTCTCAGGGTCTTGTGGAAGAACAGGGTAGAACAACAGCTAATGGCCCTCTTTTACCAGTCTACTATAGACACCATCCTCTCGTACTGTATTGTGGTTTGGTATGCTGGTCTGACAGCTTCGGATAGGAAAGCATTACAGAGGGTGGTGAGCACAGCACAAAATATTGTGGGCTGTCCCCTGACACCACTGGATGACATCACCAGGGCTCGCTGACTTGGAAGAGTGAGGAAAATTCTCAGGGATGACTCATACCCTGGACAGTATCTCTTTACTCTCCTACCATTGGGTAGGAGATATAGGAGTATAGCCAGCCGTACTAACAGGCTGAAGAACAGCTTTTATCCGTGGGCTGTTAGGCTTTTGAACGGGATATAATTTTATAAACTTTATGCATGATTGACTTGCGAGGCCGCTGTGTTGTGCAATTAGTTCACATGGTGTAATAAGATGGAGGGTTTGTGTCAATGTAAACTGGGGGGTGGGGGCACGAAGGGAGGCTCAGCCAATCTCAATGTATACATTGCTGTACTTTGACAATAAAGGTTCATTCATTCATTTATGCTTCTGAAAGTGCATCTCTATAGCCACCAAAGTGGTTCAGGAGAACCTACCAGTTTGGTCTCTTAACACTCCAAACAGTACAAATTCTGGGGGAAGTATCCCTCTGTGGCTGATTCAATCAAACACTGACTACTTGACTTAAGTGTTAGCGGTTTTATTAATAATCATTTGTCAGACTAAAAGTGCCCTCTGAATGAAACATTTCTATTTTCATTTGTATATTTTAAAAAGTTATAGCTCTGATGCATCCCAGATATAACCAATCTGCATATTAAGCATTATTAATAAGTGCTATACTAAACTTTTTTGGGGGGCAGGATTAATGGACTGGTTGGAACATTAAAGCATTCTTTGTGAAGATCAGGTTGGAGAAGTCAACTGTGAAACAATGCTTGTTTTTTTACCATATCTAACAAAAATATGTATTCTGTTCAGGGGATCCTGAACAGAATACATTTATTAATTTAAAACAGCTTTCAATTCAATCTCTACAAAATGACTATATTCCAAACTGCATGTTCAGAGCATAATACCCAAGCAGGATAAAGTCTGATCATCTTAACCTCTTGCTAGCTGATCAGGAAGCAGGGATTTCAAACAGTAACCTTGGTTCTGAGTCTGAGCTATGTTTGAACACAAATGCTTTTTCCTAGAGAGGTGGACCTAGATTAACCTGTATCAGTGTATTTTGTAAACTTCGTATATGCATATACATGCACAATTTCTCTTAAACACACACAGACCCCCATTCTACTTATACTATGTTTCTTTAGCTCACTTTTACTTCTAATTTTTATTTATATGTTTATTATTTATATAGAGATACAGTTTAGCATAGTGCTTAAGGCATCAGACTAGAAATTGGGAGACCATGAGTTCCAGTCCCACCTTAGGCATAAAGCCAGCTGGATCACCTTGGGCCAGTCATTTCCTCTCAGCACTTGGAAGGAGGCAATGGCAAATGACTTATGAAAGCCTTGTCAAGAAAACTGCAGGTTCTTGTCCAGGCACTCTCTGAGAATCGGTCATAACTGAAGAGAAAGGGGGGAAAAATCTATTGTATACCTACAATAATGCTGATCAAATACTAGTATATGTCTCACTACAAGTTAGGATAGTTTTAAATTGTTTTACCATTTTAGGGATTCTAGCATTTCTTATGTTTTTCTAGTTATCTAGTTTAACTATTTAAAGCCTTTATATTGCAGATTGTGATTGTATAGATTTTTTCTTGGTGTTATATTTTCTATTCTTTAATTTTATGCTAATAATTTTCTGTTTTGTTTTAGTAATATGATATTTTATTTGTCATACTATTTTTCTGCGTTTGTAATTTTATTTGTTATACACTGGTCAATGGCTGAAATAAAAGCAAAACTAAAAACTGATTCTAGAGAGAATATTTATTTGAAGGAGCAGCTGCCATTTCATTACTTGTTTTGATGTTTGTATGTATCGCACACATAGCCAATCTATTTTAATGACATTATTTTTATAACCTTGTTATTTTGATAATAAAATAGAGAATGTTCAAAATAGATTTTGCTATAAAATTGGGGCAAGAGGTCTGAGAGAGAAAGAGAAAGGGAATGCATATATGAAGGTCCAAACTTTGGAAGGATGTCTCTTTTAATAAATTTATTATAGAAATAACATGAGTCAAAGGTGATAGCAAACCCAGGAGTATCAGTAGCAAAGCTGTGATTACTGAGGAAGAAATTCCATTCCCATGGATATGAAAATAGAAAGTAAATATAAGACAGGAAGTTTGGGTGAGTGCAGGAGATAGAAGTCAGCTTGGATGAGAAAAGTGGGGGTGGAATGAGAAAAAAATTGAAGGGAAGAGGGAACAAGACAGAGAACAGGACATGTAATAATGTGAAAGGAAATAAATTCTTTATAGTTATTTTTGCCTGTAGTGTGAATGTACTAAAAGAAAGAACTTTCACCTTTTTTTCTGCATAGTTCCTGTGAAGAATTGGCGAAGGAAGAAGGCTGATTGTCCTCATATGTTTCTCATGTGAACAAAATTTATGCATGTCACAAACTCCCTTCATCAGCCTGGTCCATGAACCAGTACCAGGCCACAGCAGGCCAGCAACTGGGCCGCACAAACAAGCAAAGCCCATCTGTGAGATCAGGCACCACACCAAACCACATACCCTCTGGTTCATGGAAAAACTTCTCTCCATGGAACTGGTCCCTGGTGCCCAAAATGTTGGGGACCTCTGGCATAACTCATTAAGGCTGCAATCAGAATACATATACCAAGCGCCATAGAATTTACTTTAAAACAAACTAAGAAAAAGTGCATAAAATGAACATTCCCATAAAAGCCACTGTAAACTGAACAACATAAATGCATTTAAGCCTGCTTTAATATGTGTGGGATTTGGGTCATTGGATTTAAATAATGTTGTTTGACTGTCATAACCTTATTAGCCCTCAATATATTATTACTGTGCTTGGCTTTCTTTTTAGGAAGGTTTTTACTATTTCAATTATCACATGAAAATGCTGGTTTGAGATACTTTAAAAAGGGGGGGAAAGCCACAATAACAAATAATATAAAAGTTATAGCAGAGATAGAAAGATAGCAATAGCAATAGCACTTAGGCTTATATACTATTTCATAGAGTTTTATAACACTGTCTGAGTAATTTACAGTGTCAGCATGTTGCCTCCAACAATCTGGGTCCATTTTACCAAACTCAGAAGGATGGAAGGCTGAGTCAATCTTGAGCCAGTCAGGATCAAACTCCTGGCTGTGGGCAGAGTTAGGAATACTGCATTCTAACCATTGTGCCACCATGGTTCTTGGATGCCATTCTATTCTAAACTATGTTGGCTAAGAGCCTATGTAGCTATGAGCAGGAGCTGGATTTGATGAAGAATAACTAATGATATATAGTCGTTGTTTACACATATGAATATTTCATTTATTCTTCAGGAAAATTCCAGAATAAATTAAGTAGGTTCTTTTACTTAATAATTTTGGATATTGTTTTACAATTCAGTAAACTTACATTTTTTTATTAAATTTCTATCAGAAAAAATGTCTACATTAGATATGTAGCTGAACTTTAGGATATTTATGGTTGAGAAACTTTTCATTCCTTTTTTTAATTGATTGTTTTAACATTGAAGAAACCTATCATACTTCATAGTATAGATCTTATGGAAGTCTAAAGGTACTTTATAGGGATTTTTTTCTTACAAGGAAGGAAAATAGATAGATAGTCTTCTTTTAGTCTTCTTTTCATCATAAAACTACTATTGATTAGCTACGTAAAGGTAAAGGTAAAGGTTCCCACGCACATGCGTGCTAGTCGTTTCCGACTCTAGGGGCCGGTGCTCATCTCTGTTACAAAGCCAAAGAGCCAGCGCTTCTCCAAGGATGTCTCCGTGGTCATGTGGCTGGCATGACTAGACGCCAAAGGCGCACGGAACGCTGTTACCTTCCCACCATAGTGGTCCCTATTTTTCTACTTGCATTTTTACGTGCTTTCGAACTGCTAGGTTGGCAGAAGCTGGGATGAGTAGCAGGCACTCACTCTGTTACACGGCACTCAGGATTCGACCCGCCAAACTGCCGACCTTCTGATCGACAAGCTCAGCGTCCTAACCCACTGAGACACCGAATCCCTGATTAGCTGCATAGATATTCCTAAATTAATTCTGGCGTGAATTGTAGTAGAATGATTACAAGTAGTCCTAAATGTAGAAGGAGCTAAGTAACGATAGAAATTTTAACATGTTTAATCTTCTTGTTCATTGAGTAAAATCTGATTTAATAAAATTATTATATATCTAGTTGTATTCAAAAACTGAAACACAGATCACCAAGTCTTGGTTATCTATGTTTTAGTTTTTGAATATGAATATACTCGAGACTCATATCTTTAAGACTATTTTAGACATCTAGTTGTCTATACTTAGTGTGTTCTCACTAATTTATCTGATATTAGTAACCAGGGCTTTTTTTCTCATAGAACACTCAGAACTGCATTCCGGAACCTTTTTCTTGCAAAAACAAAAACAAAAAAGAAACAACCCAGCTCCCTTATTGGTTTTCCTAAGCCTATTGCAGGGCTAGCAAGCTTGGCTCTTTTTTATGACTCATGGACTTCAACTCCCAGAAATCCTGAGCCAGCCATGCTGAGGGGAAAGGGAGAGGTTTCCAAGCTGAGCCATGCTGGCTCAGGAATTCTGGGAGTTGAAGTCCTTGAGTCATAAAAGAGCCTGCACTAGAGGACATTAAAATTGTTTACAGGATTACTTCTTTAGGAACTAAACTTTTAGAATCTAAAAAAGCTAATTCAGAAAAGCCAACAGGAAAGAACCTCACATTTTTCATCTGCTTCTGTCTTTTGGAAGGTAAAATTAGATAACAAAATAATCTATTTCCTATGTTAACATCTCTGCAATGAAATCAAAGGTAACAGAAAAGAAATGAGAAACATTTTTCTCAATGTAATATGTCTAATTTAGCTGATTCTAGAAAAAAAATAGTATCTTTTGTACATTCTTGAAAACTATTTTTAATCTAAACAATTCTTAATAATGAAATATTCTTAATTTGGACTTTACTTTTACTGTTTGGACTGTTGTGTATTTTGAAAAATAGATTATTTAGAATCTAGTTATGTTGCACTTCAGTCTTTAAATAATTAACCTAGTATATACATAACAATATATGATGTTTTCCCTGGTGAGCTTAACATCAATAACAGCATTTATTAAAAAGGCTAAAATAATTTTTGGGAGTATTATCTGTATAGTAAAATTTTGGACAAGCAGTGATCATGTTACATATGTGCATAAGCGTAGTCAGTAGCATATGCCTTTTTAAAAATATCAAAGATGCAAAGAAACAAAAATAAGTCCAAAATATCTGTATTACATCCAGAAATGCCAACTTTGCAACCAATATTTCTCATCCATAACTATGGCACCCTAAGGATACCTGCATACATGCAAATGTTTCTCTGGGATCAGTAACGCAACAGGGATTGCTTTTTCCTTCCAGTAACTTATACCTAAAACCAGTTTATTGCATTTGGCAATTGTACTAAAAAACCAATCTCATTCATTTAATTTGAAATCAGGTGAAAAATTGATTTAAATTATTTTATTAAAACAAATTAATGGCAATTCTTTTATAAAAAGTTGCCTCAAACAAAATGAGTTTGACATGCCTGCTCTAGATAGTTGAATGCTCCAAAATAAATTCTAGACCAGGCCTGTACATGCAGCCTACCAAGCAACCTTGGACAGAGCACAGACTTAAAAAAAAAGTAATAAAATCACCACCACTGCCCTGAAAGTCATGTTGCCTAGTGCCTCCATGGCTTACCATGACTACAAGCTCCAACACTGTAGATGCTCCTCTACTCACCAAATCATTGATTAGCCCACCGGAATTCCTTTGCAGACCACAAAGATTTTTAATTTATCAGTGTGGGCCTTTCCCTTCTACAAGTTGCACAGACCTCTTCTAGATTTTCCTCTTGCCTTTCCGAGTTAACTCCTTGGTCTGTCATTGAGCAAGAATTGACTTTGTAGGGAAGCATATTATCATTTGATGTATATTTAACATATGTTCTACCTTTATTTACCAATTATATAATATTTGTATGCAATCCACATGGCAAGGTTTGGGGAAACTTACAATAGAAAATATATATATATTTAAAATCATAAGATTAAAACATCGCCTGGCCCGCACCACCTCCGCTGCCCGAACTGCACAGCCCCGCCATATAGAATGGGCTCTGCTGCTCCCACAGCACCAGTTGCGCCGACTCCGGCCCCAGGGGAGGAGCCCACCACCAACACCCTTCGCACCTGTGACTGCAGCAGCGCCTCCCCCCCACCCCCCCGCCTCCTGCGCCCACCAAGATGAAAGTTCCGGCACCTTTTTTTTTTAGAAAAAAAGCACTGTTTAGGATACTAAAAGGGCTTTTTTAAGCCAGTACAGTGTGTAATTTTGGGGAAGAGCAAGAAGATGCTAGGGTCCTTACTCAAATAAATAGGTAGGTCTAGGACAAATAAGTGAATATCAAAAAATGCAATTTTGCCTTGGCACAATTTGACTTCTTTAAATTCTTAATAGCATATTTTCATCAGCAATAATAGTGTCTAGCCACCTTGTTCTTTGTTGGCCTCTTTTCTGACTATCTTCAATTTTTCCAAGCATCATGGATTTTTCCAGTGCCTCAGGCCTTCACATACAATATTAAAATATTTAATCTTTTGCTTCATTATTCGTGCTTCCAGTAAGGACTCTGATATAGTTCATCCAGTATTGAATGTTTTTGTTTTTCTTGTGGGCTGGTATTCTGATTAATTTTCTCCAGCACTACCAGATCAAGAGCATACATTTTCCTTTATTCAGCCTTTCTGATGATCCAGCTTTCAAGCCATATATTACAACTGGGAAAATCATGGCCTGACAATGTATAGAATTGTTCTCATTATATGTTTCTGTACTTTAATATTTCTAGATCTCTCATAGGCTTTATCCCAAACAGTAACATCATTTTATTTTATGTTAACAGTCATTATCCTGTGAATTTTGAAACCTAGGAAGTTAAAAGCATTTTACTACTTCAACTTGTCTTCAATGTTGGAAAATTACTGTCAGTAATGTCCAGTTTAGGGGACGCAGTGGCTCAGTGGGTTAGGATGCTGAGCTTGTCGATCAGAAGGTCCGCAGTTTGGCGGGTCGAATCCCGAGTGCCGCGTAACAGAGTGAGCGCCTGTTACTCGTCCCAGCTTCTGCCAACCTAGCAGTTCGAAAGCATGTAAAAATGCAAGTAGAAAAATAGGGACCACTACGGTGGGAAGGTAATAGCTTTCTGTGAGCCTTTGGTGTCTATTCATGCCGGCCACATGACCACGGAGACGTCCTTGGACAAGCGCTGGCTCTTCGGCTTTGAAACGGAGATGAGCACCAGCCTCTAGAGTCGGAAACGACTAGCACGCATGTGCGGGGGAACCTTTACCTTTACCTTTACCTTAATGTCCAGTTTAGTTTGCATCCAGCACATTCTGTCAGTTTCTACATCTAGATCAGAGCAAGAACATCTGTACTTAATTTAGGTAGCAAAAATATAACTTGAAATTTATTTATTAAATATTAGCCATATCAAAAAATGAACTGGCAAACATTGGATGAAAGCAGGCAAAAGAAGGGAGAGGGTGAATAATATACCATATAATAATACCTATCTGCATTATTTATATCAATAACTATTTCAAAGGCTACCAGTGGCTTTTCCAGGGCCACAGCAAACAATACTATGAATAATTAGCATGAACAGTCCTAAAAGAATTAGCCTTGAGCCCTTTTTTTTTTACAAAATAATTGCCTAACAAAGACAGAAATCTGTACAACAATGACCCTCCCATGTTCTGCACCATAAGGAAATAATTTGATGGATGGGCTATTACATCTAACTCTCCACCTATTTGAATTGGATTGGCATTGACTACCTATCTGTGCTGGGGGATTAAATTTGACCAGCACTGCAGTAATAGTTACTACTTTTTATTATAATTACAATGTATAGGTAGTCCTTGATTTACAACAGTTCATTTAGTGACCTTCAAAGTTACATTGGATCTGAAAAAAGGACTTATCACCATTTTGTTGCAGTGTCCTGGGGTCATGTGATCACCTTTTGCAATCTTCTGAGAAGCAAAGGGGAAGCCAGATTCATTTAACAACTGTATTACAATAATAATAATAATAATAATAATAATAATAATAATAATAATAATAATAATAATAATAATAATAATAATAATAATAATAAAGTTGGAAGGCACCTTGGAGGTCATCTAGTCCCACTCCCTGATCAGGCAGGAAACTCTATACCATTTCAGACAATTGGCTGTCCAGTGTCTTCTTAAAAACTTCCAGTGTTGGAGTATTTAACAACTGCAATGATTCACTTAACAAATGTGGCAAGAAAAGTCGTAATATGGGATAAAACTCCCTTAACAAATGTCTCACTTAATTCTGGGCTCAGTTGTGATTGTAAATTGAGAATTACATGTATAGCCACGTTTGGAAGGTTTAAAACATAAATATGCATTTTCTCAAAGATGAAAGAATTTATTTAAAGAATAAATTGTGTTTTTTTCAATGTAGGAGAAATGCAAGTATCTTATTTCTTTTCTATTTATTTATATTGCAAATTGGGTATAGAATAAAATTGTACAAAAGATTTAAGCAGCTACTGAATATTGCCAGCAATATGAATGATAGTATCTAAGGGAATCCTTCCTTCTCTTCAGTTTCCCATGCTTGGTTTGTGCTATAGGTGAGCTATTGTTGGGATTATTGGCATTTTTAAGCTTGGCTGTTTTTTTCTTCAGATACTTCATTGCTAAGCTAGATAACATTAGAGTGCATGAGAGTGTGAAATTTTCATGTTTATATAAATGTCTCTGTGTGTGTGTGTGTGTGTGTGTGTGTGTGTGCGTGTGAGTGAGTGAGTGTGTATGTCCACAATTTTGTTTGCTGTTTATGTGGTTGTTGGCTGCTAGGGAGGATGTGCTCTGGGCTGTTTTCTTTTTTGACATTTGGTTAGGTCTTTTAAATAATATGTGGATTGGACTTACTTATGTGTTATTGCTGATTAATTTGTCTGATAGCCAATCTTCCAGGAATATCTTTTTTTTTTTTTATTTGGATTGGTCTAGAGCACGGATGTCAAACTCACTGCATCATGTGACGTGTTGCGATGTATCACAACTTTTTTTTGCATTGCCAAAGCTGGGTTGGGGGGAGACTCCGTATCATGCAACTGGCCTGTGGGCCAGCAGTGTGACACCCTTGGTCTAGAATGTAGAAATTGTGGTTGAATTTGTTTATGTCTTAAGAGACTCATGAATTTTCAGCATGTCTTCTGATTGCCCATTGAATTTCATGGATAGATTTTGTAGGTGTGCTACTTGACTGTCCTATATAGTGAGCTTTGAAGTCTTTACATTATATTTATTTATTTATTTATTTTATTGGATTTGTATACCGCCCTATTCCCGTAGGACTTAGGGCGGTTTACAGGGCAGTTAAAACCATGAATGCAAAAAATTAAAAACAATTAAAACAATTAAATTAAATTCAAGCCCCAAGAGTAAATCTAAAACCCAGTTAAATTAACAACCCCACAGTCTGGACCAAACAGATCGAAGAGCCAAGTTTTCAGGTCCCGGTGAAATGAGCAAAGGTCGGGGGCAGTCCTAAGTTCTGTGGGTAGTTGGTTCCATAGAGCAGGTGCACCCACAGAGAACGCCCTTCCCCTGGGAATAACCCGCCGGCATTCATTAACCGGCGGTACCCTGAGAAGGCCCTCCCTGTGGGGGCGCACAGGACAATGGGAAGATGATGCCGGCAGCAGGTGTTCCCTTAGATAGTCGAGACCCAAGCCATTTAGGGCTTTATAGGTCATTACCAGCACCTTGAATCTCACCCAGAGGGCAACCAGAAGCCAATGCAGAAGAGGTGTTACACGGGAGTATCGGGAAGCTCCCATCAAAACTCGCACAGCTGAATTCTGCACCAGTTGAAGCCTTCGGGTGGTCCTCAAGGGCAGCCCCATGTAGAGGGCATTGCAGTAGTCTAACCGGGAGGTCACGAGCGCATGAGTGACTGTACGTAGAGCATCTCGGTCCAGATAGGAATGCAACTGGTGCACCAGGCGAATCTGGGCAAAAGCCCCCCTGGTCACGGCTCCTATATGATCTTCCAAACTGAGCCGTGAATCCAGGAGGACTCCCAAGTTGCGAGCCCTATCAATGGGGGGTAATACCTCATCCCCTATTGTTAATGATGGAGAAGGCTGGTCAGCCCGAGATGCCGGTATGAACAGCCACTCAGTCTTGGCAGGATTGATTATATATGTTGTATATAATTTCTTTACTGGGTCTTTAGATTTGCTTAAGAAGTTTTGGACAAATTTTGTTGATTTTTATGCATTGATGATGATTAGCACTAATGAGTTTACCAAGTTTGGGTGATGAAATGTCTGCAAGAAAACAAAAACAACCAAGCTCAGATGAACACCCCTCATTTCAATCCTGAGCTACAAATATTCTCCTTTATTGGATTTTTATGCTGCAAGGGTGTGGTAATTTGTTACTTGTCTCAGAATCATGCAAACCATGGCATTTTCTATGACACTCTATGAAGGAAAATTTGGATTTTGAAGAAGGATATAAAGAGTATTGATGCTTTTGAATGTTGATGTTAGAGAAGACTCCTAAGGCAGGATCGCTAAGAAAGCAAATAAACTGACCATAAAACAAATCAACCCAGAATTCTCATTTGAGGCACAAAATGAATAGGCTCAAATTATTTTACTTTAAACACATTATATCACAGTAGCTCTCTGGAAAAGAGTCTAATGTTGGGAAAGGTAAGAAAAGAGAAGAAGTGAGTGATCAGCAACTGGCTGACTGGATTCAATTATAGTGGCAATGAGTGCACTATTGAAAGATCTGACCAGTTTAGAGGCAGATCATCATGGACAAAATCTATCTATGTGGTTGCTAGGAGTTGTTGGCATATAGTCAATAAACAATTCCTGACTTGAGAATGGAGGAGTAAAATCTAATATGGCTTTATTATTCTTTGTGATCATACTGGTAGCTTTAACAACAAGGAAATATTAATTGTAATTAAGTATGTTTAAAGGGAATGCACATTCAGCTGAAATTTATCCCTACACCTTTCATATTATGACAACAAAATACAATTTTTTGTCCATTAGGAGTTCAAAGGTATTATATAAATGTTAAAAATTATCTAACAATAAACTCCTTTCTTTAAAAAATAAATTTTGAAAAGCCTTCAAAGAAAAGTTTGACAAAAAGAGCTGAAGGTCACTTAAGGCATAAGTTAAATCCATACCTAGAATTATGTCATGATACAGTAATAAATATCATTTATGTGGGCATTATTGATTTTTACAAAGGAAAAAACCATTTAGGTTTTTACTAGTTTGCTACCGTCAGCAACTTTCCAAATTTAATGGAGATGGTGTATGCTAGTTTTTCAAAGCCACCTTAGCAGACAAGTGCATAAATGATTTTACAGCCATAGATCCAATACCTTAAATGCTGAGGAATATTTCCTATCTATTAAAGGTAAAATTATTGTTTTCATTATATTCAGTTTTAATTAAGGTTTTCATATCCATAAAGGCCATAGAAATATGATTTTGTGCACATGTTTTCCATGGGTAATTCCTATAGTGTCTTTTCTCTTACTTATAAGAGAGCCAAAATAAGTAGCACTGCCAAAAGCAGTCAATCCATTTTGGAAACATGGAGAGTTGCAGCAAAACAGTGAATTCTCCATTCAGCTGGTGCAGAATGCGGCTGCGTGGGTTGTGATGGGAGCATCCCGATACTCCCATATTACACCCCTCCTGCGTGAGCTGCATTGGTTACCGGTTGCCCTCCGAGTGAGATTCAAGGTGCTGGTTCTTACCTATAAAGCCCTACATGGCTTAGGCCCAGGTTACTTGCAGGACTGTCTGCTGCCAGGAACGACTTTCCATCACCCTGTGCGCTCACACAGAGAGGGCCTCCTCAGGGTGCCGTCCACCAGACAATGTCAGCTGGCGACCCCCGGGAGGAGGGCCTTCTCTGTGGGGGCACCTGCCTTGTGGAATCAGCTCCCCCGGGAGCTCCAGATGGCCCCAGATCTCCGGTCCTTTCATTATGACCTCAAGATATACCTTTTCCAACAGGCCGACCTGGACTGATGATAAGGGTTTTTAATTATATTTTTAATGTTTTTATTGGTTTTAGTGGGGCTTTGTGATAGTTTATTTTTTTTAATATTTGTATTTTGTATTTTATTGTTGTTAGCGGCCCTGAGTCCTTCGGGAGATAGGGCGGCATATAAGTCCCATAATAAAATAAATAAATAAATAATAATAACAATAGCTTATTTATCAACCAAAGCACTTTACAGCACTCCATGGGTGGTTTATTATGGAAGCATTATTTGCATATTACCCCCAACAATCTGGGTCCTCATATTACCAACCTCAGAAGGATGGAAAGCTGAGTTAATCCCATCAGGATTGAAATCCAGGCTGTGGACAGAGTTTGCTTGCAATACTGCACTTTAACCATTGCACCAACAGGGTTCCACCAGGATCCCAAATGGCAAGATTATTTTTTTTTAAAAGTTGATCTAGTCTTACCAGCTGTATGTTATGACATCATGCTGGTGTAAAGAGATATATCTGCCAATCATCCAATGTGGGAAAAATACTCAAGGAATAGCAGCATTAAATCAATCTAAAAAGGGACAAAGGCAAAACTACATGAATAGAATTTTAGCTGAAGAGACTTGCTTTCTATGTTTCATAGGAGATATCACTTACCTAGGTAGCTGAAAACGAAGCAAAATTTGTCCTGAAGACAGCTGCATACATTGTGAAGTCAAAGTGCAAGAGACAAATTGCCCTCAGAAGGTCCAATACATTTTCTTCAGCTTTGAAAATATCTGACTTTTTAAAGTGTTATACAGTTTCTGTGTACAGACAAGAGTGATGCTAGACATTATCTCCACAAGGCTGTAGGACAAAAATCGACTTCACCCATAAATATATATTGGTATAAATAAATGGATAGTCATAATATCAGTTATTATTCCTCAGAAAAAAATAGATATTCATATTCTATACCTCTATTAAGAGACATTCTGGGGCCAAAATCTGACACCAAGTATAGTGATATTAATAATGTTTAATACAATGTTATTCAGTCTTCTAATCTACTCTATTGAAATAAGAGGGATCCAGGTAATAGAAGGCATGGCCCCATCATTAGGCAAAGTAAAATCACAGCATGATATAACAGAAGTTAAGGCACATTACTAGCAACTGCTTTTCACTGACTGCCCTTTAAGGCTTCTTCTTTTTTTATCATAGTGAAAATGTAGATGTTATAACTGCCAGATAGCCCACAATTCTACACAATCTGGGAATAAAAACTTATCCTTGATTTGAAGATATAAATATCCTGGGCTAATACTGAACTAAATTTTCTGGCCAAGGAACTCAGTAGCTACTGTATTTGGTACTAAAAGCATTGCATTACATGCATTACAGCAAGAAGTATTCTATATGTATTACTTAATAAACTTTATTTAATTAATTGAATAAATAAATTAACATTTGCTGTATGGTTGGTGCTAAATTCTTACTAGGTGATACTTCATACTCTTATTTCCATTGTTAGAAAATTTCTATTGCTGAAATTTTAAGATTGCCAGATAAATCCTTGAGTGTTATTGACATATAACTTATTATGAAGATTTATTTTCTTTTTCTTTTTTCTCAGAGGACTGAGTGAAGTGAAGCATTAGAGATCCTTCTCAAGCCATTGAACTTTATGTCATTCTCAGTCAACATTACAAAGATAACAAAATGTGTGTATTTATTTTCAAGTTCAGTGTTTAGAGAACAAGCAAAGCATAGCTGCCATACAGAGGGCCCATTAGCCTCCTCCATGAAGAGTTTTATATTTCTACATTTCCCTCTCCCTCTTGCCAGACTTACTCATTTGTCTCCATTTGCTCAGAAAAAAATAAATCAATTTCATCGGCTATCATTTGATTTCTTTCTTCTCTTGGTCTAAAGCTTTCTACCTCTCACTCCTTTTTATAAGCCTGTTTCTACTGCACCATATGGCAGCTGAGAGAAAAGTAAAGCAATGATATTGCTTTTAACAAAAGGGCTTGCAATGTCAAAGAAGCTCATGAATGCATGAGACACATTCATATATACAAAAGTGCCTCCAGCCTTGTCAAAGGGACTAAAGAGATTGCTGATAGACCTGACATTTCTTTAGATATTTTTATTAAAGGCAGTAGCTCTGTCTTCAGCTCATCTCTCTTTTATGTATGCCTTGTTTGCAGCCCCCGTTTCCTCTCCCCTCACTTCAGTCCAGTGCCAAAATTCTATTATAACTCGTAACACAGAACACAAACTCAGTATGTGGGATGGAAGAAGTTACTGAATAATAGTGCCTTATCATCTTACCAACAGTTGCTATCATCCCTTTATTTCCAGCACTGCAATAAACAAATCTCAGTGTGCCCAGCCAGCAAATAAACTAACCTGCATAGTCTGCATGTCTGTAGTGCTGTGGATATCACAATCTAAAAATCTCATTGTAAAATTCAGATGATCCTCACTGCCAATTCTTCTTAAAATAAAGTGCATTGGTTTCTTCTTTGTAATCTAGGAATTACAATAAATTAATTATTAGTGCTTTGTCAATCATCACATCACTTAGAGTTTGGTATGCTGCATTTACAATTCCATTTTCAGTCATATTTTTCCTCATCATCAATTCTTTCTCTTCTCATACAGCCCAAATACATGTTTACACATTTTGGGTTTCTGTAATTCTGTAAAATTACAGGACATGCCAGCTCTCTTGTAAGTGTAGAGAATGCATGAGGCAACTCATGGTACTCCAAGACCTATAACTTCTAACTGCAATAGCAAATACTTTTAGAAATGCTAAGTCTACATCGTCATTAGCATGAACTGTGTCTTCCTTTGTTTAGTCCACACCAGTGGCCAAATGCTATCAAAGCTAAAATATTCATTAATTCCAAATTATCCAGTTCATAGCATCCCTGTTCTTCCATGTACAAATTACTCCCTTTTAGTCTGAGCAAGGTAAGAAGGTATGCTTGTAACTGCTAGCTATTGGAAAATGCACAGAAAGAAAATAAAAACTTTCTTCCCTGCTCCACCATCCGTCTACCACAAACACACATCTTTTGTAATCAGCATAACCTGACTAGTTAAAAAGGAGAAGGGTAATGCTTGGGACCTATCCCTGTGTAAAACAACTGACCTTTATAACCTTCTGAAGAATAAAAGGGTTTTTGCTGCCCAGCAGGATTACTTAGCTTTGTGGAAGATGGAAAGGAGACTGAAAATCTGCAAAGCTATGACAAAAGTTGAGAAAGCATGATTTCATTAAACCTCATTTGACAGAAACACATCCCAGCCCAGTCACAAAGGGAGACATATTTGGAAACATCCAAACAGTCGAAGGAGAATTGAACTGTTCTTCCAAGCACTGTCTGTGTGTGTGTGTGGGGGGGGAATAACATAAGGAAAAGACTTAATTGAAATTAGGCAAGGCTTGGTTCATAGGTGTGCAAATTCCAGTTTACTGTAGCACACTTGTTCAGAAAAGCTTTACTACTGTAATTCACATTCATGAGCCCTATTGACAATAAGTAACATTGCTATATCTCTGAGCAACAAGAGCTTAGATTAAAACTTTCTACATTTGTGAACCATCAAGGATGCTACTGTGTATACAATTTCAGATATTAAGCTGCTTTATTTTTTTTTAAAAAAACAGTGTTTAAAAAATCATAACCCTGTAGTTATTTGTGGAAAGCTGGGCAACTTTCCAAAAACTGGAATCTGTAACTTTTTCCAACACTCCACAATAAGTTTCCCAGTAGTATAAATCAATGAACACATGTGCAGTATCAACAGTGGCATGACTTTTCTTAGTGAAAATACAATGAATTAATCTCCTCTACTGTATGTTCTCAATAGACATGGAAATATTCAGAACCATTATGCCACTTAAAGGTACTCTTTACTTTCAGTATTACACAAACACTGTTTTAGGTTGGTTGTGGAGATATTATTCAGTACTTAGACCATCAGCATAAAATGTTCACAGGGTTTTATTTTATTTCCCTATCCTGTTCAATAACTACATGAAATTGATAGGGGGATTTATTTGCAACTATATTTATCCTTATTGTACAATTCTAAGGGTCCTGCTTCCTTAGAATTGGACTAGTAATTTTCTGCTATAATTTTAATATTGTTTTTGTTTTGCTTTGGTCAATTTTTTTAGTCACCACCAGTGCTTGCCAAAGTAGAAAAGTAAAGCATAAATTCAAGAAATAAATACAGAATACTCTTAATCTAGGGACAGGATGTATCAGAAGTTAAAGATGCTGAATTTGTTAGCTGGAAAGCTTGACAGCTCAGGTTCAAGACCTGAGAATTGCGCAGTTGGGTTAGCTCCCATACCTGCCCCCAGTCTTGCCCATCCAGCAGTTCAAAAGTATGCAAATGTGAGTAGATTGATAGAGGGATGGTAACAGTGTCCTGTGCACCTTTGGCATATAGTCATTCTGGCCACATGCCTAGGGAAAATGCTTCAGACAATGCTGGCTCCCTCAGCCAAAAAACAGAGATAAGCACTGCACCCTAGTCAGACACAACTGGACAAGGAAACCTTTACTTTTACTTTTTACTCTTTATCTGGAACAGTAATATGCTAACTCTGAACTTCAAACATTAGTTGGATTTACTGTAGCATCACGGTACAAACTATATTTGAAGCACCTACAATTTAGGCAAGTATACTGATGAGATGCAGAAAAGAATTACTTTCATACAGTACTTAAGCAGTAAACACTATGTTTACTGTAAAAGCTCTTTTGTTCATTATGTTACTTAGCATCAAAGTTATAACCATTTTCAAGCCACATCTGAACAATTCACTTCTCTTGTTCATTTGTAGGTAGCTGCTTTAAAACAAGTGATATAGCTCTGTACTCTCCACTGTACTAAGGCTTTGTCATATGTCAGGAATGTCTATGGAGATTCTCAGTCATTCAGGTCACAGTTATCCCAAAGATGCTTTTTCACAAGGCAACTGGGCTTTCTTGTTTTTCTTTGAAGTTGTTTCGCTTGTCATTCAAGAAGCTTCTTCAGCTCTGACTGGATTGTGGGAATAATAGAGGGATGGAAAAGGGAGAGTACAAACTAAGAATCTTCTTATATGAAAAGGGGGGCGGTTATAGTATAATCAAAGAACTAACAACATTACCCTTAAAGTGTTTTATCAAATCTTGCCTGGTAAATCTTGCTTGTATTTGATGGACCATTTGGAAGTAATCATGCATACAATTTCTACTTTATGATCAAAATGGTGGCCTTTGAGATGAAGCGTCGGAGATGGAGCCTAGAGAGCTGTTGGAGATCCAGCCGGTCTGAATCTGACCGATTGCGGCTAAGAACCTTTACGAGGTCTTATCTCATGGCGATGGAGGCGGCGAAGTCCAACTACTTTGCTGCCCTCATCGCGTCCACAGATAATCGCCCGGCTGCCCTGTTTAGGGTGACTCGCTCCGTCCTTAATCAGGAGGTGAGGGAGGAGCCCTTGCAGGGTTGTGCCGAGGAGTTTAGTCAGCATCTGGCAAACAAAATCGCTCAGATTCAGGCCGGTCTGGACTCTGACTGGGCAGAGTCTGACAGGGGGGAGACGGAATGTTATCTGGGAAGAATTCGACCCTGTGACTCCGGAAGAGGTGGACAGGATCATGGGGAGGCTGAGTTCCACCATGTGTTTACTGGGCTCACAACTTGGGTGTCCTCCTTGACTCACAGCTCAGTTTGGAAAATCACATAAGAGCTGTGACCAGGGGGGCTTTTGTCCAGGTTCGCCTGGTGCGCCAGTTGCAGACCTATCTGGACTGAGATGCCCTATGTACAGTCACTCATGTGCTCGTGACCTCTCAAATAGACTACTGCAATGCTCTCTACATGGGGCTGCTTTTGAAGACCACTCGGAGGCTCCAGCTGGTACAGAATGCGGCCGCACGAGTTGTGATGGGGGTCTCCCAATATTCTCATGTAACACCTCTTCTCCATGAGCTGCATTGGCTCCCAGTTGCCCTCCGGGTGAGATTCAAGGTGCTGGTGATGACCTAAAAAGCCCTAAATGACATGGTTCTGGATTATTTATGGGAGCACCTTCTGCCGGCGTCAACTTCCCATCGTCCTGTGCGCTCCCACAGAGAGGGCCTCCTCAGGGTGCCATCAGTCAGGGAGTGCCAGCTGGTGGCCTCCAGAGGAAGAGCATTCTCTGTGGGCATGCCTGCCCTCTGGAATCAGCTCCCTGTTGAGCTCCGGATTGCTCCCGACCTTCGCTCCTTTCGCCGTGACTTGAAAACCTGGTTATTCAAGCTTGCCGGCCTGGACTGAGGGATTGGGATTTTAAATTTTAGAATTTGATTTACTTGGTTTGGGGCTAAATTTAATTTAATTTATTTTTAACTTTGTATGCCATGTTTTAATTGCCCTGTACACTGCCCCAAGTCCTTTGGGAGAAGGGCGGTATATAAATATAAATAGATAGATAGATAGATAGATAGATAGATAGATAGATAGATAGATAGATAGATAGATAGATAGATAGATAACAAATTAATTAATTAATTTTTGGCAATGATAACAGGGTGGAAATAGCTCCATATGTTGATATTAAAGAACAGGAAATTGGATAATATAAACCTTTTGTAGAAACAGAATAGGTACTTCATCTATTTGAAATCTTATTACCTTAATACAGATTATGTAATGGACATGAAAGCCTTCTTTTTCCTGAAAATCTGTAAGCAGGAACAAGATGAGGTCTATGACTACAAGCATGTGTAAAATTTTACACATTTAAATCAGAAATACTAATTATAGTATAGTAAAAAGATACAAATGTGATCTTCAAATGGATGATGTACAGTATACTGTGATGGTTTTGGAGAGGGAAATTTGAGGCCAGTGCCTAAAAAAGAGATTAACTTAAAAACAAGACCAAATAATAAGACATGGTAAACTACCAAGGTTAACCAAGAGAAGAAAACTATATTAGGAAGTATGAGTATATTTTTGTAGTGATAAATGCACTTCTTGTCATGTCAGAGAGCCAGCCAATATTGATCTAAATGATTAACTCTAGAATTGGAAAGATTATTTTAAAAGATGGGAAAAAGTGTTCAGGAAATGAATAATAAGTCAATAGGTACTAAGAGTTTTTTAAAGGAAAAAGCTTTTGAGATGTCAGAGTTTTAAATCAAATAAATTAGCATTCTCTTTTCCTTTGTGGAACCTGAGCTAAACTTCCAACAGAATATATGCATGTTATAGACATTTCCTACAAGTTCATAGTTCTGCCTTAACTGCTGCATGCTTACAGTGAGAAAATGTGTGAAAATATAAGTGCTTAATATTCTTTGTTCTTTTGGATCTATCGTGAGGTTCATGTCATTATAGAACAATATGTGGTATTAACTGAGCTTTTGGTTAGCCAAATAGTTTGGCCTCTCTCAGCCAATCAGCTGAGATTCTATTATTCTTCATATAAAATCTGTATGAGCAATTTCCAAGAAAGTATCACAGTATGTCACAAGAAGCTGCCAACTGGATGCTTTTGCAAAGAACAATCTGCTTGTGGCTTGCACCCAGCTGGTTGCTTAAACTAAAAAACTGCCTATGTTCAGCAGAATAGCAAATTATTGTGGGCAAGAAGGGCTAATATCTTGTCCATTTTGTATAGAACTGAAGAAACTATCTTCACGTATAGTTGCAACGATATACAAGAAAGAAGAAAAAGAACAATTATGCTACTGCTCCCTCCTCCAGTTTTGTAATCTTCCTTGCATTTTCATATTTTGCAGTAGAAGTTTATACTCATGAATGATACATATATCCTGCATGATACATATATTCTGCATGATACAGAAATCAAAGCCTGTTATAAATCAAAGGAATTTCTCATTTAACAAGTTTGCCCTCAATGTGAGAGAGACAAAGACATGATGGTCGGCTGATCTAACTCGTTGGTTCTCACTTTTTATTCTCATTGTCACTAAATTTTAGAATTCTTCTAGAGAAACTATGGTACACTGCAGTTATTACTGCATGCAATACATTTAGATTCTTTTAACATTGTTTTCCAATTCTCCTATCCTTTAAATTCTGCCCAAATTTTCAGATGTAGGAGTTTTATTTATTTATTTATTTATTTATTTATTTATTTATTTATTTATTTATTTATTTATTTATTTATTTATTTATTGCATTTATATACCGCCCTTTCCCTGAGGACTCAGGGCGGTTTACAGGGAATTAAAATCAACCATACAAAAGTTAAAACCCAATTTAAAAAAAAATTAAATCGACCCTGTACTAATTAAAACCCCAATTAAAATGAATGTCTCCTCAGCCTGGGCCCGAGAGCTCAAAGAGCCAGGTCTTCAGGCCCCGGCGGAATGATCGGAGGTCGGGAGCAGTCCTCAGCTCCACCGGCAGCTGGTTCCAGAGGGCAGGCGCCCCCACTGAGAAGGCCCTATCCCTGGGTGTCACCCGCCGGCAATCTCTTACCGGCGGGACCCTGAGCAGACCCTCCCTGTGGGAGCGCACTGGGCGAAGGGCGTTTGATAGTTTTCAGGAAGAAAATACACAAAAGGCTGAAATAACCCTAACTGGCTTGAGAAGGGTAATTTTCTCCTAAAATAGTGTGCCACAGGAATGTGTTACCTTGACCAGTCATATTAGATACACAGTCATATCAAATTAATAGAATGCCTAGATTTAAACATTACACTAAAGCAGGGGTACATTTTATTTTTATTTATTTATTTATTTTTATTACATTTATATCCCGCCCTTCTCTGAAGACTCAGGGCAGCTTACAAACCTAGCAGTAGCCTTCATTCTATGTATATGCCTATGCTTATTAGGGCTTTCACACACACCCCAAGCGGCATTATTACAAAGTCAGCTTAATTGCCCCCAACAATCTGGGTCCTCATTTTACCTACCTCGGAAGGATGGAAGGCTGAGTCAACCTTGAGCCTGGTGGGATGCGAACCTGCACTAATTGCAGGCAGCTGGTGTTACTTAAGGAGGCATTAGCCCACTGCTCCACCAAGGCTCTTTTTACGAGGAAACCATGGCCACCCCATTGCCAGCAATGGGGAAAAAGTTCCAATACATCATGCGACATCACATGACATCGCGAGTTTGACATGTCTGCACTAAAGCATAAATAGTGATTTACTAACCACAATGGCCCGGTTCATAAACATGTAATACAAATAATTAAGAAACCATAGGGTGGCTTAAATTTACATGAACTTATCCAATGTGTTCAGATTTATTTCTAAGAAATGTATAAAGTACTGTGGCCTAAGGCTATTTGGATTGTAAATTGCTACACTAATAGCCATTAACATATCAAAGGATTTAATTATCTCCACCTAATATAGTAACCAGCGTGATACTGCATAGCTATTCTCAGGCTTACAATAGTTTGGAAAGTTCAGATAGAATTGAATTTTAAATTTGCCAGCCAAGTTATAAATATTATGTTCTAAATTAGGAATAGAATGTTTTAGTAATGAAATCTAAGCCACCTCTTTCTTGCAATTACCCTAATTTTATTGTGATTCAGATCTTTTTTGTATCCAATAGATTTTTAAAAATCCAAGAAACTTTCAACAGACAACAAAGTAGACAATGTTGTCCTGGGTGTTCCTCAAGCTTGGTTAAGCTTAAACCTTTTAAGTTTTACATTGTATTTCATAGACAATGTGCTTTATTTTCTGTTTGCAACAAATCAGACACCTCTCGGAATGTTCAAAGTCATGGTATCATGATTAGCCAAGCTCAAATGTGCGTCAACTGTTCCATCACAACCAAAAAGTCAGTGTATTTATTGGAGCTTTCTCCTCATAGCACTATTAATCCTTATTACCTGCATCAATCATAAAAAGGAAGCAGTGATTGCTTGGTAATGCATAAAAAGACTTGAAAGTCAGTAACTATCACCTGGATGAAGTGCCAGAATTTAGCATCCTTCACATGCTGATCATCCAGAGCTATCTTTTGCACATGATCATATGAAGCCTAATATATGTTGAGTTACCTTTTTACCCTCTCTCCCATGCATGACAGCTGCTTCAATCCCTGTGCAGGTGCTATCCTCTGTTTGAGAGCAGATATTTTGCTATTGGTTAATGATATGAGCTGCCAATGCCTACCTGAAGTAAAAAGAATGTCAATGATATTTAAAAACAGTTGCTTAATAACTCCTGTGGTCAGAATGCACTCAGTATCTTCCCCTTTATTAATCCATACCTTGCAGGTACAATGTAGCATAAACCTGAAGCTCAAAACTGAAGTACTCCTATATTACATTGCTGTCTATTGCACAGCATAGTCACCTTTGTGGTAATGAGTAGCCTAACAGTGCATCAAAAACCATCAACAGTTTTAGGAGAGAACAGCTCCTTTTCCTGATCCTCACTGTCAGTTCTTGAGCTGATTAACAAACAAGACTTGGCAAAAAGCAATCATCATGACCTCATTCACTTTGGAAAGTCCTTACCTCAGCACTGAGCCCTTTTTCAACCTCAATAATAAGAATGTCACAGGTTGGCAGTACTACTGACCCAAGAGGAAGCAAGCATATTAAGTAAATCAAGCTTTCTTACATCCATTACTTTTCTCTTCTTTGATCGCAGATCTTAGTCTGATGCTTCTTCCAATTTTCTCCATACAGTAACTGGCCAACATTTGCCACATATAGCTTTTCTGAAGGAAAACAAATGTTGAATGTATTAACTAGCCTCAAATCGGGGTTGGAATAAACACAAGCAAACAAACAAAAAAGAAAATGTCTTTATTTAAAGTCTGTATGATTGCATTTACATGTGTCCAGCAAATAGCAATGTTATCACAAGTAATGTATGCATAATCACTAATGGGAGAATAAATTTGCCCCAAAGCAAGCAAGCCTTATTTGTAAAGCAGTTTTAATGGTAGGATAGATAGCAAATTTGTCTGATCTACTCCACCATACTGGTTTAAATCCGAAATTGGATAAGGAGCACAACTGAACTATCATAGATCGGGGCTAAGGAAGGTTGTTCACAGCTAGAAAGCCAGTTACACTCACCAGCAGAAGAACAGTGAGTCACAACCCAATCTATTTTGCTTAACAACTGTCTCACAACCAGAAAGATGCCTCAGTGTGTAATGCACTTCTTAAATGCATGTTGTTTTGCTCCAATACTCTACCTATTCCAACCAGATCACACCACCCAGTCTAAAGAAATAGCAGTAAATGTAGGTGACCAGTACTTATTATTATACCAGTAGAATCAATAAAATTCAAAGTACAATAGTCCAATACAAGAGGAAAGATAACATTCCCTCAAAAAGAACCACACAGAACCTTTAAAATAATACTGCTTGAAAAAGGTGCTGCTTGCTTCAATTTTAAAATTTTAAAACACAACAGACTGGAGTGCTCAAAACAGCCATTTTAAGCTTAAACTGATGAATATTTGAACAATTTTTTACATCCCTGCTATTTTTTTCTCTGCTTTTCATCTGGTGAACTTTTGTACTGTAAATTATTGATGTATAGACTCAATTTACACATTGCATAAAGCCACAACATTGTTAATTACATTTTGTAGAATAAATCACAAGTTGCTGAATTCACATTGCCCTAATCATAAAAATAGGAAATGCAGATAGCAGGGAATGTATTTGCAATTGCTAAATTTACCAACAATCATGGGTTTGCACAAAGATTGAACTTATTCACATATTGGTAATACATAAAGATTATATTTCTACAGGTAGTCCTTGACTTTCAACCACAACTGAGCCCAAAATTTCTGTTAAGTGAAACATTTGGTAAGTGACTTTTGCCCCCTTTTTATAACCTTTATTGCCACAGTTGTTAACTGAATCACTGCAATTGCTAAGTTAGTAACCTAGTTGTTAAGTGAATCTGGCTTCTCCCATTGACTTTGCTTGTGAGATTACAAAAGGTGATCACGTGACCCTGGGACACAGCAACGGTCATAACTATAAAGCAGCTGCCAAGCATCTGGATTTTGATCATATGATCATGGGGATACTGCAAAGGTCATAACTGTGAAAAATGGTCATAAGTCACATTTTTCAGTGACATTGTAAAGTTGAATGGTCATTGAATGAACTGTTGTAAATCAAGGATACCTGTACTTGTAACTATTTTTCCCCTTTTTGACCAGAATGTGTGTGGCTATAGTTATTCCTGTTATCTCATACAGACTACCTTATTCTGCTCTCTGTTCCTTTGCTTATAATTCTTTTTATGCCTCTCTATATTTTTCAATGTGTGCATTCTCTGTATCAGCATCAGCTGAGTCTCTTAATTTCTGTTTCATCATCTTCTCTGCTATTATGCCAATAGTACCACATGAATACAAAGGTTTTTATTCCCTTGATCTAATGGAGGACTGGAACCCTAAACACCATCCCTAAATGCTCACATCATGGAACAGGCCATAAAAGATGCATACTCCGAAGCCAGCATTTTAATTCGGCTTGAAAGTTTATTGCTAAAGATGCAGTGGTCACAGGGTATTGCAGTCTTCTTGTTATTTGCTGAGATTCAGTTTCAGTTTGTTTTATCCCATGCAGCTCAGCAGCCTCTAAATACCAGATTAACTTCAATGTCATCTGTGGCCCACCTGAAGAGACAATATATACTGGAATATTATCAACATACAGACAATACCTCTACCTAGACTGACAGAAGTTAAACAGCAAAGGGGAGAGACTGACTCCTGTGGTATTCCATAATGAAGCAACCACATGCTCAACCTCTCCCCCATGGCTATTGACTAGAATTGTCCACTTAGGTATCACCCCTGCAGTGATAATGGTCCCTTGTTAATCACTTACAAGATTCTCCAGACTGCTCCAGTCATAGGGATGATAATATAACAGCAATAAGGTCTTATATCATCTCAAAAATAGAGAGTGGGACTAACATATGAAGCAAGAAGATCTTTAAGGGAGGATGGGGAAATGACCTCAGTCCAATTATCAAGTTTCTGATGTATGGGCTTTTCAAGTGACTCTGAGGCATTGTTTACCTTAAAAGTCCTTTATTAGCCTAATATACCGACAAATGCTTGCTGGAAGGAAGCTGGAATCTGAAATCTCCGCCCCTTGCACAATATATTAAAACACAATTCTCCACCTTTCTAATTTTGTCATTAATCATATTCTCCAATTAATTTAAAGAATCAGTTTCCCTTCCCTTAGAAAACCCACCAAGGTCTTATCTTCTATAGTTAGAGATGGCCTTGAAAGGTGCAATCCTACTCGCCCCCCTCCCAACCTTAAACTAAATCTCTTAAAGCAATACACAAGTTTAACATATGAAATGGCTACTTCTTCATCTCTTGTCAAGCAACAACGTTATGTTAGCAGGGTTGACACCAATTACATTTTCAAATAATTATGTTAGAAGACAAAAAGACAAAAAAGAAACTAAATGTCTATGGGCAGACTATGCTAGACTGAAAAGAAAACTTACAAGGTGATTTAAAGGACACTGGGGTTACTGATATCAAAATGAATGGAAGAAAATGGTAGAAAGAAAGCATATCAATACCACATTTTTCTGGGAATGAAAATAGAGCACAGGGCTGCATGGGGCTGGACCCTGACCTCTTTCTTCATAAATGAATAGCAATAAAAAAACAAACACAAGCACTCTGAGTATTTTGCAGTTCAAAGGAAATTTTGCCAGTAAGAAATATACTCGAGCTGAAAGCATAATCCCAGTCGATTATCCCCAGCCCTAGCCCAATACGACTTAAAGGAAGATGTTTTCAGAGCATCAGATCAAGTTGTTGAAATGAGTCAAACAACCTTTTCATGATCTTACAGAACTATATGCTTGTGCATTTTCAAATATTGTTTCTATCAGCTATGATTGCTATGCAATGATGAGAGATAATAAACTCTACTTCAGCAATACCTGGTAGGCCAAAGGTTCAATATCTCTCAGCAAACTATTAGTCCTCATCTGCTGAAACAAAGGTTAAGCATACGCAGTTATATTTCTTTGGAGTTCCTCCCACCCATTTCCTTTTTCTTTCTCTGATGCCTTTATTGTGTTCTCAAGGCATGGATATAGGGGAATTAGCTTCTTTTACTTACTTAAACAAGATGTGCAAAGGTAACACATTTCATTTTGAAGAAATGTAAGTGCAGAATCCTTTAAACTTGTGTAGATCTATGAGCTGGTCTTTGGAAGGCCAGCTTCTGACATCTTCCAATGTCCTTTCAATGCTTATTATTTTCTTGATGAGTTTCCCTTGCTCTTTTATACTTAACTGCATTTTTCTTAGGTCATCATAAGAGCAGAAATCCCTTTACAACCTTTATTGCTTCCATAATCGCTAAGCATTTCTCAACACGGTGTTCTTTTTTTTTTAAATATACTTGTTATATTTGTAGTATGGATAGGGACATTATTTTCACTTGTTCTATTTTGTAATCAGCTTTACAAGCACTAACAATAGAATGTTTATCTAAGTCCCTGAAGTATGAAATTTACAGAAAATATTTTCACATTTAATGGAAGGGAAATTAGAAATTAGAAAAACAATGTTATGAAACTTACAGGTCGGCAAAATGTTCGATTCAATAAAAAGGGATTGAAAGTAAACTGCCAATATCATACTAAATTTATACAGTACAAGTTGTAATGTGTCCACACTTGTAATATTGCCAGTCTCTTCTCATCACATGTTATAAAAAATAATATTTTATATATAAAAAAGTGCAGTCATTCCCATCTTCCACTATATTGGGCTGGTGGAGGGAACAGCTGACATTTCACTGGCCCATAATCACCCTGCATGAGAACCAGCTAGGTGACTTTGGGTCCTTCATTTTTTCTTATACCAACCCACCTCACCATATTGCTGTAGGACTATAGAAGGACAAAATAAAATTAGGCATTGTTTCATCCTCCTAATGATGTATACAAATAAGAAATGTGGGATATAAAAGTAATAAAATAGCAATAACACTTGGACTTATGTACTGCTTCGCAGTGCTTTACAGCCCTCTCTAAGCAGTTTACAGAGTCAGGATATTACCCCCAACAATCTGGGTCCTCATTTTACGAACCTTGGAAGGATTGGAAGGCTGAGTCAACTTTGAGCCGGTCAAAATTGAATTCCTGGCAGAAGGCAGAATTAGCCTGCAATACTGAATTCTAACCACCATGCCACCTGGTTTCTTATAAAATAAAATATAAAACAAAATAATAAAATAAATGCAGGTAAGAGAGATAATAGGCAGGTTTAGGCAACTCAGATCATGAATGGTGAATTTATAACCTTTATTATCAAAGTACAACATGTGTACAGTGAGATTGGCTGAGCCTCCCTTTGTGCCCCCCCACAACTCACATTGACAACAAACCCACCATCTTGTTACACCATGTGAGCTAATTGCACAACACACCGGCCTCACAAGTCAATCATACATAGAGTTATTTCCCGCTCAAGAGCCTGACAGCCCATGGATAGAAGCTGTTCTTCAGCCTGTTGGTACGGCTGACTATACTTCTGTATTTCCTACCCGATGGTAGGAGAGTAAAGAGGTACCAGCCAGGGTATGAGTCATCCCTGAGAATTTTCCTCACTCTTCCAAGGTAGTGAGCCCTGGTGATGTCATCCAGTGGTGTCAGGGGACAGCCCATGATGTTTTGTGCTGTGCTCACTACCCTCTATAATATCTTCCTATCCGCGGCTGTCAGGCTAGCATACCAAACCACAATCCAGTGCGAGAGGACGCTCTCTATAGCAGACTGGTAAAAGAAGGTCATTAGCCGTTATTCTACCTTGTTCTTCTGCAAGACCCTGAGGAAGTGGAGTCTCTGTTGGGCCTTTCTGGTGACCTGGGTTGTATTAACTTTTGAGGTAAGATCTTCACAGAGGTAGACTCCCAGGAATTTAAAGGAGAAGACTTTCTCCACACAGCCCCCCCCAATGTAAAGTGGGGCAGGTTCCTCTCTTTTCCTCTTGAAGTCTAGCACCATCTCCTTTGTCTTGCCGATGTTCAGGTACAAGTTGTTCTCTAGACACCATAAGGATAGGTTTTATATCATGAGAATTACAGGATATACTGTATGATGGTCATTAAGTTGCCAGTCTCATTTGGGATTGATAAAATGATATGAATAACTGAATAAAATGCTTCCATCTTTTCACAAGGACTTATCATTTGTTATCGCACATTCACCTGAGTAGTTGAGTGCTGAAAACTAATCTCTATTTATCCCTATTCTCTTTTCTACTTCTATACATTCAACTGGAATCTGAAAGTGATTTTTGATGCATTGATTTGAATACTTATATAGTTCTGTCTGATCATGAACACTAACGTACAAGTTAATGGGTCATGTGAATGCCTTTTCTCATGTTCAGTTGTGGCTGCCTTTGGGTTCCCAACTAATCACATGAAGATTAGAGAGAATAATAGTGGGACTAGGACACTTGTCTGTTGTCTACCAAGTTTCACACCTTTGTGTATTTAAGCAACTGCATAACCGCGAATGAATCTGAGTATTAGCATCAGCTTTTCTCTATTAATAAATTTAATCACCTTTCTTTTTTTGAGATCAACAGAAACATATAATGATATGCTGTGAAGTAATGTATCTTGATTTTGTCATTATTTGTTCTACTATTAATATTTTAAGAAATCAAAAATCAAGCATTTATCTAAAGTCACCCACAGAGTGTAAGCGGGTCTATTTAATATTATATTTTTCTGATACATTAGAAATGCCATTTATGAGTGCAGTTAAAGTATCAAAAATCAAGCATTTATCTGTAATCACCCGCAGAGTGTAAGCAGGTCTATTTAATATTATATTTTTCTGATACACTGGAAATGCCATTTATGAATGCAGTTAAAGTTTCTTTCAAGGGCTAAGTGGTTCAGGACATTCTTATTATGATGGATCTCAAGTGTATTATTTTGCTTCTTTTTCTTTTTAATTGCTTGGCAATTGTCCTTTGCTCAACAAGTATCAGGAAAGATAACTATGACAGCATATATTGTTCCACAGTGCACACTTAATGAGCAATGGATCCACTTTGCATACCTATTAAAAAAACTAATGATAGACTTTAAATCATGGCAGTGAAATTTGCTTACATTTGCTGAAAATAACATAAAAGAGCGTTTGGATAGTGCTTTTAAAAGAACAGCACAGTAGCTTTTGTTTTAGAAAGACAATGGGCAAATATATGAAGCAAAAATTATGGGTAGTGAAATCTGTCAGAATAAAGCATCAGTCATAAACACAGTTGGTCACAAAACCTAGTGAGAGATTTGATTTTTAAAAAAAGCAGTTAAGGGGTAGGAGTAAGAGTTGTTGGTATGATCTCTAAATATTATAGAGAAGTTTTCTTATCCTTTGCTAATCATTACTTGGCCAAACCATGGACTTAGGGAACATGGAAATAGCAGAATTTTAAATTATTTTAGTATAGACACTCTGAGATGTTTCTTAGCTCAGACTTGAGCTGCAAAGATAGACTTTTGCCATGAGGTTATCTGGATAATCTTGTGTAAATTATTTGTTTTCAGCCTATTCAACTGTTCAAAAATTAGTGATAATAACAGTTATCCCATCCAATCCCACCCTGTTAAAATTTTGTTTTTAATTCTTTAAAAGGATACTGGTGTAAGATAAGTTATTATAAAAAAAATAAACAATACTTACATATTTTTTCTCTCTGATATTGTTTCCTAGACCTCACATTTAGTATTATATCTCACAACCCAATGTGAGAAGCTGTCATTTTAATACTTTTTTCAATCTAAGGGAAATTCAGTTTATTACACAAAACAGATGATTGATTGTATTTCATTGTTATAAAGTCTAACAATTGTATATGACCTTTGTTCTCTTATATTTCTAACCATATTACCAAGATTTCTTTTGAAAGATCAGAATAGTGCTATGGAAATCATAGTTGGACTTTGAAAAAACAGGAGAAAGAGTATTGACACCTTTAAACTTTGGCATTGGACAAGACACCTAAGAAACTAGCCAAAAACCAAACAAATGGATCCCAAACAGATCAAGCTTGAGATCTAATTTAAGGCACGAATGATGAGGTTCAAATTATCCTACTTCAGACATATTTTATAAAGATCATGCTCTCTGGAAAAAGTTCTAATGCTGAGAAAGGTACAAGGCAAGCAAAGAAGATTATGACCAGAAGCAAGGTGGATGGATTCAGTTACAGTAGCAATGAGTGCATATTTGAAGACCAAAAGTACCAGACTGGGGACACATTGTCATGGAGAAGATCTATTTATATAGTTGCTAAGAGTTAACACATGATTTGATAATGCATATGCAATCAGTCTATTAATCAATCAATCAATCAATCAATCAATCAACTGTTTTATTTAATATGCAGCACAAGCAAAATATTACCAGAAATTATAATTAAATATATTTGAATAACTCAGTTGTATGGTTATCCAGGAGAGATCACAAACAAGGCTGGAAATGAGGCTAAGAGAAATATTATTTTTTTCAGTTTATGCATTAAATGTGTATTAAGTATGCATGCAGTGAATACATTAGGTATATATTAAGTACACACACTATGTGGAAGAACTATTCAAATAGATGAATTGAATCTACCCATACAAATCAGATTAGTGAATAATATTTGTTTTACCTTCTCATGGAAATTTAAATTTAGGCATGCAATCTTCCAGCTGATTAAACAAATCCTTTAATGAAAAACAACACTCAATAAACCAGGGCTTTTTTTCCCCATAGAATGCTCAGAACGGCGTTCCGGCACCTTTTTTTTTTTGCACACACACACACACAAAAATCTGAAGGAAACTGTTTTGGAGAGCCAAATTCTCCTCAGCACCACACCAAGGAGGCAGCCAGATTGCAGAGCAGCAGGATGCATCGCAGCGACGGGCCTTCAGATGGCTTAAATCGAAGAAACGAGTTCCATATAGGCTAATTCAAAAGTGGGAGGGTAAGAAGGGCCGTGTGTGAACAGATTGCCTAGCAACCTGCTTAAACAGTCTCTCAGCTCCTGGTGCGGGACGCCTTGCCTTTTTTAAGCTGGGAAGTTGAAAGACATGCTAAAAAGAAGGCAATAGAGTGCTATCAAGGAAAATGTATGGATATAGCCAGCAGATGTTTAGGGAACCTTTATTTTTCATATACCGGTACTATTTGAATTTTGTTTTAATGCCATGGTGATACACAATCAAATGTAGTCAGTCTTTTTTTTTTTAATCCCAAAGCATCTGTTTGTTAAATACAGTATAACAATGTTTTGGATGATGGGATTATTTTTTACCTAAGGATAACTAATGATGACAGCTCTTAAATCTGTTATTTTGTTTTATTTTTGCAAAAATATTGTAAAATTTGCATTTGCATTCATTTATAAATAGAATATGTTATTAAAATGTATTTGTTGAAATAATTATTGCACACATATACCTAAGACCAGTTTATTGCATTTGGCAATTGTACTAAAAAAAAAATCTCATTGTCAACCAATATAATTCATTTAATTTGAAATCAAGTGAAAAAATGATTTAAATTATTTTATTAAAACAAATTAATGGCAATTTTTAATAAGAAGTTGCCTCAAACAAAATGAAATTTAAATACATTGTGCATTGTGAATGCTTTCTATTGCATTCCTTAAATACCATATTTATTCTTATCCCAAGTTGCGCAGACCTCTTCTAGATTTTCCTCTTGCCTTTTCGAGTTAACTCCTTGGTCTGTCACTGAGCAAGAATTGACTTTGTAGGGAAACATATTATCATTTGATGTATATTTAACATATGTTCTACCTTTATTTACCGATTATAAAATATTTGTATGCAATTCACATGGCAAGGTTTGGGGCAACTTACAATAGAAAAAATATATTTTTAAAATCATAAGATTAAAAACATAAAGGCAGGCTTTTTTCTCATAGAATGCTCAGAATGGTGTTCCGGCACCTTTATTTGCACACACACACACACACACACACACACACACAAGCTTTTGCACAATCTGTGCTACTCCCTCTATTGGCTTTCAAAAGCCTATTGGCTTTCAAAAGCCAATAAGAATTGCTGCTGAGCATGCCAAAAGACCTGGCTGGCAAACGTTGCACAGGCAAGTTGTCTACAAAGAAGGCGAGTTGGCAGGAAATTTGCACCCCTCTACACCATCTCAACTAGGTAAGTGAGAGAGGACAAGGAGTGGGAGGTGGGTTCTGTGGAGTCCATGTGCACTCCTTCCTTGTGCTCACCGGTGTCAGCCAGGCTGGTGGCCTACCCGGTGCTGGACCTGTGCCACCATCACATCACCCTGCACACCTAAATGGCCACCTTGCAGTGCCTGGCCCGCACCGCCTCCGCCACCTGCACGGCACAGTCCTGCCATGTAGAGCGGGCCCCACTGCTGCCACAGCACCAGCTGTGCTGGCTCCGGCCCCGGGGGGCAGGCTGCCATAAACACCCCTTGCCTCCATGACCGCATCAGTGCTGGCCCCCCTCCTCCGCCCAGATGAGAGTTCCGGCACCTTTTTTTTAGAAAAAAAGCACTGCAATAAACTACAGTATGCTATTTAAACTCAGTTGTTCTACAGTAGTGGTCCCCAATGTTTCCAGCTTGGCAGTCAGTGTGTGGGGAGAGAGAGAATGGTCCTGTGTGAGCGGCAGGCCCACGTGTCAGCACTCGCAGCTCCATTTGTGTAAGCAACAGACGCGCACACACACCGCGCACACAAATGGAGCTACACATGTAAACATGAATATACCCCTGCTCATACAAGCGGAGCTGCACTTGCACACACATTTGCTTGCCACTTGTGCAGCCCAGTTCTGAACAGGCTGTGGCTCAGTAGTGGGGACCCCTGTTCTACAATAACCAGGACATCTTGTGAAGATTACATTCCAGAAGTGTGAAAGGCTCACTGGCACAGAGGGTGATGCAAGTGTGCAAAAACTCTAGATTTGCATTATCAGTAAGACTTACTCTCAAATAAATATGCTTATCTTGATGTTATCCAAAATTTAGGCCAACATATTGAAAATGTTTAATTTTATTTTATAATAAACCATTTATTCAGTGGTAAAGGATTGTTACAGGGAAAGTGTGGTTGTCTAAAGCTTCACACCTACATAAATATGCGTTTTTCATGTTTCACATCACCTCTCATGAATTAAACCAAGAACACCATGAAATAATAGCATTCTTTGGTTTTTTCTATGAATTTCCTTTCCATTATCCTTGCATGTATAAAGAGGGCAAAAAGTATTTGGAGCATGACTTTCAAACAGTTCAATTATCTTGTGAGCTTTCTGCATAGAGTGGGTAAAAAGAGAACCAACAATATAAAATATAGCTGATATTATATTAACAAAGTGCTTTCTGAAAAATTCTCCCAAGTCAGTCTAATGCATTTCTAAAGGATGAAAGCGTCATACATCAAGATCTTTTAAAAGAAAAAAGAAGAAACAGTTTAATTATTAAAGTGGTGCTATCAAGCTGCCTGCCTCTAGACAATTCTTTAATTTTGTGCTTTTTCTATACTGATAAGGAGATGAGATGTAAAATATTAAATGCATTGCCTCAAAATGCTTCCTGAAAGATCCTTGAAACTCTTTTCCTTTTCTTGCTGTTCACAAGGCATGTACATGTAGCAAATAATCAAGAAAGAAAAAGCAAATAGCTTCCTTTGATATTCATTTCCACTGAAACAGTGCCAAATGTGCTGTTCAAGGGGGCTCATCTGAGTGTCCATATAGGAAACAGAATGTCTGCTCATTAAACTGCAAGAAGTCAAAAACAATTATCAAAATTGTGCTCAGTACTTCTGCCAAGGAAAGCTAATTTTTGGAATAGTTAAAACTGCATAGAGATAATTCCAAAAAAGGATTATAGAATAATCATGTAAACTGGTTTAAGCCCAAGCAACTGGATGATGAAATAAAGCATAATCGTGAATTATAAAAACTCAGCATATGAAATACTGAACTCCAGGTAGGGTGGTCTTTATATTTTATATAAAGTGGACATTATTAGAAGTGAGTAAACGCCAAAGCCATTTAGTCTCCTAGAACTGACCCCATTATCTTCATTTAGCAGATGATTCTAATTTGGAAGGTATATGGATAAAGACCACTTGGACTACTCCAGGCTGTTGCCAAGATTCAAAATGAAATCAAAAGTGTGCATATACACAAACACAAAAACACAAAGAGGCTAAAATTAGTTATTTAATAAATAAATAAAATATAGATTCCTTATTGACATCAGCTTTTAAATATTTAGAAAAAATAAACACAGCTCAAATATATAATGATAAATAGGAGCAGAAAGATATGTAGGATGTGTTTGCTGCCTTGAATTATTTGTAAAAATAATAAAGGTGGGATACAGATAGATAGATAGATAGATAGATAGATAGATAGATAGATAGATAGATAGATAGATAGATAGATGATAGACAGACAGACAGACAATAGGTAGGTAGGTAGGTAGGTAGATAGATGATAGATAGATAGATAGATAGATAGATAGATAGATAGATAGATAGATAGATAGACAGACAGACAGACAGACAGACAGACAGACAGACAGACAGACAGACATATATTTGCAATGTGGAGAATAGAACTAATTACTAAATTAACAGGCTCCAAAAATGTTGTGATTCTTCCAAGCAGATTGACAGAAACTTGCCAAACTAAAGTATGCTAATACCCCCATAAAGGTAATCCTTCACTTAAATCATTCATTCAGCATCCATTTGAAATTATGATAGCACTGAACAAAGGGACTTATGACCCCTGTCCTAAGTTATGGTTGCTGCAGTGTCTCCACAGTCACATGAACAAAAATCAGGTGCTTGGCAATCTGCTTACACTTATGACTGACCACAGGGATGCTTCAGTGCCCTCCCACCTATCTTCCTTCCTTGAGCCTATTTCTCACCACACTGGGTCTCACACCTTTCTCCCCAAACCTCGTCTGGGTCAGCCCACTTATCATAGATCTCCTTTGGGAATCAGCTGGCCCTTCCCCCCACCCCATGTAGCCTTCCTACAGGGTTTTCCACAATGAATTTCAGCAGCTCCCCAAATGAAGCTTCCACAGTGTAATTGCATTGTAAGTCCCAAAAAAATGGAAGACCAAATCACATGCCAAAAGTAGATGGATAGTCCTGCTCTGCTTCCTAAAGATGAACTCAGAAATCACCTTCAATCCTTTCTCAAGAAAGAGTTCAACCCAGGTTTTGTGATCAATTCTTTAAGAACCTCACTGGGGCTTTGCCATAAAGCTGACCTACTTAAAATAGAAACTTCTGTCTAGATTTTTATTTTTTTCCTATTAATTTAAAATTCCCCCTTTTTGTCAGCCAACTTGGCCCCTTTAATTATAACCAATAGCTTTCAGTTTTCCTGATGACAGGTAAACTGCAACTTTATGGCTTTTCATGGTCAGCCATTATCCTTGTGAGCTATCTATGCACACTAGGTGATCTCAAACAGTGGGTTAATCATTCAGAGCTATAAGCTGGTTCAGCAGTTCTACCTAGAAACATCTTCCTGAGCCACTCTGGACATCTTCTCCAACCAGCCAGATTCTTTAGTTGCATAACAATTCCACAATTTGACAGAATCTATTCTTGTACAGATTCAATGCCCTCCCAACAGCTGTTACTGAAGGCAGGTACCAAAATATTGCCTTTGAGCAGAGACTGTGTCCATGCAATGGAGAAATAATTAAAATGATGGAAAATGTGTTTCTAATTTTAGAACATTTTTTTATTTTTTATTCTAATTAATTATAATTTTATTCTTTTATTTATTTTATGCCCAAATAAAAATTGACTGACTGTTGGTCTCTCTTTCTCCCTCGTCAAAGGCCTGGATGAAGGGTCAGGTCTTCATGCCTTTATAAACAATAGCAGAGTGAGGATTGTCTGGATCTTTCAGGTAACCTCACTGCTTAGGGCAGTTACTGCTCATAGAAAAGGCATGCTTCTGGGGCTCACATTGTTGCTAACCCTGCAGAATTGAATCATCTTAGCAGATGTCTTAGGAGGCATACAGTCCCTCAAGTAAACAGGCCTTATGTCATGTAGGGTTTTAGAGTTGATAAGCAGCACCTTAATAGCACACAGAAGCAAATTGATAACCAGTGCAGCTTGTAAAAAGACCAAGGTACAGTATGTCCATTACTGATGCCATCACATTCTGGACCAGGTGAAGTTTCTGGGTGGTCCTCAAAGGCAGCTGCATGTTGAGTGCATAGCACTGGCGAAGCATTGATATGAGTAGGGTATGAGAGAGTGTCTGAAGACCCCACCATTTAGGAAAGGACACAACTGGTACACTAGATGGAATTATACAAAGGCTTTCTAGTATCAGCTGACATCCACTATTTGGGAAGGAGCTGCAAGTCCAAGAGGTTCTTCAGATTATGTACCAATTTTGAAGAGGGAAATGCAACTTCATCTAAGGACAAAGATGGAATATTCCCAAATCTTTGCAGCCAAAGCACCTTTAACCATTCAGGCTTGATGGAAGAGAATCAAAAGACATGTACTGACAAAGTCCACTTGGCTGTCCTGGGATCAAAAGATCTAATTGGGTTTTCTTAGCATACTGATGATGTTGAATCTTAAATTTGCAGATGACTTCATGCAGTAACATTAAGTAGATATTAAAAAGGTGGAAGAGAGACTAGGACCCTGTGGCACTTACACATTGTAAGAAACTAAGGAGGGATCTCTCTCTCCCAATCAAAACCAACTGAAACTGGATTCAGGGAAAGTAAAAGAATCACCATAACATTGTGCTCTAAGTTGTTAACCCACAAAATCAGATCAGAATGCTATGGTTGATCTATAACAAGCAGCCAAGAGATGAAGGAGCACAAGGAAGATGTACCAGCTCCACTACAGGTCACTGACAAGCAGAACTAAGGCTTTTTCAGCACTCAGCATTTCAGTATATACTGGAGGAAGTTTTGTGTAATGGAATATATCAAAACTCTTGAGGAGGGAGGGAAAGAGTTGCTGCCTAGATAACAATCAGACAAGAGAGACAGGAACCCCCAGAACCCTGTCAGAGAAAGAAATTGAAGAAAACCTACCCAAATGGATCAAGCAGTTAAAAGTGGTGGCAGTTGTATTTCAGACTTGCAAGATTCTATTAATGTAGCCTTATAACAGGGGTTCCCAACCAGAGGTGCTTGCACCCTCTGGGGGTGCAAGATGATATTCTAGGGGATGCAAAAACTTGGGGTTTCAAAATTATAGTGTATATGCATAACTCGTTACCATTATTTTGAACTTTTTGTAAGAGGTACAAGAATATATCAGAAGCATTCTAGGGGCGCAGGGCATACAAAAGGTTGGGAACCACTGCCTTATAATAAAGTAGGAATAAATCATCTAATTGAGTTACCTGGTATACCTTGGACAATTTATGACTTTTACTGTAACCATGATCTTGGAAATTATCTCTTACCCACATGGCAATTAATAATTGTTGAATTTGTTAATTGTAATAAGCATTGAGTTTATAATAAAAATTATGAGAATGTTTACTTTACCTCTTATTAAAATTAATGACCAAGGAAATTTAGGCTGAATCATTAAAAATAGAAATGTTATGGAATTTCGATAATCAGAAGGATTACAATGTAATTTCATTTATCACATGTCACATATAGAAAATGCTAAAAAAAGAATAAATGTGAGAATAATGTGCAGAAGTTGTTTTATAGGAGTACTAAAATTTTGTTCGGAATTTTAAATTCTCTATTTTTCTGTAGGTCTTTAGTATCAAGATCTTTAGTATGTAATATTCTAATACTCATTAATCAGACTTCATCTTTAATTTAGTGAAATTCATTTTACATTTTCTTTTGTCAGGAATATTTGTCCTGTCCTATGAAATTTTTTGATTGCCATCATAACTAAATGGATTTGCTACAGCATATTGAAGAAGCTAAAATGATTAATATTTATTTACTGGCAATTGAATAAAGCTTTAAGTTTATTGATTTATTGAATATATTTAATATAAATTATAGTGTACTCATAAGCACCAATCTTTAGCCTAATTCAAGATTCATCACCCTTTCCAGGCATTAGTACATATTACAGATGTAGATAATGTAGATGTAGATAGATAAAATATAAATATCTTATATGATCTAATGTAGAAATGTCTGTCTGTCTGTTTGTATATATGGGTGGTTTGCATATATTTGTGTATCATGATGGTCTTGGGTACTTCATTGCTGAAATCTGGCTTAATGGCATTGTGTCAGCATTATTTTCTTAGCATGCAATTTTGTCTTTAATTTCTTGGTTAAAATATTCCTCTTGAAATATCTTGCTGATTTCCTTTTCTGTAGAAACAGATGCATGCTGCTGAAGTTATCTTTCCTGTACAAAGTAAATATACCTTGAGATCTAATAGGATGAAAGATTCTCTAAAGTCATCAATATTTTACTTGTTGAACAGGGATTTAATGTTATTCAGGGGAATGAAATTGAGTTTTGCTGGAGAATTTTTTTTTATTTCCCTTCACTACTGTTTAGAATAGACAGTATTAAAAGTTTAATACTTTTTACAATCACATCATTTTTAAGGAACTCTTTGAAACTGTGGAGAGTTGTGTATTGTACTGCTAAGAGATTACTTGCCTGAGCTTTAAGCCAGCCAACTGACTCTCACCATCTCTTCCTCTTCTCTGGGCATTATCTTTTAATGAGAAGTGAATGCCAGACAGATATTCTGAATTATTACCTTTCTTTTAATCCATGCCCTGGAATTTAAAATTTAAAATATATGTGAAAATATATTGTAGTAAGCTACAATTACTAATGCATCTGTGCTTTCATTATCTTAAATAGGAAGTTGGAATGATTACTCTAGAAAGGTAGTTCAGACTAGGAAGATTTTCTCTAGGCAACAGATTTATGGATATGATCAGTGTGCGATTAAGTTTAATAGTTCACTGAAAGTCCACGATTGTGAAAATATGAATAAAACAACACGTATATGAGACGTACTATATTCTAATAATGATCTTACTAAAAGAAACAAGATGAAAAATTGATTGAGAGTCCGCCCTATCTTGTTGCGATAGAATAGTCCAGACATGTCAAACACAAGGCCCGGGGGCCGGATGCGGCCCGCGAAGTGGTTTCATGTGGCCCGCAAATCCATCCTGGAAACAGTGAGGGAACAGCCCCCACTGCCTTGGCCCTGGCCCAGAGACCCTCCTTCTGCCAGAGACCCTCAGATCTGTCCCACTCCTGCCCAGGCCCCCATAGGCACCCTTGATGTGAACGATGTAGAGCTGGCCACGCCCGCCCAGCAGGCCATACACACTCTAGCCACGCCCACCCAGTAGGCCACGCCCACCCTGGCCATACCCACCCGGCCCCTTGAGGGTAACCGCAATGCTGATGCAGCCCTCAATGAAATTGAGTTTGACACCCCTGGAATAGTCCAATGAAGCATGGGAACTATGCAGTATGCACAACAGCAGAATTAAATCCTTGGATCAAGGCAACTCAGGCTTGAGTCTGTATACAGTTATAGAATCACCAAGTAGCATTTGAATTCTGTTTCTTAGACTTAGGGTACTTGTTGTATGGAAAAAAAATAAGGAAGAGCCCAGGTATATTATACTGAGGTACCTGAAGAAAGCTGGGGAAACAAGTAAATTAAGAAATTAAGTCACTTTTCTGACTTATTATGCATGTATTTATTATCCATGTGTTCATGTATCCTTTTTAACTATTATAAGATAGGCTATTTTTATTTATAAGGCCTGTGTAACATCTTTTTCCATAACATTCTTTTATCTTGTCATTTTAAATCCATATACTAAACATATTAGTTCTCGGTTTTATTCACTTCTAGTTCCTCTTTTAAATCCATTTTTATGGTAGCAAACAATCCTGAGAGAAATGATATTCCCAAATATCATGAAAAATACTTTTCTCCACTCTGTATTAGTGGGTCTCTTCTCCTTTAATAATTATCTTGCACTCTTTCTGATTGCTTCTAGTGTCCAACCTTCAAAATCTCCTTTTATCATATTTTTCTGTAATATACAGCATTTTTCAATGGGAGGATTCAAAACCTTCATATATTTTAAAGATTTTAAATCACCCACAAGGATTCTTGTAATTAATTACAAATATAATTTCCACCGGCCCTTAATTTAGTTAAAACTTTCTAAAATTACAACATAATCACAGGTTTTCTGTTTATTTTGGAATAAAATAGCTAACATTAAATTCTTAAATTAAATGGAACTTTTTTGCTAAAAGTTGAAGGAGAATCACCCAGTATCATAAAAATTATAATTCTGAAGATTCTTAGTTTCAAAAAGCAGTAAAATGAAACATTGAAGTGATTGAGGAAGTAGATGAACCCAGTGTTCATTTGAAGGCTCTGAACCATGGCTTGGGCAAATGATTTTCTTTTTGCTCCCAGAGCAGTAAAATTCACTGGAGTTTCTTTTTATGGTGTCATCATGAGGAGCATCTGTATGGAATACTTATCCCAGGTTTTCCCCTTTACATAGGGAGGAATATAGTAGCACCATTTGCTGGCTCATTTAGCTGCAGTTATCAGATCCAAATGAAACAAAGTCATCTCCAGTTTGCCATTGGTTCCCTGAAAATCTATTTAGCTTGTTTCTTGCTCCATGTGTAGCAGCCTGGCCTAAGGAGATAGAGTGAACATGCAAAATAAGTATAGGTTAGGAATCAATAAGAGGCACAGTGGCTAGCAGTTAAGACATTGGGCTTGTCAACCAAAAAGTTAGTAGTTCAGGAAGCAAGTACTGTGTGATGGGGTGAGCTCCTGTTCTTGCCTCAGCTCCTGCCAATGTAGCACTTTGAAAGCCTGCATATGCAAGTAAATAAATAGGCACAACTTTGATGGAAAGATAACAGCCATCCATGTGCCTTAGTGTTGTTATGCTAGCCACATGACCACAGAAGCATCTTCAGACAATGCGGATTCCCTTGGCTAAGATATGGAGATGAGCGCTGCCTCCTAGAGTCAGATGTGACTAGACAGGGGAAATCTTTTCCTTTACCTTAGGAATTGATAACCTGCACTTTCCAGACATTTTGACAAATGTCATGCCATGACGTGATATTTGACTATTGTTTATGCTGCTAAGGATTATAGCAGTTATAATTTGAAAAAAGTCAGAGATAATTAATTTATTCATAAGAAGTAACTCTTTGCTTACATTGCCTCCTGAATTTTCCAGCATTTCTAAAGTTATTTAATATTTCAGCATTTAATTTTTTGAACATAAGTTTGATTTGAGGGGCTCTGTAATAGTTAGAATATTTTAACAAGCATAGTTGAGGTATAAAAGATAGGCCCAACTACACACAGTCCCCCAATGGTTTAGATGCAGCTTCCAGAGAATAATTTATAAAAGGGGATCACTGGTAAATATATATCTAGGGAAGACACATATGAGATGCAGTTAATAGCAGTGATATTTATCTATATAGAAAAGTAGTTTTGTATGAACCCAGTTAAGTCAATGTATCCCTTAGTAAGGAAGTAAAGAGATGCTCACAATCTTTCACTGAGAACAGCTTTTTGTCAACTCCACTCCCCCAGAAAAAAGCCTTGGCCTTTTATATTATCAAAAAAATTAAATGAATATTCTTTGGCCTGTACTTTGCTCCAGACCAAGTTTCCCTGAGAATTTTTTCTTTCCACAACTAATTTCAAAGCAAACTCCGCAGGAGACTGTTGTTCCCTTGTGGGCTACAAGCAAAGCCTGCAGCCCCTCACAGTTTAGATTGCAATGACTTCCTCTTCCTAACTTAGATTGTTTCTTTAGGGATGAGTATGCACCAGAAGCTTCACAGGAAGTGAAGCTTAACAGATGGCTTTCATTCCAAATCATATGTTCTAGGATGTGTATTCTTTATGTTATTGTCCCAAAAGAGATTGTGAGATAGATGGTTGCATATTCACAGGAGAATATGAAAATGACTTTAATAGCTTCAATCTGAAGGGTCAAGAAGAGATCACATGTTCAGTTAAGGCTAATTATCTCAGGAAGAATTTGCTAGACTGGTTGCTTTTCCCATATATCCTGTCATTTTCCTCTTCCTACAATTCTTGTTTAAAAGTATTTGTTGGAAGAGTCCTGGAGATTATAGAACTGTAGTCTAACGTATCTAGAGAACACTGACTTGAAGAAGACTACACAAAGTATATCTAAAGCATTAATCTGTATTCTGCTTTAGACTATATTATTTTCATAATGAATAATCAGAGTGAAAGTAGTAATATAAATAAATTATTTTGCTTCTTGCTAAAAACTAGTTTTGTTCCAACCAAATAAAAAGACTGAACTTTCTGATCAAATTCTTATCCTTAAGCATTAATCTGTTGAAGACTAACTGGTTTCTATTTTATATGAATATGGAAACAACTGCTGATGATAAATAATGATCTATAGGTTAAAATTATTTTATACTCCAAAAAGTCCAGTTGCAATCAATGGGACTTAAATTAGAAAATTATTGAAAGTTTGTCTGCCAGAAGCAAGAAATCAGGACCTAGGATAGGGTTCAAAAGTACTACAAGCTTATTTCATGATACCTACACACAAGAATCTGGTCTATAATGGTCTGTGCAAATTGGGGCCATATAAGAATAACAGATTTTGGACAGGTGGCAGACTGGACTTAGGTCTCTTATAGGATGTAGAGACTCCAAACTGATAATGCATTTGACCCCACTCTTGGGGTGAGCCTGGTCATCTCCTACATCAACTAAATTTTGGTCTACTCCACAACTACCAAAGTTTGAGAAAGCAAAATTATAAAAAAAAAACCTTTTGGAAATTGGCAAAAAAAGTCCTTATTCTTTGTATTTTTTGAGAAGTCAACAACTGATTTCGATCTGTTGTGAGAATGGATCACATATACATATACAAATGTTATTTGGGTGCTCAAGGCTCATTAAGATGCGCACCAAGGAGTAGATCATAAGTCCCAAGATGTTACACAATATATTCCAACCTTTGTCAAGGCAACAGTCCAGAAGTGGAAGTTTCCTTGCTGTTTTTATAATCTGGATAGGTTTGAATTCCATGGGATTAATTGGTAAAAGGATGGTTCTGGAAAATTGTCCATTAATTGGTGATTCGATGTAAATATGTTCTATAATATGTTCTGATTGGTCCACCTTGTTTAACTATTGTGAATCCTATACCAGACTTTCCTCAGAAAATCATATCTAGTTGTGTTGGTAGTTCTTTTATCTGAGTATCCAGTTTCAATAAATCTTCTGACTTTTCTGCTTGTTTCATTATTTCTATATTATCCCACTCAAATGTTTGGTTCAAGACCAAGACTAGCTGTTAGGCATTTCTAGTATTGGTTTTCTGTTGCAGTTTTATGTTTCTTGATTCTGTGCTTTAACTTAGACATTTAACTTAGTTTACTAATTTAGTTAATTTAATTAATTAATTTTATTTATTTATTAAATTTAGGATTAGGGAGCTGGAAGCTAAAACATACAAAGAATGGTTAAAGGAATTGGGTATGTCTAGTCCAATGAAAAGAATGACTGGGGAGAAATGATAGCACTTTTCCAATATTTGAGGGGCTCCTACAAAGAGGAGGGGGGGTCAAACTATTTTCCAAAGCACCAAAATGCAAGACAAGAAGCATAGGTTGTAAACTATCCATGGAGAGAAGCAACCTAGAACTAAGGAGAAATTTTCTAACAATGAAAGAAATTAACCAATTGAATAGTTTGCCTTCAAAAGTTGTGGGGGCTCCATCACTGAACACTTTCAAAAAGAGATTGGAAAACTATTTGTCTAAAATGATATAGGGTCTCCTGCTTGAGCAGGGATTTGGTCTTGAAGATATCTGAGGGCCCTTCCAATTCTATTATTCTATGTGCTATATTCTAACAGGCATTCTGTATGCCATATGTAGTGTTGCTTGCAATTTCAGCAGTTGCTTCTGTATATCATGCTAGTCCTTTTTTGATGGGTGCTGCAATTTTCCTATTCCCTGCTCTCTTTTTATTTCATAACTGTTAAGTTTATTTTTGAGACCTTGGTGAAAGACTTTATTAAAATCCATTTGAAAATCTAGGTTATATTGGATGGTCCCATTCATATTCTATAGTCCTCTACAGAGAAACAAGAGTTCTGTCTGTCTGTCTGTCTGTCTATCTGTCTGTCTGTTTGTATTACATGCCACCCATCTTGTCAAAGGCAACTCTAGGCAGTTTACGCTCATTCAATAAATATGTAATGTAAAATATTAAAACAATAGAGATTTTTAATTTATGTTATCTTTGCTTAAGAAAGCGATTTCTATAACAATATATACATTTCATATGCTTGAACATTTTTTCTTTAATAATATTCTCTACCAAATTAATGAAAAAGATCAAGTTAAATAACCTATAATCTCCTGGATTCTTACTCCCTAGGTTAAAACTTTTAAAACAATATTGGTAACTATTTTCCAGCCGTCTAGTACAGAACCAATTTTAGAACATGAAGATAAGTAACTTCATGTCTGAAGAATTCAGAAGGATACTGCCCTTAATCAAAAATCATGCTGGGGAAGTTAAGATTTCATCCCAAGGCATCTACAAGCTCCTAACTTGGAAACGATGGATTACAGAATATGTTTAAAGTTTTGTGTCCTGGATTATATGTAAAAGTTATAGTTATGTGTCAGACAATGCTAAAAATGAATGTTATTACCATAGAAAATCTCCCAGATGTATAGAAGGTCCAAACAATGCCCATAATTAGCAGTGTGACAATGATGATGCAGTCAGAATGTTGTTTATAGCTACCTAAAACTGGTAAGTATAATTTCTGGGCCAGCCCAAAGTTAATTATACGGTAGCACTAACAGTGGCAACACTGCCAACACCACCAGCAATAAAATACAGAAGAGAGACCTGGACTTAACATGATGATTCATTCTCAGGTATGTCAATATTTTTGAGAAGGTAATTAGACACCTCAGAAATAAATCCATAAAGGTGTTTTGAATGGTTAAGAAATGTGCATATCTTTATGAGTCAAAAAGAAGTTACAGGTAGTCTCAACTTACAAGCATTCATTTGGCGACTGTTCAGACTTAATCAGCACTGGAAAAAGTGACTTGTTTTTCACACATAAGCATTGCTGCATCCCTACGATCAAAATTCAGATCCTTGGCAACTGGCATGTATTTATGATGATTGTAACATCCCAGGTTCACCTTCTGTGAACTTCTGACAAAAAAAGTCAATAGGGAAGCAACTGTGTTACTAACTTAACAACTGTAGTAATTCACTTAAGAACTGTGGAAAGAAAGGCCATAAATGACAAAAATCATTTAACAATTGTTTTCTTAACAATGGAAATTTTAGGCTCAATAGTGTTTGTAAATCGAGGACTGACAACTATTTGAATATTCTATCTGTATATTGAAAATGCTGTTAAGTCTCAAAATGCAGCACATGTTGCCAAATTGGTTTTGAAAGATGCTGCTTAAAAAAACTGTGTCTGTGTGACACCAGAATTGAGCTAAGAGTTGCAACAATGGAAGAAAATAATGCATCCATTGGAACAGAGCTTTGAAGAAACTTTCAGCTTACTCCTTGATTGTATGGTAATTGTTCAGCAGCAGTGATGTCAAGGTTTGCAGATATAATGTTGATGAACCTTTAAGAACCTTTAAGAGATAATAAAGCATAAAATAAATGACCACTCAGTCCCAAAGGAAGGGAATGTGATAAAGAAACTCACTTAGCTAAAATCAATGGTGGGGGAGAAGGTAGAAAGTTCACTAGGAATAGGCGAAGGAGATATGCCAGGATATTGAGTATGAGCCATTTATAGAAGAGCAGGTGTCTAAGATTTGTCTCTAATCATATTTCATTTCATGGGTACTGGCCTTCTCTCACAAGGAGACAGAACAGATTAAACTGGTCCATTCCAGGTAACAAATAAGCCCTGATTGGACTCTACTTGGGAGATAGAGAACCTGGGTTTCTTCCAAGGATAGGATGCTTTTTTCAGCTCACTGACCTTAGCTGCCTATAGTGGGCAGGCAGTAACATCTTTGTTCCTATGTGGCTTCTCACTGTGTTTTGAATCCAAGGAGTTCCTTGATGCTCTGAGGAACATAGGGAGATAAAATGCCAGAAGAAATGCCTAAAGCACTGCTGTAAGTCAAGAGTAAATTAAATCAAGTGAGAGTAAGAGTTTAGATTAAGCATTTCATTGTAGTAATAAGAGCGACAAAACATACTCCCCCCTCCTCATTTTTGTCTAAAGATAGCCACTTAACAACTCTTTTAAAGTGACTCCTATTTTGCTGGTGTGAGATGGGTCACATGGCCATTGTGAAGAATGTTTTATCATCTGGCATATACAATAATATTTGAGAGCCACTTTGGTGCAACGGTTAAGGTGCTGAATTAGAAACTAGGGGACTATGAATTCTCATTGCATCTTAGACACAAAAATCAGCCAACTGACCTTGGGCCAGTCACTCTCTCTCAGATCAACCCACTTCATAGGCTTGTTGTGGGACAAGTAAGAGGAAGAAGGAGCATTATGTATATTTGTCAACTTGAATTATTTATAAAAAATATAATTAAGGGGAGATATATGTAAATAGTAATAGTTATTCAGATTCTCTCAGTGTTACATGATAAATATCCAGTGAATATCTTGATCCCAGGAGAGCCAGTGATATTTTCCAAAACTTGAAAACTATGAACTTGGAAACTATGAGGTTCTGAGCAGACTTAAGCACAACCCTGAAAAGATTTGAGTCAATTTGGAAATGTTTTATGCTTGCATTTTCTACTTCGGGTACACAATTTGGACATCTCTTGAATTCACAACTTCTGCTTAAGGAACAGAGGGTCAGGGAAGCCTTCACACACATTCATCTAGTGCACCAATTGTTCCCTTCATGTGAACTGGCAGGTCATTAGGATAGTAATTCATGCTTTGGTCATCTCACAAGGGGACTACTGTAAAGGGCTACGCATGGAACTGCCCTTGAAAGCCATTCAATAAATGTAACTGATTCAGAATGCAACAGCAAGACAATTATGGTAATGCCATGGTATGATGCCTACTTAATACCTCTGTTTGCTAAGCTGCCTGGTTACTATGGTATACTATGGTACTATACTATGCCATACTACAAAGCCCTTGATGTCATATAGCCTGATTATAACTGTTTAAATCTCCTTAAATTAGAATTGAAATCAAGATAAGTAAAGCAAAACAATGCATAGCTCTTTCTTTTTCAATCAAGCCAGATCTCTTTTTTTATGTTGAGGGAGGTTTCAAGAAAAAAAACACCTAATTTCTTCTTTAGTATTTTAGCCAAATCTCGGAGAATGCTCTTGGGCTACACATGAAGCAATGCATGAAATCATCTGTCACCTTTTCTCAGCAGGCTATTATTTGCTGCCTTCTCTGCCAGCTTCAGATAGGATCTGCCAGTTTTGCAAACTAAAATATTAACATACCATCCTGCTGCTAGACTGTTTTATTGTTAATTTGGCCACGGCATATAAAAGAGCCGCAATGCTGTGTTCATGTGGAGAGGACAGGGAATATGTTGGTAACTAAGAAATGCAGACATTTATGGTCTCTACAAATTTATAAGATCAGAATTAAAAATCAGAAAAAAATAAAAGAAAATGTCACAGCAGATTAATTTTACAAGATGTGTGTTTTATTTTTCTGTGGTCAAAATATTTACAAGATGAGCAGTGTGTATCCTTATAACCATATGTTGACTTCAACCTAATTTGAGAATGTCATGGATTTATTTTAGTAGCTATATTACAAGTAGTTAAAGTACTTGAACAATAATAGATACAAGGATTGAAATTGAATGGTACAAATAGTAATGGCTTGTCACTCTCCTCCAGCAAACTCTCCGGCTTCCAGTCTCATGCTTTGAAAAGCCCCCAAAACAGGCCAAACAATTAACCCCATCTTTTCTATGAACTCACCAGTCTTCTGGTGATGACATTTCCTACCAAAAAAGTGTATCATAGAAACGTTATTTCTGAATTGTGCTGGTCTGATAATAACAGCTGTACATCAAACAAATCAAAATTCTTTGGGTATTTTTTTTAAAAAAAGGAATGATAAAGTGAATGTTTGCATCTTCATCATATTAGGGAGGGGGATGTTCTTGGGAAGAATGAGCAAAGGAGATTAGAAATATATGGCCAGAATATACTTTTCAAGCAGGGTCACCCAACATGTAAGCTCATCCCAGCTGACTAAAGCAAGCAGGCACCTCTATGGGCAGAAACAGTAGGAAGATGCCAGAGGCAGATGATCATTGGCAATGGCAAAGCCATAAATTCATACTGTAAGAGAGAAAGCAATGTTAATCATTCCTGTATATTTACAAAGAAAACCACACGGATTGAAAACAAAAGGACTGACAATATAATGCTGGATGGTGGCTCTACAGGTCAGGTGGCATCTATATGCTACTGAGGAAGACCTTTTGGCTTACTAATCTTTTGGTGTTCTTTTGGCATACTAATGGTGTTTATGATGTGGCTAGATTAAAGCTTTGGTGATCTAGTTGCTGATATTGCCATTCAGGAAAAGAAATTCCAAAGCTGCAAAGGTAGTATTACAGAGGAACATGGAATGTAAGAAGCATGAAAAGCTCAGCACAGTGAAAGATGAAATGAACCATTTTGATATTTATGTCCCTGTTCACCGCCCTGAGTCCTTGGGGAGAAGGGCGGTATACAAATCAAATAAATAAATAAATAAACCGGTCTTCCTTGTCCTGCTCCAGGGCTGCTGCCTGGACTGAGAGAGAGTCTTGTATCCATCTGAAAACAGACCTCCAGCTGACCATGTGTTAAGGAATTTGTTGTGCTGAGGTCTCCTTGTGCTACCAAAGAGTTGCACAGACAAGGAATGGTACTGAGAGCAGTAAAAGTCACACAGTAAGAATACACTGAGTTATAAAAACAAAAAGTAGTTTACTTTTGAGGTGGTGTAAGAACAAAAATGCACAGTCAAAAAATAAACAGTCCAGGTCATAAACAATAGCAACAGTCCAAAGAGTAATCCAAAACTACAAAGTCTTCTTACCAGTCCAGAGGTCAATACACACTTCAGGTTACAACAGTAGTAAACCAACAGCAGAGCAAAAACAGTAACAGTAGATATCAGTGAATTCAGAGAGAGAGAGAAGCTACGTTCCTAGCTTCCTCTTATGGCCATGAGAACACTTACACACCCATTGGCCAATTAACTTCTTAAAGACATAACATCATGGTTAATATATTTTCAACCCAACATTGTAGGCTAGCACCATATGCCTAACACCATGTTTTTTTTAAATAAAAGTATATCAAACAGAGAAACCTGGTTCACCAAAAACACAATTTTTAAGCTTGTTGTTCCCTCATGTAATATGCCATGAAAGGGCTGTTAAAGTTTTAGAAGTATCCAGAAATCAATCAAAATTTCCAGTACAGGGCATTGGCAGAAGTGGAATTTCTTGGGTACCAATAGTGTGGGATGCTGCCATTCTTTAAAATTAAGATCAGATTTACTGGAGGGTGCTGTACCTTGAGCATCTAAGTGGACTGCTTTGGATTAATCTATCTTCAAATACTTTTTAAAATAGAACTTAAACTTTCTCATCCTGCAATCATTACAACTTTATTCTCATTTTTTCTTTACCTTCCATGTCAATATTCTTTCTCAGTATCTATTCTTAATGCTATCAAATAAAGTCTGTCTCTCATTCAGAACTTCTTATCACTCTTTTATTCTTCATTAACTCTCAATCTTTCATTCTACGAAATCCAATCAATTGCACTTTTTATATTCATTCCTTTGACTTGGCTACATACTGCATGAAGTCACATAAAAACCCCACACACATTTGAAACAAATTGACCTTTTTCTAAACCAATACTTACTAAATGCCATAAACACATTCATCGTCAGGTTTCAGAATCCTCAATAAGTTTTTTGAATTATTTTCTGGGCTCATTTCTACCATTACCTGATGATGAAGGCTACACATTATAGCTTTTCTTAATCAAGGTGTATTGTGTAATTAGATTACCAACCTCAATAGTCCCTGTGCTATATGTAGAACTCCCTGCTAATGGAAAGGACACATTTTGGCTACTCTGCCAAAAGTACAACCAAACTAACTTTTACCAGAAGCAAGATTATTCTATCCTATGTGACCTATGCTCTCTGTTCTAGAGATTACTTATAAATCAACATAGTATTGCTACTATCCCATCAAACAGGAGATACATGCAGTGTACTGGCATACACTTAGAATGCCACAAATTAAGATTTCTGGCAAAATAAAAAATGAAAATATTGCAATATTTTAGAGAGCTGAGAAGAAATTAGACCATATGTACACTTATTACTGTCTGCAGAGAACCAGATTTAAATAAAAGGAATAACGTGATATAAAAGTACAATGGACTTGGTTTTGTTAACATTTTCAACTGTAAGTTATTGATTTTAATGATGCTTTTATCTTTCAAAACCTTTTTTTCATACCTCTACCCATCTGCAAAATATATGTTGTCTATTTCTTATTTTCTTTATTTTCTTCCATTAGCAATTTTTGAAGTACAGTTTTCTTCTTCACTGACATGCACACTTTCAAAATTGACTATTTCTCCTCTAAGCATGACCCTGATATTTAAAACTTAACAGACATCCAACTATTTGACCCAGGATTCTCATTTGATTGTAGAAACAGATGACCCTTACTTTTAACTCTTAATCTTCAACATAGTGATCTCATGCTATAAAACTGCCAGGCTTTATTGAATTCCTTGCAAAGCCTCCCTCTCCAGTTTTGGTCTCAGAGGATGGAGGATTTTCTTCCCTGCAAAGAATTAGCAGTATGCTTTTAAATAACTGACTTCCTTCTCATTGTTTAGATTAACTGAGCTATAGTGAGGCCTGAGCATGGAGCAGCTTGGAATCTACATTTGGTTAGGGCCCCTGCAGCTCAAAGCAGTCTCATGTGAACCATCTGTAAATGATCAGATTGCGGCAAAGAACCTAAACAAAAATCTCATCTACCAGCACAATCCTCTTTTTGTTCTGCTTCTACAGTCCCATTTCCTGTAATAAACAAAACCACATTCCAGGTCTAAATGTATGGAAAATTGTGAAGGTCCTTCATGCAGCCACCCCTGAATTTCAAGTGTTATTATAAAAAGATTGTAAACAAATAACTTTTCTGACATTCCTAGAACATATAGCATAAATCAATTCACTACCTCAAGGGCATTTTTCTCATCTTGGTAAGACAAGAAAGGTCAGCCCATGACAAAAATACACAATTATTCTTCTGTTGGTTATTTTTGCAGTGAATAGCCTGTAATTTAAAAGAAAAAATGTGAACTCCAGATTTTCAGTTATGCTGCATCTCTTTGTGCATACAGCATACACCACTATGCTAATGTACTTCTAATGCAACATACAAGGAGCATGAGGGTCAAGAGGAAGATGATGATTAAGTGAATGTAGAATGATACAGTTTTGGTGTTTGCTTTGCATGGCTAGAATCATTTCTGAAAGGTCCAATTACTAGTCACTATAATATCTTAGGGACGCAGTGGCTCACTGGGTTAGGACGCTGAGCTTGTCGATCAGAAGGTCGGCAATTTGGCGGGTCGAATCCCGAGTGCCGTGTAACAGAGTGAGTGCCTGTTACTCGTCCCAGCTTCTGCCAACCTAGCAGTTCGAAAGCACGTAAAAATGCAAGTAGAAAAATAGGGACCACTACGGTGGGAAGGTAACAGCGTTCCGTGTGCCTTTGGCATCTAGTCATGCCGGCCACATGACCACGGAGATGTCCTCGCACAAGCGCTGGCTCTTTGGCTTGGAAACGGAGATGAGCACCGGCTGCTAGAGTCGGAAACGACTATCATGCATGTGCAGGGGAAACTTTACCTTTTTATAATATCTTAATCTGGAAACAGATGAAGCAGGGGTTTGTAGACACTTTGGATCTCAAATACCAAAACCTTAGTTAAAAAGATTAAACTCAGAAATGAAGGTTTATGACTGATCAGAGAAGATGACAGTAGTCTACACTGGAACTGAAGAAGCTTTCAAAACATCAGTATCTCTTCACCCTCTGTACCAAAATTGTCATTCCCCTGTCATAGTTTATATAGGCATGGTAGAGATGGGGCTAAAGAATTCAGCTATATATCCTTTTAGAGTTTTCACTGTTTAAAAAAGGTAGGGGACTCTAACCATATGATTATACAAGATTTGAACCCTGAGTGGTATGCAATTGTAATTGAGCCGCAGATTCATTAATTGATATAATAGATATCCAATCAATAGTACACATTTCCCAATGAAGATTTCCATTTTGAAATGTATTTTATCACAAACCTGACTTCCAACTCATTTAGAAAGCCAATTAGTATCTTCAACCACTGTTCAACAATCATAAATTTCACCAGAGAGAAGTGTGAAGAAGTAATCCTCAGGTATTTTGGAGTAGAGCATGTCATTCTGCAGTAACATCTAGTCTGGTTCAAGATTAATGCTGGAAACTCTATGAATCAGCATTGTACGGTAGAGGTGTATTGCTAGTTTATCAACAAATCTCAAGTGTGAAAAATTGCACTGGTAATAAAAGCTTCTTTTCCATTTTAACAACATAAACTTTTCAACAGTGAAGCATAATTCACTTCAAATCTCAGTTCTTACTCCTACTCACTAGGAGTTGATTTGTCAGAATTTGTCATCAAAGGAAAGGCTGGGTAGTGATAAGAGACAGGAGGGAAGCGGAAATAAGGCATGTTATCTGACAGCCCCCTGGCCTCACATGTATTGCTAAAGTAGTAGTTCTAGAATTATTGCTCTATTCCTGGAAAATATGGATGAGTTGTCAACATACAACCACACCATTCACTATCTCTGCAAGTTTCAATGACCTTGATTAAACAAAAAGGCCTTCATAAAATTAAAAGCTCCAACATTTCTGTTCTACACTCTCAGTGCATCCTGCTCACACTGCATCAGCATTTCTATAACAAGGTATATGTTTGACATTGGCAGCCTGGCAGACAATTAACTGTTGGAAAAGGAATTTTACCTATAAAGCTGTATGATAGCACTATCAATTTATACCATGCAAGAAAGAGGTTTCCTGTGGTATTATTCATCAGAAGCCAAAGCAGAGAAGAAAGATAGAGATGGCTGTAACCAAATGATAAATTATTCAGATTGGTTGTTAATGAAAATTAATTATTATGTACTTTTTATATGAAAATAAATTGTACTTTCTACAGAAATTCTGTATTTATGTGATTATCAGTCAGCTTATTTAAGAAATGACAATTTCATAGCATGTTCAACCAATCCACCACCTGAGGATCATATGCATTGATTTGCCATCTACATAAATTCTAGTGAAAAATTATACTGAAAATATAAGTTAAGGTCCCCAAAACAATACTGACCTTTTTTTTGTCTCTGTCATTCATGGTTAGGTTAATAGTATACAGAGGAAATAGCTAGTTTTTGAAGAGTTCAGCATCTGAGTTAACCTGAGAATGTCTGAGAATTTGAAAGCAGCCCCAGACTTCTATGTTCATTTATTTTTATTCCACCTTTATTATTTTTATAAATAACTTTAAGTTGCAATACCACTCCTATCTCCTCCTATTTTCCCCACAAGAACAACCCTGTGAAGTGGGTTGCGCTGAGAGAAAGTGACTGTCCCAAAGTCACACAACTGGCTTTCCTGCTTAAGATGGGACTAGAACTCACAGTTTCCTGGTTTTTAGCCTGTTGCCTTAACCACTAGACCAAACTGGTTCCCTCATTTCTCAGACTGGGTATGTTCTTCTTTTTCAGGAATATTGGAGAAGTGGCCTGATTTATTTCTGGCTCAGCTGAAATTGAAATTGTTACAAAACTACATTATCGTTATTACTTGGAGATTCCATAGCTGTTTTTTTTATTATTATTGGAGAGATTCTTGTGTTAACTTTCCACTTTGCTCTTGAGCTTTAGGTCCTGTAAGAGAAATCCTGCCTTAGCTGCTATGTAATTTTTCTCATGTCATATTGCACTTACCATTTAAGCTGTTTCTGTTCAGTGTTCATGCCAGTTTGACCCTAAGCCAGTTTAAATACATCCTGTCTGCATTGAGACACATTGGCAACAGCTTGCAAGATGTTTAGTCTGGACAGCAAGATACCACATACGCCATTAGACAAGCCTTCTGCTGCTTTTTTCTTTCTTTCCAGGAAACAATTTCCAATCACTTTCCTTCCCGTGAGCAGTTCTTATTGCTGTATTATACTTTTATATGGGTATGCATATGTGTGTGTGTGTATTAACACACACACACACACACAAACACACACACACACACACACACACAGAGAGAGAGAGAGAGAGAGAGAGAGAGAGAGAGAGAGAGAGAGAGAGAGAGAAGCAAGAATATATATTGATTTCTAACATCTTTTACAATTAATATTATGAATGCTATTATAATATTTTCCTTCTGAATATTTGTAAATAGAAGGTTGCTGGTTCAAAAACTAGATGAAACTATTTTTATTTACTATTAAGTAATTCTTTTTAATTTAGTAATTTTCTATGAACTTGCTATTTTCCCCAATTAATGTGTGCGCCCGTATAATAGTAAATCCAAGAATTCCCTGCTTCCCCATTTTTACAGTTATTCAGTGGAAGATGGTATTGTGTCCAAAACCTGGCTCATCCAAAGAACCAAATCACTTTGAAGATACAGCATAATTTTATTAGTATGCAAATAATTAAATAGTGAACATTAGCTCCCAGCAAAGCATTACAGATGATGTTGGAATGTTTTTCATAAACCCATTATTACCCCAAAGGGTTTCACATCCATTCATAAATAGCTTAAATAACCTTATGTGATTGTTTACATCTGAAAAACTATGAAAGTATAACTGAATAATCTATAAGAAACTTGATCTCTCAGGCCAGTGAGCAATGTTTCATGCATACATAGTTGCACTCAACAGATTTGCTAAGCTTTCACATCTTAAAATTGCTATAGAAAGAGAGTCAAAATATAGGCTTGTGTCCAAGGCAGGCCCAAGACATTTTGATAGCAATAGCACTTAGACTTATATATTGGCTTCAGATATCACATCCTCCATTCACCCAATTCAAGATATATACATGTGGTCCTTCTTACCAGCTACCTCTTCAATCTAATTCAAGAGACTTCAATATAATTCAAGGGTTCAGGACCATGCCTTAACTCCAAAAGTGCAGTTACTCTTATTCTTATTCACACTCAAAGTCCAAATCAATTTGGCTCACTGTATCATCCAAGTAAATTTTTGCTATGCATATTCAATGGCATTTACTCCAAGTGAAGTATGCATCAGACTAAGATGGACGTCCCTTTAAAATTTCTCCTATAAATATCTGATATTGATAGACGTGGGATCAGCTCTACCATTAGACAAAGTGAGACAATTACTTGCTATAGCCAGATAGTGAGGATCAGGAACCAGCAGAAGGTAGTCAGAAGTCACAGGTATTCCCAGTATTGCTCAGTGCCTTCAGACATGATTGTGTATGTTATCGATTGCCACAGTCACAATAAAAAGTCAACTGCCAGTTCAGCTGCTTTCTATACAACAATTGAAAAGAAGTGTTATCTTGTTTTTTAAATCAAAGAATAAAAATATTAGCCAGCTTTGGATGCAATATATGCAACATATGTGACCATAGACTTGAATCTCTAATTTGCAGCATACTGTTAACATTTTAAAGGTCATAGTCTGAGTGAGTTGAAAGGACTGATTTATAGGAGATAACAGAGGCTCCCTTATCAAGGACACAAGCCCAACTCTATTTTTTAGTATCTGAGATGAAATACAAAATAAAGGTCTCAGAGCAAAATTCATAGCTAGACACACTATAGTGTTCTTTAGGCATCTGTTAACATACACTGCAAAATGTTAGGCATCTTTTAATTGACTGGAAAAAATGTCTGGCATGCAACGTAAAAAAAAGCAATAATGAGTGTTCATTTTTCTTTTTTATTAGAAAAAAATTGTGAAGGAAGGATCTTTTTTCATTCAAAAGTATCAGACCAAGAGAACTTTTCTTTCAATTTTAAAACTCAAATAGCTCTTGTATATACTTATTTTGTGAAATGCCACATATTCTAAATGAATCTGGTTTGTATCACAAAAACTGTCCTATGAAGCATAACATTTAGCAGTTGGTCATCTAGTTTATTCTCTGTCTGTCTGTCTGTCATGACATAAGCAAATATTCATGGAAAGAAAAAATTGGCTCCACAAACAATAAGTTACCAGATGTACTATTTGCTTCTGACATGTTATCTGCAGGAAGATTGAAGACGGAAGGTCATATCCCATCTCAGGAAGAAAAATGTGGCATTAACTACTTCCTAGTATAAAAGATAATGCCAACTAAGAAATTGAATGATCCAATATGAATCCCTAATTAATTGACTGGTTGTGATAAAGCATCTCATTTAACATGATGAGTTTCAATGGGACACACCCTAACCAAACTAATAAGACAATATTGTAGGAAATAGAGCTCAGTATGTTTGGGTGTCTTTCTAGCTGTCTATTTATCTATCTATCTATCTGTAGTATTGTGAACATCCCCTTCATGGATTACTGCCTTGTCGTGGCGAAGGGGCTTGCGTAATTCAATGAAGCTATGAGCTATGCCGTGCAGGGCCACCCAAGACGGACAGGTCATAGCAGAGAGTTCTGACAAAACGTGATCCACTGGAGAAGGAAATGGCAACCCACTCCAGTATCTTTGCCATGAAAACCCTATGAACAGTATCAAAAGAAGTATCAAAAGAAAAAACGATATGACGCTGGAAGATGAGCCCCTCAGGTCGGAAGGCATCCAATACGCTACTGGGGAAGAGCAGAGGGCTAGTACTAGTAGCGCCAGAAAGAATGAAGTGACTGGGCCAAAGCCAAAAGGACGCTCAGCTGTGGATGTGTCTGGTGGTGAAAGGAAAGTCCGATTCTGTAAAGATTTTTTCTCCATAGGGACTTGGAATGTAAGATCCATGAATCAAGGAAAGCTGGACGTGGTCAAACAAGAGATGACAAGACTGAACATCGACATCTTAGGTATCAGCGAACTAAAATGGACAGGAAAGGGTGAATTTAATTCAGATGGCCATCAGGTATACTACTGCGGGCAAGAATCCCTCAAAAGAAATGGAGTAGCCTTCATAGTTAATAAAAGAGTAGGAAAAGCAATACTGGGATACAATCCTCAAAATGACAGAATGATCTCAGTTCGAATCCAAGGCAAACCATTCAATATCACAGTAGTCAAAGTCTATGCCCCAACCACCAGTGCTGAAAAGGATGAAATAAACCGGTTCTATGAAACCCTACAGCACCTTATAGAACTAACACCAAAAAATGATGTGCTTATCATCATGGGGGATTGGAATGCTAAAGTAGGAAGCCAAAAGATAACCGGAATAACAGGCAAATTTGGCCTTGGAGTACAAAATGAAGCAGGGCACAGGCTGATAGAATTTTGTCAAGAGAATATGATGAGATATTTTCAAGAAATTTGGAGAGATGAAGGGAACGTTTAATGCAAAAATGGGCATGATAAAGGACCAAAATGGCAGGGACCAAACAGAGACAGAAGAGATTAAGAAGAGATGGCAAAATTACACAGAAGAACTATACAAGAATGAGCTTAATGTCCCTGATAATCACAATGAGGTGGTCACTGACCTCGAGCCAGACAACCTAGAATGTGAAGTGAAGTGGGCCTTAGAAAAGCTAAGCAACAGCAAAACTAGTGGAGGTGACATTATTCCAGCTGAGCTATTCAAAATCTTAAAAGACGATGCAGCAAAAGTGCTACAATCAATTTGCCAGCAAATTTGGAAAACTCAACAGTGGCCACAGGATTGGAAAAGATCAGTTTACATTCCAATTCCAAAGAAAGGCAATGCCAAAGAATGTTCAAACTATCGCATCATTGCACTCATTTCACATGCTAGTAAAGTTATGCTTAAAATCCTACAAGCTAGACTCCAGCAACTACCAGAAGTACAGGCAGGATTTCAAAGAGGCAGAGGAACTACAGATCAAATTGCCAACATATGCTGGATCATGGAGAAAGCTAGAGAGTTCCAGAAAAACATCTACTTCTGCTTCATTGACTATGCTAAAGCCTTTGATTGTGTGGATCATAACAAATTGTGGCAAGTTCTTAAAGCGATGGGCGTACTAGACCATCTTATTTGTCTCTTGAGAAACCTATATGTGGGCCAAGAAGCAACAGTGGACACGGAACCACTGATTGGTTCAAAATTGGGAAAGGAGTCCGGCAAGGCTGTATACTGTCACCCTGCCTATTTAATTTATATGCAGAGCAAATCATGAGAAAGGCAGGGCTAGATGAATCAAAAGTTGGAATTAAGATTGCCAGAAGAAATATCAACAACCTAAGATATGCAGATGATACCACTCTAATGGCAGAAAGTGAAGAAGAACTAAAGAGCCTCTTGTTGCGGGTGAAGAAGGAGAGTGCAAAACTTGGGTTGAAACTTAACATTAAGAAAACCAAGATCATGGCATCCAGCCCTCTCAATTCCTGGCAAATAGATGGGGAAGAAATGGAGCTAGTGACATATTTTATTTTCCTGGGCTCCAAGATCACTGCAGATGGGGACTGTAGCCAAGAAATTAATAGATCCTTGCTCCTGGGGAGGAAAGCCATGGCAAATCTAGACAGCACACTAAAAAGCAGAGACATCACCCTGTCAACAAAAGTGTGTATAGTCAAGGCTATGGTCTTCCCAGTTGCAATGTATGGCAGTGAAAGCTGGACCATAAAAAAGGCCGAGCGCCAGAGAATTGAGGCCTTTGAGCTATGGTGCTGGAGAAGACTCCTGTGAGTCCCTTGGACTGCAAGGCAATCAAACTGGTCAGTCCTAGAGGAGAACAAACCCTGACTGCTCTTTAGAAGGCCAGATCCTGAAGCTAAAACTCTAATACTTTGGCCACCTAATGAGAAGGAAGGACTCACTGGAGAAGAGTGCTGGGAAAGATTGAGGGCAATAGAAGAAGGGGATGGCAGAGAATGAGGTGGCTGGATGGAGTCACTGAAGGAGTAGGCGTGAGCCTAAATGGACTGCAGAAGATGGTAGAGGACAGGAAGGCCTGGAGGAACGTTGTCCATAGGGTCACGATGGGTCGGACACCACTTCGCAGCTAACAACAGCAACATTGTGAACATAGTCATACATGGAGATGTTCATTTGATTTTCTAAATAATTTTCCTTGAATTACGGTACGTTATATTACATTAAGCTTTATAAAGGTGGGCTTTAAAAACTTCACATAATCCAGTAAGTAATAAAAATGTGCATAAAAATAGATTTATCTTTAATTACATCTTTCCTTCTTGATTTTTTTGATCTCACCCCACAGACACTCCTTGGGGAGGCAACTGGTATGAGTTTTTTTATCAATTGAATACACTCTAATTGGGGAATATAAAAATTGTATTAACATAAATTTCAAGGGAGGGGGAAGGAACTTCAAAACATTTCAGAGTTTTAAGGAATGCCTGAAAGGCCACAGCTTCTGGAGAAGCTTGTATTATGTATATGTATCAGTGTCAGAATATAATCCTGGTCTATCATACAAAGGTGATAAACTCTAATAAGTATTATATTATTGTATCTCTCATTATTTGGGTAGTTTCAGAACAGTTTTTTTTCTTTTTCACTGATATTATTAGTGAAACAAGATGGTGCCTAAATATAGATTAAGAATAACATGGGTTTGGAAGGCAGGTGTGTCATGGTGGTATTCTTTCTGCAATATGTAAACCACTAAATGTAAATGAGTTCAAAGCTCTCCAGGTATGCAGCATTCAGATTTCTTGAAACGTTAAATGGGTTTTAACAGTTGCAGTAAATACAAGCTAAAATTGCAGATGCACGGATTGAAAAGGTCTGACATTTATTCCTGTGTGACCTTTACTAAGGACAATACAGAGCTGTTTTCATCTTAATCAAATGCAAGATCCATGTGCTAGTGATTTGGATAAAGGTCATCTTAGTCGCCAGTGCTGGATGCTTTGATGCTGCCTACCAAAAGAAAATATATTTTATATTACTACCAACAAGGTATGCTAAAGAACTGAGATAGCTCACATTTCAAACTGAACAGGAATTATCTGTAATCCTAAAGGTGCCTTTTCACAAGGCAACTGGACTTCTTTTTTCTTTGAAGATGTTTCACTTCTCATCCAAGAAGCTTCTTCAGCTCTGACTGGATGATGGGGAATGGAAGGATTTATACTCCTTGCAGACAGCTGGTCATTTGCATTCTTTTAGAGAGTCACTGAGGCCACCTGGAGGTTTATCTGTGTCATCAGTGTCACCTAAGTAGTGCAAATGTGTGTGGAGCCTTCTTGGAACTGCTGAAAGGACTGTGTTGTAGACTAGAGATAGATGATATTGTGTCCCTCCCACTCTGTTGAGTGTCTTTTAAATGCAGATGGACTGCTGAATCTTGTCCTGATGGGTTTGTTCTCCTATGTTATGCCATGTATTTATGAAGTGGTTATTTCCGCCCCCCCCCCCCCAACGTACAATGTACAATCTTTCCATTTCCCACCATCCAGTCCGAGCTGAAGAAAATTCTTGGATGAAGTGAAACATCTTCAAAGAAAAAAGTCCAGTTGCCTCATGAAAAAAACATGACTTGGATAACTGAGAATCTCCATACACATAATTATTGCAAGTTTTAACAAATGGGCAACTCAGAATGCATTTCAGAATTAGAATTTCAGTGAACACAAAATACGATGTTTTTGGTATACAGATAGTCCTAAACTTACAATCACAATTGAGCTCAAAATTTATGTTGTTAAGTGAGACATTTGTTAAATGATTTTTGCTCCATATAATGACTTTTCTTGCCACAGTTGTTAAGTGAATCACTGCAGTTTATAAGTTACTAACCCGGTTGTTAACTGAATCTGGCCTTCCCCATTAACTTTGCTTGTCAAAAGGTTGCAAAAGGTGATCACAATGGTCATAAATTTGAACCAGTTGCCAAGCATCAGAATTTTGATCATGTGATCATGGGAATGCTGCAAAGGTTGTAACTATGAAAAGCAGCCATAAGTCACTTTTCCCAGTGCTGTTGTAACTTTGAACAGTCACTAAACGAACTATTGTAAGTCGAGAACTACCTCCATGAACACTATGCATGAATGGGGCACCAACAATTCTAGGAAGCATCAACAACCTTTGTTGCCAGAGTCACGGTGTTCAAATGAATGCAATATTTTTTTAAAAAAAAAGTTTTTCAGGTAATCTCCCATCCAAGTACAGAAGGAACTAAAACTTCTCAGACCACGCCCTAAATATTCCACCTCTGTTGTCTCATCCTGCTACATGTGAAAAGCATCCTGCTACAGGTAAAAGCATCTAATTTCCAATCAGCTGGAAATGACTAGTGAAGCTGAAAATAAGTCAATGTCCAAGTAGATCCTATTTTCAGCAAATTATAAACATAGTACGCATAGAATTTAGGTTTACACTTAATAATGAAGCAATCTAATTTACAAATCACAAATTAATGAACATATCAGAATGCACTTGATGTCTGATATTCATGTGTTAGAACTTTGCAATGCAATGCATTACAAATAAATGTGTTTTTAACAAAGCATTGGGAAAAAGCATATAACATTAAATATTGTTTTATGTGACCTAATAATATTATAAACAACTGAACTTCAACATGCATGAAAATGCATCTGAATTTTAAGCAGACTGAAATGGGTTATATGGAATATATGCTGGGAAAAATAAAAATATTATAGAAATAAAAACATGCATGTTAGTTTCAGTTTTTATTTTAAAAAATATTTTGGGATATGTGGGAACATGAACATAACACCCAAATGCAATGACATTTCATTTTTTTTCCCTTGTTTGAAGTAGCCATTTGCCATGTGATCCTGGAAAAAAGACACACAGTAGTTGAGAGAGAGCTACAATTATGCCCTTCTGAAACACATTTTTGGAATGAATTCTTACAGCTGAAACCTACAATGTGAATGCAGAAATAATTCCTATTTGTGAAATTCTCATAAAAATTACTATAGAATATCGATTTAGTTGAACTATCAAGTCCTAATGTTAAATAGAAAATCAGGCTATTTATTTTTTTAGCTAGACTGAAGTTAAAGTAATTGGAACCAGCTGTTGTTTCTCAGCCATTGTGGAAGGTATGTATAGCATCTGCATGTGGCAAATAAAATAAGGAGAAAGAACATGAAGAAAAACATTGAAGTTCTGTATGAAAAAGCCTCTGGAATTTATAATGTACTTCTTTTGGAAAATATCTGATTTTTGTCTAGGCATGCCAATTTGAAAGATGAGAGTAATAAAATTTTATTCATGTTCAGATTTTAATTTCCATAGTGCAATTTCTGCAGACTTCATAACTCATTGTAGACTGTTTTCCCTCTCACTGAGGTGGTCACAGTTAAATATATATTTAAGTGAAACCACCTTGAATAAATTACAAAACACAAGCAAAAGAAACAAAGCATACCCAGCATTTAATTAATCTTCGAAGAGAAAAATATATGCTTTGTGCAAACCATTTCCATGGATTCATTTTTTGTTCTGTAGATGTTGTGGATTAAAAATTTGTATTTGTTTTGGCCAAACTGATGTGCTGACTTCGCTCACAGGGATGGCTAAACAAAACATTCTGCCCCCAAAAATGCTAATAATGAATACAATTGATAATTGTATATGGATTCAACAATTTTTACTTGCAGAGATTGGAAAAAAAATTGAAGTCCAGAAAAGCTGTGAATGGGATCTTTACTTTACAGGTAGTCCCCAATTTATGACCACAACTGAGTCCAAAATTTATGTTGTTAAGTGAGAAATTTGTTAACTGAGTTTTGTCTCATTTTCCCACCACATTTGTTAAGCATTTCTTAAATTAGTAATGCAGTTGTTAAATGAATCTGGTCTACCAATTGACTTTGCTCCTCAGAAGATCACATGACTTTGAGACCCTGCAACTGTCATAAATATGAACCAATTGTCAAGCATCCAAATGTAAATCATGTGACCATGAGGATGCTGCAACAGTCATAAGTATGAAAAATGTTCATAAGTATGAAAAAATGGTCATAAGTCACTTTTTTCAGTGCCATTGTAACTTCAAATGGTCACTAAATGAATTGTTGTAACTCAAGGACTACCTGAATTTCTATTTGCCACATCACAGTCATCCAGACATATTATTACCAACAACAGATTTGCCAGAGGAGAGAAAGAACACATTTTATTGGAGTGTAAGAAAAATTCAAAACAATGATGTAGCGATCAAAAGGTAGTTCAGAGATAAATGGACCAATTAGTATTTGGAGCTAATATATGGGAAAAGAGTTTCAAAAAAGAAAAGCAAGGGTTTTTTTTAACTTGTTACAGCAACAACCATAACCAGTTTCTGTATTTCCTCTGATAAAACAAGTGTGTGCAGTATATCTCCAAGGACTAATCAGGTGTGTGGATGTGTTGCTATTCTCTATCCACTGTCTCCATCTGGATGGATGGATGGATGGATGGATGGATGGATGGATGGATGGATGGAGTTTAGGGTCAGGATAGGTATATGCAGTGGTGGGGGATTCAAACACCTGGACATCCAGTTCTCTCCGTGGATGCAGGCCTGGGCTTCCAAGGCCTAGAATGGATTTCCGGAAGTGACATCCATGCACTTCCTGTGGGATGTTGTAGGCCTGGGAGGCCTCCTCCAGTCCTCCAAGGCCTAGAATGGACTTCCAGAAGCAGCATGGGTTTAGCCAGTTCTCCGAACTCATAGAAATTTAGCTACCAGTTCTACTGAACCGGTGCAAACCGGCTGAATCCCACCACTGGGTATATGCTTGTTGCCCCTGTATGCATGTGCATATCTATATGTGTTGTGAGCGAGAAATAAAGAAGTTTTAATCAGGTGATGTGCATATTTATTGCTACTCTCTGTGTTTATTTTATTTATTTATTTTATTTATATCCCTTATTATTTTAATAAAAATCTCAAGGCAGCAAACATATCTAATACACTTCTACCATCTATTTTTCCCACAACAGTAACTCTGAGATGAGTTGAGCTGAAAGAGAGTGATTGGCCAACTTTCATGGCTAACATAGGACTACAATTCCTAGTCTTCCAGTCTGTACACTAATGCCAACCACTAGATCAGACTGGCTCTCTACCAGATAGTGTCTTGTCTTGTGGTGTGTGTGTGTGTGTGTGTGTGTGTGTGGTCTATGTGTATGAGAGGGAAAGACAGAGAGAGAGAGAAGAGAGATTCTAGTCTGCATAGGAATATATTTGTTGCTTCTATTTGCATGCACTTATTTGCGAGAGAGAGTCTAACTCTCAATAACCTTGTGGTCAGCTCTGTGAGGCACTTAGTCAAGCCCTGAAATCCAGAGGCAATGAAGGATGCTGACAGGATTTATTTCCCACAAACTACCTCTCCTGTGCTTTGATGGAGGGGTGCTCCTAATTTGGCAAAGAGCGAGTCACTTAACTAAAATAGTTAATATGCTAAAAGGTGATGAACAAATATGATTGAGCATAGTAGGCTCAAGCTTGTATCTGAGATTATATCATGATGATAAGAGCACACTTTTTCATAGTTGGTGAATTACCATAAAAATGTTCATTGGCCTTTTTAATGTGAGTTGCTCTTTTTAGGGATTTACTATGCTCAAAGACTATCCTATTACCTTCTGTCGTAGGTATTCTAAACATTTTGTGGGCAAAACTACTCCTATCCACATACTGATCCTGGACTGCAAGCATAAAAGATTTGATTTGCATGTATGTTCTTGAAGTTGATCAGTAAATAGGCAGGGTATTACAAAGCTGAGGTAACATTTGAATGGCATGGGAATCTCTCAAGTCACTTATAAGTTAGAATGAGTCCTACCTCTTGGATATTAGATCCATATCCATTCTGAGTAGTACATGTGAATATCAAGGTGTCAGCATGAAATTATCAGGAAGTTGCAAAAACATTATCTGTCCAGCCTATTTATAAAATCAATAGTCATGGAAAAATACTTAGTAAAATAGTATGGGAATTAACAGGTCAAAATCTACTTGTCACTACAGTGATACTTGTTCCATATCTCCTCCCCACCCCCCAAAAAACCAAACCTCACCTGGATTAACTTCCTTCTAGAAAAAAATATGTTAAGTGATTAGATGGATCAAAAGTGGAATTTTTCAGGTTATATGGATTTTATAACACAAAAAGTTCAAACACTGCCTTCTTCAAAAATATTTTCATGCTAACTATCAAGTATGGAGATGGTAATATTATGCTTTGGAGATGCTTTGCTGGCTAAGTATAACTTCCCATCATTAAAGGAAGTATGAATTCTGTTTTAGGTATCAGTATTCTGCAGAATATCAGGTCATCTGTCAGCTGAAGCTTCAGCAGAAATAGTCATGCAGAAAACCAACCATCCAAAATATAAGCAAGTCTACAAGAGAATAAATGAAGAGGAATAAATTCAACGCTTTGGAGTTGCCAACTCAAACCTTTAAACTTAAATCCTGCCGAAATACTGTGCAAGATCTGAAACCAGCCATTCCTGTTAGAAAACTTTCAATTGAATTCAGTTGAAGCAGGTCAATCAAATTCCTGCATAGCAACATGAGACATTGATCAGCAACTACAGGGTATGTTTGTTTGCAGATACAAGAGGTAAATTCAGTAACTACTAAATCTAAAGAAGTGACTACTTTTGCACAATGGCACATTGTATGTTGGGATACTTTGGTTATGAAATAAAACAAATTAGCTCCCGAATCCCTTTAGATCTACATGAAGCTCTATTAGTATTCAGTGGCAAAGAATGGAAAAGGGGCAAACCCATCTTCACAGAACTGTAAATCTAGATGTTTACCCATTGGAATGAAAATTAACTTAATTTAAAAGTAATAATATATCCAAAAAATATATTTAAAAGATATTTAAAAGGAAAAGGAAAAGAAATTTTATTATGTAGCACAAAAAAATTATATACATTGGAGGAGATAGAGGTTTTCAATTGCTGATTACAATGTGCACTGTTACTAGTAGTTAATGTTCATCCCTTGCAGCAAATAACAGTTCACAAAAAGTTTGCTTCAATGATTTTGAAGTAAAATCTAATACAAGTCTCGTTAAGATGATACAAGAGCTCAATAATAAATGTCTGCCTTGAACTGCAAGGCGATCAAACCAGTCAGTCCTAGAGGAGATCAACCCTGACTGATCTTTAGAAGGCCAGATCTTGAAGTTGAAACTCAAATACTTTGGCCACCTAATGAGAAGGAAGGACTCACTGGAGAAGAGCCTAATTCTGAGAAAGATTGAGGGCAAGAGAAGAAAGGGACGACAGAGAATGAGGTGGCTGGATGGAGTCACTGAAGGAGTAGGGGTGAGCCTAAATGGACTGCAGAAGATGGCAGAGGACAGGAAGGCCTGGAGGAACATTGTCCATGGCGTCGCAATGGGTTGGACATGACTTCGCAACTAACAACAACACTTCTTATTAGTTTTTTTCCCTATCATACTGTAAATGTGATGAACCAAAATCTTCCTGATTCCAAACACACAGAGACTTGAGAAGCAAGATGGTAATATTTTTTAAAAAGATAGTGTTTTTTCCATTAATTTTTAAGACAGTCAGATCCTTTATTTCATTCCAGCAATTACAAAAACATTTTTCACCCTGCCTGACTTCATAGATGTAATTCTCCTTCACGCTGCTTTAATTTGTTTGCATTTGGCTAAGAAACAGGGGTTTTTTTTCAAGTGCCTGATTTTTATTTTTTTGTTCCCTTGATCAGACAAGCATTGGAGGTTTAAGAAAGTCTGGAGCCAGTTAGCCTTCAACACATGGAAAGATAATGGCGTATATTTGGAAGCAACCCACAGGAAAATAAAAAGGTACAGATGAGCTAACTGCCAATAGTTCCAGTCTTGCCAGGTTGGACGATGTTGCTGACAGACAATCCCCTTATGTTTGGCTCCTAACAACAAAATAGATAGAATAAGATGAAATGCAGCTTTGAGTGGGATTGACTTTTTGAACAGGGAGCATATGTGCATCACTGATATTGCAAATAGAATAGCTGTCCATCTTATATCAAACTCCTTGTTTTTCATGTTGTTGCATTGGTTTAAATTTACTATGGGCAAATGGAACTAACAGCTTCAGAGGATCTAACCAGAGAATGGAGTACAAGGGGGAACACATGCGTATATTGATAGTGTCCATATCATTGTCAGTTATGAAGCTGGGATACCAGATTCAAAGTCTGTCATATCTTGCATAAATAATGTTGTATTTTTTTTTACATCTGAATGCCACTTAGGAGGAGAGTACCTTTTTAAAAAATCTTCAGACAACTAATGCTGAGATACAGCACTTTTAATCTAGAATATACTGATCCACTGATGGAATATAAGGAAATCGTCATGGGTTAATAAGCCATCACAATAATAGAGTAGTGTGGGAAACAATATCAGAAAATTGTTCACTGCTGTCCATCTGAGACACCTTCAGTGATATAATAGGGTTTTCTTAACCCTTCCTCAAGATTATGAGAACTGAGGATGGGGACATTGTGAGATTTGAGCGGGGGTAAGGAAAGATTCCCTGAACCAAAAAGTGATCATTAAGCAAAAGCTATGCTGCTTGTTTTCAAAATAGTGGTTTGCTATTCATATAAGGATTTGTGAAAGCTTTCAGAAACAGTTTTTTTGAAATCACTCTTCAATCTAATGCCAGGAGGGGGAAAGGGGACAGAAATTATAACAGAAATAAGGGGGAAAAAACTAACTCTGTATCAAGTGCAAGGAGAAAAGAATGTATTGTACAGAAGCAGTACAATGTTGATTATTGGCCTTATTTCATTTTAGACATGGATGTTTTAGATAAAACTGTTTATTTATTTCTTAATTAATTAATTAATTATTTGGATTTATATACCACCCCTCTCCCGAAGGACTCAGGGCGGTGTACAGGGCAATTAAAACACTATATACAACACATAATATACAAAAATTAAAATAAATTAAACCAAGTAGCCCTAAACAATAAAACCCGTTCTAAAATGTAAAATGTAAAATTTAAAATCTAAAATCCCAGTCCCTCAGTCCAGGCCGGCAAGTTTATATAGCTTTGTTTGTAATGACCTTCACTGAACTCTCCAAAAATATAGCTATTTCTTGTAGAAAACAGTGAAACAATATTTTCAATCCTTATCTTACCTTTCTGTTGAATAGAATGATGTACATAAGACCCAGGAAACCAGGGTAACTTGAAACATGAAATTAATTTGTTCATTTATGCACAGTCCCCTTCACAGTTACTCTGAATGGTCTATTAATAGAAGATGTTCACAGTTTAGGATCAGCCTGCTTTATAGGTTTTTTTTTAAAAAAAATGAAAATTGTTTTATTCTTGTATGTTTATTATCTTACTTTTGTTTTATCTTGAAAATTAGGTGATTTATTGAGTTATAGGTTAATTTAAATATGATTCCCAAGTTAACAATTGAATGATGTACATGTATCAATCAACTCCAAGTCAAGAAAGACCATAAAGCATATTTTCCATCATCAAGGATAAGATAAATCTACAAGATGTTAATTAAAGATATAAACCATCCTCAACTGACAGTTCTTCTTACAGTGATTTTCTTCCTGCCGAAGAATTCAAATCACTGCTCACTTTCTCAATACAGTTCCATGATATAGTGACTTGTTATAGGACAAAAGCACATATCTCATATTACTGATTAATGGCCTGTTTCATCTGACGTGGAAAAGAACCTATACTAGCTATCTCTGAATTATCACAGTGTTTTGGCAATCAAAGAATAAATTCAAGCAAGCCAAACAAAAGCAGAAAAAATAGAGATGCGTGCAATTATATTCCTATATATTTTCTATAGCAATAGAAATAGCACATAGACTTTCATACTGCATCATAGTGCTTTACAGCCCTCTCTAAATGGTTTACAGAGTTAGCATATTGCCTCTAACAATCTGGGACCCAGAGGATTGAAGGCTGAGTTAATCTTGAGCCAGTCAGAATGAAACTTCTGGCAGTAAGCTGATTTAGCCTGCAATACTACATTCTAAACACTGTACCACCATAGATCCTATAGAACAGTGCTTTTCAACCTTTTTACAGATTGTACCACTTTTATGATATGGAAATATTCTAGTACCACAGGTTGCCTAGCAAGGTGTCAAAAACTTGATGACCAAAAAAAAAGGAAAAAAAGTGATAAAATACAGGTAGTCCTCGATTTACAACAGTTTGCTTAGTGACTGTTTGAAGTTACAACGGCAACTTATGACCATTTTTCACACTTATGACCATTGCAGCATTCCCAAGGTCTTGTGATTTACATTTAGATGCTTGGCAACTGATTCTTATTTATGATGGTCACAGTGTCCCAGGGTCATGGGATCCCCTTTTGCAACCTTTTGACAAGCAAAGTCAATGAAACCAGATTCACTTAAGAACTGCGTTACTAATTTAACAACTGCAGTGATTCACTTAACAAATATGACAAGAAAAGTTATAAAATGCGACAAAACTCATTTAACAAATTTCTCACTTAGCAACATTAGACCTCTCAGCGGCTTTCGATACCATCGACCATGGTATCCTACTGCGGCGTCTCAGGGGGTTGGGAGTGGGAGGCACTGTTTTGCAGTGGTTCTCCTCCTATCTCCTGGGCCGCTCACAGTCGGTGTTGACGGGAGGGCAGAGGTCCGCCCCGAGGCCTCTTGTTTGTGGAGTTCCTCAGGGGTCGGTTCTCTCGCCCCTCCTGTTCAACATCTATATGAAGCCTCTGGGCAAGATCATTTGTGGTTTTGGGGCGGGGTATCATCAGTATGCTAATGATACCCAACTCTTTTTTTCCACCCCAAACCAACCCAGCGATGCCCTCGCCATGATGTCCCGTTGCCTGGAAGCGGTCCGGGTCTGGATGGGGAGAAACAGGCTTCGTCTCAATCCTGCCAAGACTGAGTGGCTGTGCATACCGGCATCTCGGGTCAACCAGAGTATTCCATCTCTAACAATGGGGGGTGAGGTGTTACCCCCCGTTGATAGGGCTCGCAACTTGGGAGTCCTCCTGGATTCACGGCTCAGTTTGGAAGATCATATAGGAGCCGTGACCAGGGGGGCTTTTGCCCAGATTCGCCTGGTGCACCAGTTGCATCCCTATCTGGACCGAGATGCTCTACGTACAGTCACTCATGCGCTCGTGACCTCCCGTTTAGACTACTGCAACGCTCTCTACATGGGGCTGCCCTTGAGGACCACCCGGAGGCTTCAGCTGGTGCAGAATGCAGCTGCGCAAGTCGTGATGGGGGTCTCCCGATACTCCCATGTAACACCTCTACTCCGTGAGCTGCATTGGCTTCCAGTTGCCCTTCAGGTGAGATTCAAGGTGCTGGTGATGACCTATAAAGCCCTAAATGGCGAGGGTCCAGGATATTTGAGGGAACACCTGCTGCCAGCATCAAGTTCCCTTCGTCCAGTGCGCTCCCACAGGGAGGGTCTCCTCAGGGTGCCGCCGGTTAAAGACTGCCGGCGGGTAACACCCAGGGGTAGGGCCTTCTCAGTGGGTGCGCCTGCCTTGTGGAACCAGCTGCCTGCGGAGCTTAGGACTGCCCCCAACCTCCGTTCATTCCACCGGGACCTGAAGACCTGGCTCTTCGAGCTCTCTGGCCCAGGCTGAGAATTTTTTAATCTTAATTTTAACTGGGTTTTAATTTTCTCAGGGCTCTATTTAATCTTTTTAAATTTGTTTTAACGTTTGTATTGACTTTCTTTTAAATGCCCTGTAAACCGCCCTGAGTCCTTCGGGAAAGGGCGGTATATAAATCTAAATAAATAAATAAATAAATAAACTTTGGACTCAATTGTGGTTGTAGGTTGATGACTATCTGTACACCCACTTACCACACTTTTAATGGGAAATTTGTGCCTGTTTTTCTTGCACTGTTATATCCCCTTCTCTCCTTCTGGTTGACTCAAAGAAGCCAACAGGTGATTGCACAGGCTTTGGGATTGTGTGTGGCTCCTGCTGTTAAAATGCGGGCATGGGGGGCATGTCGTGGTGCTAGTTGGCTATCCCCCAAGGATTCCCTAACTTTAAAACAGCTCTTGGGTGACAACAGTTACCCAGAATGAGGGGCTCAGAGGCAGCTACAAGCAGGGGAGGCAGGGAGAGGGGGCAAAGAAAGGAAATCAAACCTGATTGACAGGGCACATAGTAACCCTACCCCTACTCCACAGAGGATATATTCCCATCATCCCTGGCCCAGCAGGGGTCTTCCTGTCTCACCATTGCAGACAAAGGGGGGCTCCAGTGAGGATGAGGCAAAATAGGGTTTAAAGAAGCTTAGCAACCATAGTGGGGATCCTCCCAAAAAACAAACATGCTTCATGGGTAACCACCCAGCACAACAGAAGTGACCAAAACCTGCTGGGGGTGATAAAAAACCAAACAGCCTCCTACCGCTGCCAATCCTCAACAGAAATACTCACGACAACAAAAAACTCGGACAGGGGGAAGAGCGCAGGCAGGTGGGAGTCTAGCTTGGCTGGTGGCTTGGGGGGGAAAGGGGGCAGCTTCACCCCCCCAAATGCTGCCCTCTCACAAAAGCAGGATGAAAACTCCGAAAAATGAGAAAGAAAAAAGGTTAAAACAGAAGAGTGTTTCTTCTGAACAAGAGGGGGAAAAGGGTCACATCTGCATACAGCTCTTGGGGGTGGAGTGGGGGATTTTTATTTTTTGCCTCGTTTTGTTCTTTTAAAAAGACCACATACCCCCAATGCCAGAAGCCGTGTGCCATCACTGTTCACCTGCTGTGCCCCCCACAGACCCAAAGCCCCTTTTTCCCTTCCTTTGAAACAAACACACACACACCAAATCCTCCGTTCCTCTCTTCTGAATTAAAGCGAAAGAAAGCCAAGTTTTTTTCTTTTGTGGTCTTTAGATATTTAAACTGCTAGAAGGAAGTGGGTTCTCAGCAGAACCCAAGCAAAATGTCATGGAGCTCGAGCTCAAACTCCACCCTAAGACTGCGTGCGGCTGCCTGCCATCCCCAAGGCTGCCGCTGATCATCAGGAGCCGCATGCACCGATCCTGGGCTCTCAGCGATACCTCATGCAGCTCCAGCTGACTCTCCCACAGGCCTCTGCAGTGCTGCCGCCACTTCACCTCATCCACTTTTACACTTTTTTTACAGTCTTTTTCAACCCGTCGTATGCATACCACCTGCCAGGTGCCAAAGTAGCACCAGTGGAATGCATACCACTGGTTGAAAAGCCCTGCTATAGAAGATACAAAGAGTTTTATTACTAGACGAAGACATTCCCATCAAGAAATTTTCAAGCAGTCTATGAAACCTTCTATAGTGGTCAAGGTATGAGAAGCAGATCATCCAACTTGTTATTCTTTTTATCTGCCATTCAACTTTTTCTTCACTACCTTGCTTCTCAACGGTCTGTTTGTATATAAAATCAAGCAATCTTTGGTTCATCGCATTGAAGTTTTCATGGTCTGCTTTGAAAATTTCTTGATGGGAACAACTCTTTTAAGTGATACAGTGCTATCACCTTTGAGCGCTCAGGGTTTGAGCAGCAAATCTGTCCACTTGCTCTTCCTTCTTATCTGCTGCTCATGTCCTCACAATATAATTTCCACGCTGATAATGGCCAGTGGTATCAGAAATTGCACTGGTTTGAAAACAAACAACAATCTTGGGTCCCCGCAGAATAAGGTGAAGTTCATAGAATAGTCTACTTGTGCATTTCCTTTGAAAAGAAACATAGCAACACTTTAATGGATTCTGCTGTCTAGGGGAGCAGAACAAATGCTTCACGAACACAGCCAACCGCCAAACAAATCATCTTGACATTTGAGGCAGAAAATCCTTGGACATTATCTCCCTTTCAAATAAGTAACAATTTGCTGTTTTTTCATTACCCCAAAATTAGCTGCCAAAAACAACCACTTTAAGCTTCCTGAGAGTAAGGCCAAAGAAATCCCAAAATAGAAAGTGAAAAGCAACAGCAGACTTTGGACTTTTTGAGTTCATTTCCCCAGATCCATTTTGATAGATGTACTGCAGCTTGATTCAAAATGGATCAATTTCAAGCCTCTGCATAAAAAGAGTTTTCTTTCATCCCTTGCATTTTATTAAATTTGCTGAGATGGAAAAGAGTGGCAAAAGGGCTTTTAGAATAAGCTATGGTAAGCTAACAAAGGGATAAAAATTGTTTGCTGCATATTTTAATATGAATATATTTAATTTTGTGCTTCAAACCAATATATGAAAAGTCACTCTTTAGGATCTGCATTTCTCTGAATTTTATTATGCACTTAACCAGTGGGGAAAAGAGGAAATAAAATGCATATATTAATAAAAAAATATAAACAAAACAACATTATATCAATGAAAATGCATTTATAAGTCATTTCTATGGAAATACATCAAAGTTTTCATGCAATCAAAAGAAAGGAAAAAAATGGGAGAAACTGACCTGTATTGTCACATTGATTCTGAATTTACATTTTTCTAAGCAAGTTCCACAGCATGACCAGATTAACACAATACCAGGCTTTCATATAATCAATTAAGCATATAGTGATTTTTTAATATTACAGTTATTTCACTTTCTCATGCAGTAGCAATAATGTCTCCTATTCCTTGGTCTTTTCTAAAGTCATCCTGAACATGTACCTTTACATATAGAACTCTGATATATTTTGGAAGATTCCAAGCATTATTTTCTTAGTATGTGAAAGTAAGGATATTGTATGATAGTTTGCACACTCTAAGTTAATTTTATTAGAATCCAGATTGATTTCTTCCAGTCTGCTGCTCACTGTGTTGTTTCCTGGATTTATGGCATAGCTGGTTAGAAAGTCTGCTAATTCTACTTCCATTGATTCCCATAATTTTTGTGAGAATTTTATAAAGATATTTTATTATCTCTAAATAACAAATTATTTGTAATAAATCATTATTTTAACTAAATTATTTTACTTAACTATCATTACTAAATCATTTTAGTAATAATTCTAAAATGCACACAAACACCTCTTAACATGCATGTTGTTGTTAGCTGCGAAGTCATGTCCGACCCATCGCGACCCTATGGACAACGTTCCTCCAGGCCTTCCTGTCCTCTACCATCTTCTGGAGTCCATTTAAGCTCACGCCTACTGCTTCAGTTACTCCATCCAGCCACCTCATTCTCTGTCATCCCATTCTTCTCTTGCCCTCAATCTTTCCCAGAATTAGGCTCTTCTCCAGTGAGTCCTTCCTTCCTATTAGGTGGCCAAAGTACCCGTATTTATCGGCGTATAACACGCACCGGCGTATAACACGCACCTCATTTTAAAAAGGAAATTTCAGGAAAAAAACCTTAAATTATATCGGCGTATAACACGCACACATCATTTGCCCCCTATTTTCAGGAAGAAAAAGTGCGTGTTATACGCCAATAAATAGAGTATTTGAGTTTTAGCTTCAGGATCTGGCCTTCTAAAGAGCAGTCAGGGTTGATCTCCTCTAGGACTGACCAGTTTGATCACCTTGTAGTCCAAGGGACTCACAGGAGTCTTCTCCAGCACCATAGCTCAAAGGCCTCAATTCTTTGGCGTTCGGCCTTTTTTATGGTCCAGCTTTCACTGCCATACATTGCAACTGGGAAGACCATAGCCTTGACTATACGCACTTTTGTTGACAGGGTGATGTCTCTGCTTTTTAGTGTGCTGTCTAGATTTGCCATGGCTTTCCTCCCCAGGAGCAAGGGTCTTTTAATTTCTTGGCTACAGTCCCCATCTGCAGTGATCCTGGAGCCCAGGAAAATAAAATCTGTCACTACCTCCATTTCTTCCCCATCTATTTGCCAGGAATTGAGAGGGCCGGATGCCATGATCTTGGTTTTTGTTAATGTTAAGTTTCAACCCAACTTTTGCACTCTCCTTCTTCACCCGCAACAAGAGGCTCTTTAGTTCTTCTTCACTTTCTGCCATTAGAGTGGTATCATCTGCATATCTTAGGTTGTTGATATTTCTTCTGGCAATCTTAATTCCAACTTTTGATTCATCTAGCCCTGCCTTTCTCATGACGTGCTCTGCATATAAGTTAAATAGGCAGGGCGACACTATACAGCCTTGCTGGACTCCTTTCCCAATTTTGAACCAATCAGTGGTTCCGTGTCCAGTTCTCACTGTTGCTTCTTGGCCCACATATAGGTTTCTCAAGAGACAAATAAGATGGTCTAGTACGCCCATCTCTTTAAGAACTTGCCACAATTTATTGTGATCCACACAATCAAAGGCTCTAGCATAGTCAATGAAGTAGAAGTAGATGTTTTTCTGGAACTCTCTAGCTTTCTCCATGATCCAGCATATGTTGGCAATTTGATCTCTAGTTCCTCTGCCTCTTCGAAATCCTGCCTGTACTTCTGGTAGTTCTCGATCCACAGACTGCCTTCCGACCTGAGGGGCTCATCTTCCAGCATCATATCGTTTTGCCTTTTGGTACTGTTCATAGGGTTTTCATGCCAAAGATACTGGAGTGGGTTGCCATTTCCTTCTCCAGTGGATCACGTTTTGTCAGAACTCTCTGCTATGACCTCTGCTATGACCTATGCCACAGGTCGGCAACCTGCGGCTCCGGAGCCGCATGCGGCTCTTTGAGCCGTCTCTTGCGGCTCCCAGCCGCCCGGTGCGCGCGCACCTCTTCCAACGGGCAGTGGCACCGCCCATTTGGAGAGGTGCACGCGCACCTCCCCGAATGGGCGGAGGTGCGCGCGCACCTCCCCAAACCTTTGGAGAGGTGCGCGCGTACCTCCGCGCGAATGGGCAGCGGTGCCGCTCTTTCAGGAAGCCCGCCGTGGCCCGTCTGTGAAGCTGCCGAAAGCGGCAGCTTAGCAGACGGGCCGCGGCAGCTTCCGCAAAGAGCGGCGCCCCTGCCCATTCCGAGAGGTGCGTGCGCACCTCTCCGAACGACCGGAGGTGCGCGTGCACCTCCCCAAACCTTTGGGGAGGTGCGCGCGTACCTCCGCGCGAACGGGCAGCGGGCCGCTCTTTCAGGAAGCTGCCGCTTTCGGCAGCTTCCTGAAAGAGCGGCGCCGCTGCCCCTTCGCTTTCGGCAGCTTCCTGAAAGAGCGGCGCCGCTGCCCCTTCGCACGGAGGTGCGCGTGCAACTCCGGTCGTTCGGAGAGGTGCGCGCGCACCTCTCGGAATGGGCAGGGGCGCCGCTCTTTGCGGAAGCTGCCGCAGCCCGTTTGCTAAGCTGCCGCTTTCGGCAGCTTCACAGACGGGCCGCGGCGGGCTTCCTGAAAGAGCGGCACCGCTGCCCATTCGCGCGGAGGTACGCGCGCACCTCCGGTCGTTCGGAGAGGTGCGCGCGCACCTCTCGGAATGGGCAGGGGCGCCGCTCTTTGCGGAAGCTGCCACGGCCCGTCTGCAAAGCTGCCGAAAGCGGCAGCTTTGCAGACGGGCCGTCGCCATCGGGCAACCGGGAACCGGTTCCATCTCATTTTTTAAAAAATGGCAGCCGCGTGCGTCCGCGCATGCGCAAAAAACCTTTTTGCGCATGCGCGTGCATGGACACATGCACGCGGCTCCCTCTTTTTTTAATTTGTGATGGAACCGGTTCCCAGTGGCTCTTTTTCTTTTTTAGGTTGCCGACCCCTGACCTATGCTATATATATGGTTGTGTGTGTCTCTGTGTCTCTCTCTGTGTGTGCAACCTAGAACTAAGGAGAAATTTTTCTGACAGTTAGAACAATTAATCAGTGGAACAACCTGCCTCCAGCAGCTGTGAATGCTCCACCACTGGAAGTTTTTAAGAAAAGATTAGACAGCCATTTGTCTGAAGTGGTATAGGGTTTCCTGCCTGAGCAGGGGATTGGACTAGATGACCTCCAAGGTTCCTTCCATCATCATAATCATAATCATCATCATCATCATCATCATCATCATCATCATCATTATTATTATTATTATTATTATTATTATTATTATTATTATTATTATTATTATTATTATTATTATTATTATTTCTCTAACCCATATATCAATAGTATTATTTCAGCAAAATATCCTTTCAAATATTAACAAGGTTTGTATTGCCATCCCTAGAAAAAAACAGAAGGGAAAAAGCGGCTAAACAGAGAAAATTCTCATTCCTTGCAAACATTCTTCCTCTGCTTAATTCTGCAAATAACTTTTACACTTTAAGTCTTCCTGGTTCTAACAGGATTCATTAGAAAGACAATTAAGACAAACTGTAGAATCTGATCCTTTTTCATCTCCAGTGGTGGGATTGAAATATGTGATCAACTGGTTCTCTGAGTGGATGCCCCTTCCGGAAATCCATTCTGGGTCTGGGCAACAAAAAATTAGCTACCGGTTCTGCCAAAGTGGTGCAAACTGGCTGAATCCCACCACTGGTCATCTCTATAACTTTATGACCATTCAAATTGCATGAACATAACTTAAGAATATCACCAAACATAAATAGCTTTTATATTATTTTATTTTTCCCAAGTACAAGTTCCATTTCCTGAAAGCCTTTCTTCTGAACTCGGTTTTAGAATGTTTGGCAAATAAATATAAGGATGGATGAATGCTCTTTTGTCACATTTTAGAATGCTGTTTTGGTCATATTGGGTGGTGAAGGGGCCTTAAGGTATTTGGATATTTTACTTCACCAGGATTTTGGGCAGGAGGGACACTACCCAGAGTGAATTTTGGTCAATTTCCATCCTTCCATGGACAGAGATGTAAATAATTTTTACTTTTGATATGAGAGTAAAAGATACAGTAGCTGAGATATACCTTAATTTCAATTTTATTAAAAAAACAGATATGTTTATAGCAATACAATGCCTTAAAAATGTTTGTGTTTGTATTTTAAAGAACAGTGATGTTTCCAAAAAGCAACAAAGCAAATTAATATGGTCCCTTATGTGAAATGCAGAAACATAATTGTCTAGGAAGTCCTAAAAACTACTTACTCAAACAAAATGGGCAAAATAAGCAGAGACCACATTGTCCATTTCTTTCATCCTGTCACTTGCTAAAATGAGAAATGTAGAACTGCAAGAACAAAACTAAAGAAATACAAGGATGCCAGGAAATTTCAGAATGACTGAGGGCTCTGCTTCTATCTGAACCACATTATGAATCATATGTTACTGACCACTGATTCAAGGTTTGCTTCTACACAGTACAGGTAGTTCTCAACTTACGACCACAACTGAGACCAAAATTTATGTTGCTAAGTGAAACATTTGTCAAGTGAATGTTGTCCCATTTTACAAACTTTCTTGCCACAGTTTAGTAAATCATTGCAATTGTTAGTAACATGGTTGCTAAGTGAATCTGGTTTTCCCATTGACTTTGCTTGTCAAAAGGTAGCAAAAGGTGATCACATGATCCTGGGATGCTGCAGCCGTCTTAAATATGAATTAGTTGTCAACTGTCTGAATTTTGATTATGTGATCATGGGGATGCTACAAAAATAACCATAAGTCACTTTTTTCAGTAATGTAACTTTGAAAAGTCACTAAATGAATTGTTGTAAGTCAAGGGCGACCTGTATCTGATTTTGATTCTCACTAATTCCACTAACCACCTGAAGATTAGGCCTTAAAACAAAATTAGAATGCTGAAGCATATTCTGTTCCAGGTTGCCAACAGAAATTCAATACCTTTTATTTAGCAATTTTTGAAGATAACATACTGAAGATTTCAAGTGAAAAATAAACCAAACCTTCCAGATGTTTCTAGCTTAGATGTATGTAAAAGGTCAGGTAACGGTAGTGAAATTACATGTTTCAATCAAGCCCTAAGTGTACAGAAACTGACACAGTTTCTACATGGTACAAAATTAAACATTCCTGCAGATTTAAGTACACACTTCACTATTTAAGAAAACAGTTAAAATGGCAGATGCAAAAGTGTAGACAGATTTTAAGTCAGTACTTGGTAACACATCTTTGGCAGAAATAACAGCTGTGAAGTTCTGAGGCATATTCTGAAAAATATGGTTTTGAATATATACAGAGAAGAAGCAAATGTCTGTTCTGTTTTGCTGATTTGAGCAGTTTCAGGGCAATTATAGCAGTGGGTTGTGTGTTTTTTTTTGTTTTTTTTTTGTATCTTCAAGTTATTTTGTTAACTTGATTTTTACTTTTTTATCTTCAAGCTAATGTTCCACAGTCAATGAACAAATAATTAATAATTTAATATATGTTAGTGTCTGATCTGCTATAATAGTTCACATTTTATAGTAACAGTATCTCTTGCTTATTATGAAAAAGACCAGTTTATTTTTATGAGAATCTTTTTTCTTGTTATATGTTTTATGAGTTCAGCAGATACTGAACAAATTATAACCTCCAAGTCCCAAAAGAGCTTTTTCAAAAAGCAACTAGACCTTTTTTGTTTTTCCTTGAAGATGTTTCGCTTCTCATTCAAGAAGCTTCCTCAGTTCTAGATGACTGAAAACCTCCATAGACATATTATCTCCATGGTAGTCAATATTGGTTTAACCCAGTTATGTAACAGGCATTGATATTGATGTTTGTTTGTTTGTTTGTTTGTTTATTTTTCTACCCATCTTATGGGGCTACAGGGGCAGCTCACAACAATAAAATGGAAAATAATAAAAATGTAAAAATAACAACAGTAGAGGATTGAAACAATAAAAATAAATGGTGGAAGTAGAGCAATATGAAATTAAAAAGAACAGAGGGGAAACAGAAAGCAGCGAGGGGAGATGGAGTCAGCAAGTATAATGTGCAATATTATACAATGCTAATCTGTTGTACAGTATTATGCAATCTGTAGTTTCAAAAGCACTCTACCAGGTAGTTTCAGCAGTTTGAAATTATGGGATTATATTGTGAACATACTGTAGAAAATGGCCTTGGAAGACATTAAGAAGATCCATTATCAAGACAATAATCAGACAAGTGTGGGTCAAGCTCATTCATAAAAATAAACTGCAGGAGGAGGGAAGCATATGTTTCTGCTACTATAATTATTATAATAAAAGGAATTTTATACCCATATGACATTTATTTCTTAGTGTGGTCTATTCAAACCCAAATCCCCTATAACTGTCATAACACAAAACCTTTACTGCCTTGTTGTGGGAAAGGGGCTTGCGTAACTCAATGAAGCTATGGGCTATGCCATGCAGGGCCACCCAAGACAGACAGGTCATAGCAGAGAGTTCTGACAAAACGTCATCCACTGGAGAAGGAAATGGCAACCCACTCCAGTATCTTTGCCATGAAAAACCCATGGAGAGGCAAAAAAATATGACGCTGGAAGATGAGCCCTTCAAGTTGGAAGGTGTCCAATATGCTACTGGGGAGGAGCAGAGGGCTAGTACTATTAACACCAGAAAGAGTGAAGCAACTGGGCCAAAGCCGAAAGGACGCTCAGCTGTGGATGCATCTAAAGGTGAAAAGAAAGTTTGACACTGTAAAGATCTATTCTCCATAGGAACCTGGAATGTAAGATCCATGAATCAAGCTGGACGTGGTCAAACAAGAGATGACAAAACTGAACATTGACATCTTAGGAATTAGTGAACTAAAATGGACAGGAATGGTGAATTTAATTCAGATGACCATCAGGTATACTACTGCGGGCAAGAATCCCTCAGAAGAAATGGAGTAGCCTTCATAGTCAATAAAAGAGTAGGAAAAGCAATACGGGGATACAATCCCCAAAATGACAGAATGATCTCAATTCGAATCCAAGGCAAACCATTAAAATATCACAGTAGTCCAAGTCTATGCCCCAACCACCAGTGCTGAAGAGGAGGAAATTGACTGGTTCTATGAAGCCCTACAATTTCTCATAGAATTAACACCAAAAAATGATGTCCTTATCATCATGGGGGATTGGAATGCTAAAGTAGGAAGCCAAATGATAACCAGAATAACAGGCAAGTTTGGCCTTGGAGTACAAAATGAAGCAGGGCACAGGCTGATAGAATTTTGTCAAGAGAATATGATGGTCATAGCAAACACTTTTTTCCAACAACCCAAGAGATGGCTCTACGCATGGACATCATCAGATGGCCAACACAGAAATCAGATTGACTATGTGCTCTGCAGCCAAAGATGGAGAAGCTCTGTACATTCAGTAAAAACAAGACCAGAAGCTGACTGTGGCTCAGATCATGAGCGTCTCATTGCAAAATTTAGGCTTAAATTGAAGAAAGTAGGGAAAAGCACTAGGCCACTCAGATATGAACTAAATCTTATCCCTGATGAATACACAGTAGAGGTGACAAATAGATTTAAGGAATTAGATCTGATAGACAGAGTGCCTGAAGAATTATGGAGGGAGGTTCACAACATTGTACAAGAGGTAGCAACTAAAACCATCCCAAAGAAAAAGAAATGAAAGAAAGCAAAATGGCTGTCTGAGGAAGCTTTGCAAATAGCTGAGGAAAGGAGGGAAGCGAAAGGCAAGGGAGAAAGAGAAAGATACACCCAATTGAATGTAGAATTCTAGAGAATAGCTAGAAGAGATAAGAATCCCTTCTTAAATGAACACTGCAAAGAACTAGAAGAAAACAATAGAATAGGGAGGACCAGAGATCTCTTCAAGAAAATTGGAGATATAAAGGGAATGTTTCATGTGAAGATGGGCATGATAAAGGACCAAAATGGCAGGGACCTAACAGAGGCAGAAGAGATTAAGAAGAGGTGGCAAAATTACAGAGAAGAACTGTACAAGAAGAAGCTTAATGTCCCTGATAACCATGATTGGGGTTGTCACTGACCTCAAGCCAGACATCCTAGAATGTGAAGTGAAATGGGCCTTAGGCAATCTGAGCAACAACAAAGTTAGCAAATTTGGAAAACTCAACAGTGGCCACAGGATTGGAAAAGATCAGTTTACATTCCAATTCCAAAGAAAGACAATGCCAAAGAATGTTCAAACTATCACACCATTGCACTCATTTCACATCCTAATAAAGTTATGCTTAAAATCCTACAAGCTAGACTCCAGCAGTATGTGGATCGAGAACTACCAGAAGTACAGGCAGGATTTCGAAGAGGCAGAGGAACTAGAGATCAAATTGCCAACATATGCTGGATCATGGAGAAAGCTAGAGAGTTCCAGAAAAAAACATCTACTTCTACTTCATTGACTATGCTAGAGCCTTTGATTGTGTGCATCACAATAAATTGTGGCAAGTTCTTAAAGAGATGGGAGTACCAGACCATTTTATTTGTCTCTTGAGAAACCTATATGTGGGTCAAGAAGCAACAGTGAGAACTGGACACAGAACCACTGATTGGTTCAAAATTGGGAAAGGAGTCCAGCAAGGCTGTTTACTGTCACCCTGCCTATTTAACCTATATGCAGAGCAAACCATGAGAAAATCAGGGCTAGATGAATCAAAAGTTGGAATTAAGATTGCCGGGAGAAATATCAACAACCTAAGATATGCAGATGATACCACTCTAATCGCAGTAAGTGAAGAGGAACTAAAGAGCTAAAGGAACTAAAGAGGAACTAAAGAGCTTCTTGATGCAGGTGAAGAAGGAAAGTGCAAAATTGGGCTTGAAACTCAACATTAAGAAAACCAAGATCATGGCATCAGGCCCTCTCAATTCCTGGCAAATAGATTGGGAAGAAATGGAGATAGTGACAGATTTTATTTTCCTGGGCTCCACGATCACCACAGATGGGGACTGCAGCCAAGAAATTAAAAGACGCTTGCTCCTCGGGAGGAAAGCCATGCCAAATCTAGACAGCATACTAAAAAGCAGAGACATCACCCTGCTAACAAAAGTGCGTATAGTCAAGGCTATGGTCTTCCCAGTTGCAATGTATGGCATTGAAAGTTGGACCATAAGAAACGCTGAGCGACAAAGAATTGAAGCCTTTGAACTATGGTGCTGGAGAAGACTCCTGCGAGTCCCTTGGACTGCAAGGCGATCAAACCAGTCAGTCCTAGAGGAGATCAACCCTGACTGCTCTTTAGAAGGCCAGATCCTGAAGTTGAAACTCAAATACTTTGGCCACCTAATGAGAAGGAAGGACTCACTGGAGAAGAGCCTAATGCTGGGAAAGATTGAGGGCAATAGAAGAAGGGCACAACAGAGAATAAGGTGGCTGGATGGAATGACTGAAATGACAGGCGTGAGCTTAAACAGACTCCAGAAGATGGTAGAGGACAGGAAGGCCTGGAGGAATGTTGTCCATGGGGTCACGATGGGTCGGACATGACTTTGCAACTAACAACATTTTTAAGTGCTTCAGCATGGACAACTGCTGGACTGAGGGCAACTAGGCAAATTTGTTCCTGCCCATATCAATACCTTACAATTCATTGAAAATCAAATGGCTGAATGTAGAATGCACTTTCCTTAAACCAAGTTTAGGACTATTGTTTAAGTAGCAGACTAAAAAAATTACACTAGAAAATAATTTGGTGTAGCTAAAGAAATAAAATAACCTCCTTTGTATTTGTTTAAATGTAATGAAATATGTGTAGTGTGATTCTTTTTCAGGTAGATTTTAAATATCTGTCACTTTGTACCACATTTACCATTTTTTATTTCTCTGGGAGTTTCATTCCAAGGCTTTCTGCAACCAAAGACATGATGGAGGCTTGGATTATGCATCTTTGTAGTAACAGCATAACTGGGAATTGTAATTGGTCATGAAAGAGATAAACAGATTATTCCTTCCTTCCTTCCTTCCTTCCTTCCTTCCTTCCTTCCTTCCTTCCTTCCTTCCTTCCTTCCTTCCTTCCTTCCTTCCTTCCTTCCATATTTTTTCCATGTTTACTAATAGAATCTGCTCCATTAGTCCTTTCACTTTCAGCAACTACCAGCCTGAAAGTTAGAGACTGTGATAAAGCCTTCCAGTGATTCTTGATTTCCTGGTCTCCTGGTTATTGCAGAGATAAGAGTTTTTTTTGTCCTGAATAATACCCACCCAAGCTGTTTTTATCTGTTGAACATGGCTGTCTGAATGCCAGTATTCTCCAAGTGGTTAATAGTTCATTTCATTGGCCTGCCAATCAATTGAATCATGTTGCTGGCACTTGTCAGTAGACAAGGTATTGTATTCTACCTTCTTTTCTGGCAAAATAAATGTGAAGGCTGAACAACAATTGTTGAACAGCAGTAAGATGGAAGAGAATTAAAGTATAAAGAAGACTTGTCACTTTTAATGCTGATGCAAAATTGCTCTGATTGCTAATGTTAGATAGACCTACTGCAGACAAAAATAATATTAAGGTATATATAACAAAGAATAAACACATTTTTTCAAATGTGTTTTTACTCCTGTTTATGCAAAAAGAAAATTAAGCGGCATCGTACCAGTTATTACAAAAAAATATTCATTCTAATTTTTAAATAATTTATTAAAGATGGACCACTCAAAATAATATTCATGTTTCCTGTCTTGAGTTGCTAAAGTGTAAATTCATAAATGGAAAGTGAACACATCTAAATTTTAAATCCAGCATAATTCTGTATTTCTAACATTTAAATATCTTTCAATGAATCAATGGCTTGTCACATTAATAAAAGAGTTTTTATTTGAAAAATATATTGATCAGTATCTATTCCAGTAGATGACTTGACAGGAACCTACGAAGGGAAGCCCAAGGTAGCCCTTGGATTTGGAGGAAAAGTTGCTCCCTCCAAAGCCTGGTCTTCTTTCCACTTTTGGTGGTTGTTCCAAAGTTGCCTGTTACTCAGCCTTAATTCAGACAGCCATAATCAAGCTCAGCTATTTTCAACATATTAAGCCATGACAATACTTTCAAATCAGGGAGATGAAACTATGTGATGAAAAATTATAATGTTAGACACTCAGCCTGTTACGATCTCTATTTTTTTAAAAAAAAAATAGTCATAATTTTATTCATTGTAAATAGAAAAATGTGATTAAACTTTCAAGAAAATCTCAGGGATGTGTTTCTGTGTATCTTATACATCACACTTTTAATGTACAAATTGTCTTCAAAGCATTACATTTAAAATTGCTATATAGTGATTGTGTTCTGTCTTCCCAAATTTCATTATTATGAAGATAGTTGACTTCCAAGAGGTATTTTTCAACAGCTGTGAGGTGCTTTGGAACAAGGCCACATGCACACATGTAATATTTACCCTCTGTCCTTGAAAATAATGATTCATTTATTCATATGTTCCCCTTTTGGCAAGGTATTAAATGATGATATGAATGCATAAATTCCCATGCCAGTTTAGGAATAACTCTAATGCTTCACTATCAAAGAGTATAAAAGGGATCAGTGGCTGGGCATATTTTTTCCTATAAAACAATTGTAATTCTAAATCACAAAAATGACTGACAAGACAGGTTATATATATAAAAAATACTACTAGGAGGATCAAGATGACTGTAAAAGAATTCTCAGCATAGATGCATAGATAATGAAAGGCCTAGATATGGCAAATGCAAAAGGTTTGGTAGACTTATAGAGATTTATCTGAAGATAAGAAAGCAAAATTAATGGGAAGAAGAAATATTATAGATGCTAAAAATATTGTTAGGAGGATAAAAATAAATGAGACGAAGAGATGTGTTCACATTTACTCTAGAAAATAGGATTAGTATTCTTTTAAAAATGTTTACAACTATTTATAATACATAATTAGATATAATAGTGAATTTTTGTTTCATTTGCTTCAGAAACTCAGATGTGCAGGGCTTTTTATTATTTTTTGCCCATAAGTTTCCAGGAATTAAATATTAGATCAAATATCCCACCAACCATATTGTGAAGTTCGCAGATGATACAACAGTAGTGGGCCTTATTCATGATGACAAGATGGAAGCTTACCGCAAGGAGGTTGAGGGGTTGGTGAACTGGTGTAAGGGAAACAGCCTAGTTTTAAATGCCAGAAAAACCAAAGAGATCATTGTCAATTTCAGAAAAGGCAGGAACAGCCATACTTTTCTGTGCATAAATGATTCAACTGTGGAGATAGTTACCAGCATCAAAATCCTGGGTGTGCAGCTAATGAGAAGGCTGGCTTGGTCACTCAACAGTGAGAAACTGGTGAAGTGGGCACAGCAGCTCCTGCATTTTCTGCATCGCATGAGAAAAGCTCATCTTCCTTGCCCTGTCCTGACCACTTTCTACAGGGGGATGATTGAGAGCATCCTGCCATACAGCATCACAGTCTGGTATGGAAGCATCACTGCTTCAGACAGGAAGGCGATGCAATGAGTGGTGAGGATGGCCAAAAAGATCATTGGCAGTTCCCTCCCCTCCATCCAGGACATAGCACAGAAGCGTTGCTTGAGCAGGGTCCGTAAGATTATCTGGGACACTACACATCCTCTTCACGACCTGTTTTATTTGTTACCTTCTGGGAGGAGCTTCGTGGTATCCATAGTAGAACATCCAGATTCAGCCATAGTTTCATTCCATACAGCATTAACCTTGTGAAATCTCAAGCTTCCTCCTTCTGTTATATATTCAAAATGGACAGTATTTAATATTTATTTATGTATATGTAGGGGTGTGGGTCTAACCATATAGTATGGTTAGGTGTGTGTCATGTATGTGTTCCAGTTTGAGAGCAGGCAACTAAATTTCATTTTTGATGTGTGCCATTGTGCCCACAGTAAAAAAAAAAAAGACAATAAAGGTTATCTTATCTTACCTTTGCCAGCAACGTGGCAGTCGGAACTGTGTTACTACAAATGAATAAGAGTGGAGTCCTACAACCTTGTGCCTACACCTCTAAGAAATTCACAGAAGGCGAGAGGAGAAGGACGGTCTGGGAGAAGGAGGCCTTCGCAATTAGGTGGGGGCTATTAAACTGGCGACACTATTTAGAAGGGAGCAAGGCGTCTTTTGAGGTTTGGACAGTTCACAAAAATTTAGAGGCACTTAAAACTCCCTGCAAATTGTCCCCAAAGCAAGTGCGATGGGCACAGTACTTTAACCGTTTTAACTTTACTTTAAAGTACATACTGGGAAGAAAAATCTTCCTAGCTGATGCGCTATCCCAACTGCCATAGTACAAAAGTGAATGTGAAGAGGTCTATGAGGCAATTATCCCCAGTTCACAACCTGCAGCACAATTCACACCTCGCAGAACCCCTAATCCTGATGACCTGGGAGTGAAGAAGATAAAACGAGAGCTCCTTACCGATCAATGGTTCAAGGATAATCAAACCTCCATAACATGCAGAGATGGTTTGGCATACATGGGGGAAAAAATTGTATCTACCTGAAACCCTCCATCTCAATGCTCTCAGACACAGCCATGATGTAAAACAGGCTGGACACTTCAGATATTTAAAAACTATACACCTTATCCACCAGCAATTTTGGTGGCCAGGGCTAAAATGAGATGTGGAAAACTATGTCAAGAGTTGTGTATGTGCCACCATGAAAATAATTACAGGGAAAACCTCTGGGCTACTGCAGGCAGTAGCCGACCCTTCTTAACCATGGGAAGAAATAGCTATGGACTTTATTGTAGACCTACCCAAAAGTAGAAGAAATACTGTCATCTGGACTGTGATAGATCTGTTTTTGAAGCAGGCTTATTTTATCACCTGTAAAGGACTCCCATCTGTACAACGACTGGCTAAATTGTTCCTGAAACATATCTACCGATTGCATGGCACCCCTAAGCGAATAATTTCAGATAGAGGAGTACAGATCACAGCGAAAATTTGGAGGGATTTCCTTAAATTAATTGGATAATGTGATTTATGATGTGTAGATAAGGGTGGGGATTGTGTGTTATGATGGGTTTGGAGGGAGGAGATTTCAGATTATGGCATCCCTCCATGAATGCCAATGTTTTGTTTCATTATTAAGACTTTTTAGATAAACAATGCCTGCATTTTGTTTAAACTGTCTCATTTATCGGAACCATGACAAATCTTATCTTATCTTATCTTATCTTATCTTATCTTATCTTATCTTATCTTATCTTATCTTATCTTATCTTATCTTATCTTATCTTATCTTATCTTTTCCCCCCATAAGTTTCCAGGAATTAAACATTAGATCAAATATGGATTTTTTTCTGTTTCTATGACCACAGTGCACCTTCAAAAGATATTTAAATAGTCTGATTCCACAGTTGTTCATCAATATTTCCATGCACAGTTTGTGAAATATCCCCTGCAAAGAATCCTTTACCTGTATGAGTACACATGACCCTGTCTGTGTGTTTAGGTGTTTCGAATATTTCCACCATTCTGGAATTTAGGTGAGGGTCAAAACAAGTAATTTGTGTCCGCGGGAGGCCACTGTTCCTCAGATAGTCGGGTGTGAGTCTCTCTTTTTGAGATGCGGCCCTGGTGCGCAGTTGGGCTTGCTGCTGGTGTACCTTTCGCCTAGTCACGCAGCAGCAGCCCTGCCTGAGCTGCTCGATGTCCTCTCTGGGCTGGTGGTTGAGTTCCCGAAACTTATAGTTTTGGGGGACTTCAACCTACCATCGCTGGGAGGATCATCTGAGTTGGCCCGGGAGTTCATGGCTTCCATGACGGCCATGGACCTGACGCAGGTAATTTCGGGACCGACTCATGAGGGAGGCCACACCCTTGACCTAGTTTTCTTATCTGGACGGTGGTTAGATGATCTTGGTGGGGGCTCTCCAATTATTATGCCCCTGTCATGGACCGATCATCATCTCCTGCGGCTGGTCTTCCGTTTTGCCACCCCCCGCCGTGGGTGTTTGGAACCAATTAAATGGTACCGCCCCAGACGCTTAATGGATCCCCAGAGGTTCCAGGCAGCTCTGGGGTCCCCACCTGCCTCCCTTGCTCACAGCTCGGCAGATGCCTTAGTGGAAGCCTGGGAAAGGACGGCCACTGAGGCTCTTGACCGAGTTGTACCCCTGCGGCCCCTGACCCGGTGCAGATCCCGTCGAGCTCCATGGTTCTCTGCGGAGCTTCGGGAGATGAAGCGTCGGAGACGGGGCCTAGAGAGCGGTTGGAGGTCCAGCCGATCCGAATCCGACCGATTGCGACTAAGAGCCTACATTAGGTCTCATCTCGCTGCGATAAGGGAGGCGAGGTCTAACCACTTCGCCACCCTTATCGCGTCCGCAGATAATCGCCCGGCCGCCCTGTTTAGGGTGACTCGCTCCCTCCTAAATCAGGAGGTGAGGGAGGATCCCTTGCAGGGCCGTGCCGAGGAGTTTAACCAACATCTGTCGGACAAAATCGCTCGGATTCGGACCGGTCTGGACTCTGACTGGGCAGAGTCTGACGATCAGGACACGGGTGGTCTTGTCGATATCACCTGGGAGGAGTTTGATTCTGTGACTCCGGAGGAAGTGGACAGGATCATGGGGAGGCTGAGCACCACCACATGTTTATTGGACCCGTGCCCTTCCTGGCTGGTCTATGCAGCCCGGGAGAGGACACGCAGCTGGTTCCAGGCAGTTATATCGGCTTCTTTGAGTGAGGGTACCTTCCCCGCCGTCTTGAAGGAGGCGGTGGTGAGGCCTCTCCTCAAGAAGCCTGCCCTGGACCCAGCTGTATTGAACAACTTTCGTCCTGTCTCCAACCTCCGCTTTCTTGCGAAGGTTGTTGAGAGTGTGGTGGCGCATCAGCTCCCTCTGGTCCTGGATGAAGCGGATTATCTAGACCCTTACCAATCGGGTTTCAGGCCCGGGCACAGCACGGAGACGGCATTGGTCGCGCTGGTGAATGATCTTTGGAGGGCTCGGGACAGAGGGCATTCCTCTGTTCTAGTCCTATTAGACCTCTCGGCGGCTTTCGATACCATCGACCATGGTATCTTGCTGCGGCGTCTCAGGGGATTGGGAGTGGGAGGCACAGTTTTACAGTGGTTCTCCTCCTATCTCTTGGGACGTTCGCAGTCGGTGTTGGCAGGGGGGCAGAGGTCGACCGCGAGGTCTCTCATTTGTGGAGTTCCTCAGGGGTCGGTCCTCTCGCCTCTCCTGTTCAACATCTACATGAAGCCGCTGGGTGAGATCATTCGTGGCTTTGGAGTTGGGTATCATCAGTACGCTGATGATACCCAACTTTTCTTTTCGACCCCAAACCACCCCAGTGATGCCCTCAACGTGATGTCCCGTTGCCTGGAGGCGGTTCGGGTCTGGATGGGGAGGAACAGACTTCAACTCAACCCCGACAAGACTGAGTGGCTTTGCATACTTTCATCCCGGGTTTATTCGGACATTCCACCTCTGGCTATGGGGGGTGAACTATTACCCCCCGTTGATAGGGCTCGCAACTTGGGAGTCCTCCTAGATTCACGGCTCACCTTAGAAGACCATATAGGAGCTGTGACTAGGGGGGCCTTCGCCCAGGTTCGCCTGGTGCGCCAGTTGCGGCCCTATCTTAGCCGGGATGATTTGTGCACGGTCACTCATGCGCTCGTGTCCTCTCGTCTGGACTACTGCAACGCTCTCTACATGGGGCTGCCCTTGAGGACCACCCGGAAGCTCCAACTGGTACAGAATGCAGCCGCGAGAGTGGTGTTGGGAGTCTCCCGATACTCCCACGTTACACCTCTGCTCCGTGAGCTGCATTGGTTGCCAGTTGTCTTCCGGGTGAGATTCAAGGTACTGGTAACGGTGTTTAAAGCCCTCCATGGCATGGGGCCGGAGTACCTCAGGGAACATCTGCTGCCGGCATCAAGCTCCCTGCGCCCTGTGCGTTCCCACAGAGAGGGCCTCCTCAGGGTGCCACCGATCAGAGAATGTCGATTGGTGGCCCCCAGGGGGAGATCCTTCTCTGTGGGCGCTCCGGAGCTGTGGAATCAGCTACCGGTAGAGCTCCGGATGGCGCCCGATCTTCGCTCCTTTCGTCGCGATCTCAAGACATTTTTGTTTGTACAAGCTGGCCTAGCCTGATGGGGATCGGTGGGGTTGTTTTATTTTTGGTTTTTTTTTTAATTTTATCTCGGGGTTTGTTTTTTTTAGAACTGTACTTCTATTGTTTTTAATTAGGGCAATTGTTTAATCACCTTTTAATGTTTGTATTGGCTATTTTATTCTGCCCTGTGAACCGCCCTGAGTCCTCAGGGAGAAGGGCGGTATATAAATGTTATTAAATTAAAATTAAAATTAATTTTTTGACAATCCACTGATGTAAATCTACAGGTGTAAATCGGTAGGGCTTTATCAAGTCCCACCTTAGACATGACAGCCAGCAGGGTGTGTAATTAATTAATTAATTAATTAATTAATTAATTAATGTGTAGTAGTCACTGGCTTTGGGGAAAGAATGCAATTCTTGTAAAGTAACATGCAAAGTTTAAAATACCATGTTCCTTTCAGATTAAGATTAGCATATATATTTTCAACTAAATATTTATTGCACATATTAAAATATGCTTCATAGTAGTATAATAAAATCATATGTTAAAAACAAGTATAAGGAAAGAAACATGATCACAATTACTTATAACATACAATTTTAAGAGTAATAACTGATTCTTATCACAGTTAAGGGGAGATTTTAAAAGATTGAATAAAAATTGCTGTAATCTTTGCCTCCCTTGAATATATAAATATAGCATCACTAATATTTATACTGCTGAAAACTCACACAATCTAGCCTAGTAACTACACACAGAAGAAAGAGATTGTTCTCAAATAAATGAATTGGAAGTCATCTCTCTGGCAAATCCACTGTTGGTTATAATATTTCATGATGATATTTCTGTCCAGAAAGCAATTTCTATGCCCCGGAGGCCAGTGAACAGTAACAAGCAGTAATAATAGTCTCTACTTTATAATCCAGATGGTCTTGCCCTTTTCTTGATGGGATCTTCAGGAACAACACTTCATACTAAATACATCAATAAATTCATTCACTAAGTTCACATTGGGAAGTCATGAAAGGAAATAATGAAAATGATGGCAAAGTTGTCTTTCTAGGAGCCTGTATATGTAGCATTTAAAGTTTTAGGAGTCAGGAGTCAGGAGACCCAGTCCTACTCAATCATCCATACACATTCTCTGTGTAACTTTGAGTCAACCCTCTCTCTCTCTCTCTCTTTCTCTCTCTCAACCAAACCCACCTTATTACTGTTTGGTTGACAGAGATAAATAGAACAGGGGAATACAATGTAAATCACTTTGAGATCCTGTACAAAAGGTGGGATATAAATCTAATTAGTGAATAAAAATAAAATCCAGTGTTACCATTTCCTATCACTATGCAATGAAAGTACCAGTATCCATTACATCTAGAGTCAATCACAACTCTAAATTACACAAACATGGGTAGTAGAATTGGTTTTGTTTTCTTTTTAAACGTTCCACTTTCTGCTTTGACTTAAGTTGTAGATCACTTTTAGGTTAATGGCACACATGTACTGTCAGCTGTGCCTTCTGTGATGCCAGATGGAGAAAATGAATGAACAAAAGCCACCCCAATTTCCACCAGCAGAAAATGCTTTCAGCCCTGAAACTTTGTAAACTGTACCATTAAAAACTAAATAGCATTTCCACCACATAAAAAAAGCCAGAAGGAAGAATTTAGTTTCCTATGAATATTAAATAAATTGTCTCCTTCCATTAAGCAACCTTCACATATTTCAGGATACAAGATAGAACTTTACTTCAGATAGGTAACAAAATGTGTCTTCTTTGTGGGAGTTATTGAAACCTCCATTTGGGGTGGCATATTTATAGTTAGGTGTAGATGGGGTTATATGTAGAATTATTTTGCTGTAATTTTTTATTTTAAGACAACTACCCTAAAGGCATGAAAAGGTCACTCATTCAACACTTGGAGCATTTGCGATAAGAAAGAGAACATTTCATCCACCCAATCTATTAAAAATTAGCATATATTTGTTTGAAATATAATAATGGAAAACGCAATCTGTGTAGTGTAGTGTGTAGTTCTGATTTTTTTTTAAAAAAAGGATTTGCCCTGATGCATTGCTAATAAAACAGAAATTATAAAGGTCATCTGCATTGTTGCTACTATATTTCATTTTTCAATGGCAGAAAAATTAAGAATACAAAGTTTCTGCTTATTGTCCTTGACAGATGAGGAAATATATAACATTCAAAAGAGAACACTGAAACTTCTTTTTTCCAATATAGGAACTCATGTTAATACTTAGAAACTATGTGTCCCAGATTGCAGTCTAATTCTCAGAAAGAGGGAAAGGAATCAGTTCTACTTCTTTATTTGAGATTTACCATAGTCTTCAATTTATCTCACTACCTAAAACACAAGTATTCCAATAATTAAGATAATTATTAGATGAGATAGAGTGTCCTGCACCTGAATATGTCATACCTATTTTTCCTTCATGTGTTTAGCATATTAGTTCAGTCAAAAGTTTATAGTTAAAGAAAAAAAAATGTTTTGTTTAGGTATGTGGTGATAATAGGGATGATAAAGGATTCTACACAGCAGTTGTTTCTTATATTCCTATTCTGGAATCATTTAATGTTACCAAGAATAAAATATGTTTTACAGGGAAAGCAAAAAATTTTTCCATCACACCAAATGTTTAAAAATCAATTACACAAACATGAATGTTTTCACTACATGACTCTAGTAAGGATGCAGGAATGGGAAAGAAATTTTAGATGAGTTCTGCTCAATGAGAGGACAAATAAGTGGAATCAAACTGGAATTCTGCCATTACTAGAGAAAGAATGTGACATGGATATCAATCTTCCAGGCAAAAAAAAGTCTCTGCTAGATAGGTCTTTCAAAGTTCAGATGGAGAAAGAAGTTTGGCATAATTTGCTTTCAGGATCATAGCAGTCTGGCCGCACAGAGACCTGAATCTAGCAGCAGATGGAAAGCAGGCAAGCTGCCAAACAACTGCAATAGGAATGAAGACTCTCATTTTATTAAGAGGTCTTCTACAACTGAAATTATTTAAGCTGTGTAAATTATACATAAAGTTATACATTAAATTGTTTATAATTACTAATGGGAAAAATTTATATATTTCCTTTCCATTTCTCAAGGTAGAAGTGTCGGTTATTGAGCAACATAAAATGAGAATGCTTAAACCCAGTCTAACTTTATTAAATAATTAAACATTTTTATCAATTGAGAAAAAAAGCAAATAAGTGAAAATGCATTAATCTAATTGACAAGATATTAAACTAGACAGGAGAATGGAGTTCATCAACAACCATAACAAAGTTAATTGCTCCCAATTCATAAGGTTGTATCTCAGAAGGACGATTGGAAAAATGACTTCCAATTTATGATATCCTAAGCTCCTGGAGTAAACCATATGTAAGTGATCAAATGATTCATAATATTTATTTTAAAAAAATAGCTTACAAGGTCAGAATTATTGCATAACAATTTGTTTATGATATACCATGTCAACTGACTTAGCAAGAAAAAAGTATCAGAAACATACGTACTGGTCTTTCTCCTGTCTTCTTTGTGCATAAGATCTACACAGTAAGCATTGTCTGATTGAATTTATTTATTCATACAATAAATGGTCAGAAACAAGAGCTAATATAAGACATTTAAAGAATATACCAAATGTATGCAAAAAGACTTTGCATGTACGGTATTTCTTGATCTTTCTGTAGGGTTCTAATGCAAAGCTTTGTACAGACTCTACAACAGTTACTGTGTATTTGTTGCCATGATATTCTTTTCCATATTTTGACATTCATTGAGTTGTATATTTTTCGATTTATAAATCATGTGATTATATCCTATGTATATACAATTTGAACACCAGCAAACCTATATTTGGAAGGTTGAATAATGCATAGAGATTGGGAACAAAATTAGTAAAAGCAATATCACCCAGTCATTTTATCTACATCAATTGTACATGGTGACTGTGGACAAGAAAAATGTTAGTTCCACTTTAGATGTCTCCTGCTTCAGCAGTGCTGCTGTATTCTTAATAAAATTCATGTATATTTAACTAGTATATTGGCAAATGACTGCATTGCTAAATGGTTTCAAGAAACAAACTCTACTTATCACAGCAAAATATACAGAATTTCTTTCTAAATATGCATAGTAGTGTGAAGTATGTGAGATTTAATTTATCAGAAATGATTCTACTAATAGGAGCTCCAGCAGCCTAATGCTCTAAAACTGTCAGAAGCCTGAATATGCATACCTAATGTATAATCTTCCACTAGTGTGTTAGGAAGTTGCTTATTTGCTTTTGCAAAAAAACTTATTTTTGCAAATTGGGAAAGCTAGCTTGAAGTAGCTTTTACAGGAGAGCCCTGAGGCACAGCAGGTAGAACATGTAAAAGAAATAATTCAAAGTGAGGAAAGAAAACAGAAGAATAATGCAAAAGAAGGAATTGGAATAGTTATATCCAAAATGGTACAAATGCATACACAAATATTAAAATGTCCCTTGGAGCAGTATATGATTATCTGCCTCCACAAAATATCTGACATCTTTGGAAGTTTGAGGGGAAATAAATGTCAGTTTATATTATCAAAGAAGAGAAGAACAATAACTAAAGTGTCTAGTGATTTTCAGGATTAAGGTGACAAGAGTTTTCATTATCTTTTTTGGAGTCTGAAATATGTTCTACAATTTATGTCTTTGAATATAGACAGGCAAGAAGAAATTCTGAACATCGCAAAGAAAATGTTCGGATACTATTTTTTTAGGGTAACTTCTGAATAACAATGTATATGATTTTCTTTGGGAAATCTTTTGCAGTAAAACAAATAGATATTTCAAAACATTTTAAAAAAATATTCAGACATAAATTTGCTACCTTATTTTCCGGTGTATAAGACGACTGGGCGTATAAGACGACACCCTACATTTCCTGTTAAATTATAGGGTTTGGGCTATACTCGCTGTATAAGACTACCCCTCTTCCAACGCACACCAAATAAAAATTAAAAAACATCAGATTTGATTTTAATATGGTAATTTTAATTCAAATGCTTATGACATGCAGGTGCTTAGTAGGAAAACTGTCACTTATAAACATAAGGCTGTTTGTCATCAAACATGTAAACATAAAACAGTGCAAGTGGATTAAACTATAATAATAATAATAATAATAAGATGAAGAAGAAGAAGAAGAAGAAGAAGAAGAAGAAGAAGAAGAAGAAGAAGAAGAAGAAGAAGAAGAAGAAGAAGAAGAAGAAGAAGAAGAAGAAGAAGTTGGAGGGGACCTTGGAGGTCATGTAGCCCTGCTAAGGCAGGAAACCCTATACCATTTCAGACAAATGGCTGTCCAGTCTCTTCTTAAAAACTTCCAGTGTTGGAGCATTCACCACTTCTGGAGGCAGGTTGTTCCACTGGTTAATTGTTCAAACTGTCAGGAAGTTTCTCCTTAGTTCTAGGTTGCTTCTCTCCTTGACTAGTTTCCATCCGTTGCTTTCAGGTGCTTTGGAGAATAGCTTGACTCCCTCTGCTTTGTGGCAGCCCCTGAGATATTGGATCACTGCTATCATGTCACCCCTCACCCTTCTCTTCATTAAGCTACACATACCCAATTCCAGCAACCGTTCCCTATTTTCCTAATTCACTTTTTCACTTTTCCTAATTCACTCTAAAGCTTTCCCTGCGCAGAGCCTTAAGTAACACAAGCTGCCTGCAATTAGTGCAGGTTCGCATCCCACCAGGCTCAAGGTTGACTCAGCTTTCCATCCTTCCAAGGTAGGTAAAATGAGGACCCAGATTGTTGGGGGCAATAAGCTGACTTTGTAATAATGCTGCTTGGGGGGGGTGTGAAAGCCCTAATAAACAGGCATATACACAGAATGAAGGCTATTGCTAAGCACATTGATTTGTGCTTTAAATTGTAAGCCACCCTGAGTCTTCGGAGAAGGGCAGGATATAAATGGGATTTTTTAAAAAAAAGACCAAATGGGAGATCCGCTCCAGGTTTTCCAGCCAGCCCGCCCAGTTCCTGAGTCAAATGTGTCCTTAGAGCTAAGCCGCTGCTCTGGCTGCTGCCTTCCCCACCTGCCTTTCAAGTTACTACAGCTGCTCTTCAACTTTAGAAGGAAAGACGCCCAGACCCCAGCCTGTAAAAAATCACAGACTGCAGCTTCTTCTCCAATTGGTCCCGCTTTCCCTGCGCAGACTAAATGGGAGATCCGCTCCAGGTTTTCCAGCCAGCCCTGTCCCTAAATTTTCAGCACCCGGTGTATAAGACGACCCCTGACGTTTGAGAAGATTTTCATGGGTTAAAAAGTAGTCTTATATGCCGGAATCTACAGTACTTCTATTGAAAAGTCAACATGTATAATCAGAAATTTTAGCTGTTTCCTTTTTTACATCAAACTTATGCCATTTTTGTTAGTAGGAGTACTTTTGACTACAAAATTGTTCTGCATATTCATAAAAATATGAGTCATTTATGTAGCAGAAAAAAGCACATTAATGAAAGGCAGCCCAGGAAATTAATTATATTTTATTTTTCTTTGCACTTTAAGGGGTGGCTTTAGAGGCATCCAGGATCATCATTTCAGAGCAAAAGCTTAGCTTGCTTGGAAATTTGAGGTCTGGGAGAAGAAAAAATATAGCAACTAAAAAAAATCCAAGGCCAAAAAGAGCTAAGACTGTAAAAATCAAATTAAGCTTGAAACATGGATTTTGTAACTGAAATATATGATTGGTTGTAAATATGGGTCAATAAAAACATTTCCCTGCTTAATTGCAAAATAAAAATTCACTTTATCTCTTATTCATCCAACGATACTACACATAAAGTATTTTAAGTTAAAATTTCAGATAAACCAGCATTCTTCTTTCTGGTACACATTCATCAGAACAGTAGTATAATTATAATCCAGAAAAGTACTCTTCTTCTCCCACCAATTACGTGAAGGTGGACAGTCATTTACCTCTAAGAATTCCAGCCAAGAAATAAATACAAGTAATAGCTATTCTATTCATATATTTATATCTATATCCTATTTTTCTGTACTGGAACACTTAATCTTCCCTCTTGACTGGGAGCTGAAGACTGCAATTTGGTTATAACAATGGTTAAGTCAGATCTGACTGTCAAAAGACTTCTGAAAATATTGAACTTGTTTTTAGAAGGCTTACTAGTGAATTTATATACCAGGGTGAAATTGTTACATAATAATAGGCTGCCAAATCAATGAAGAGTTGAGCAAGCTCACATGGCCTATGGAATCCTAGTTCATTGCTTCAATGTGTAAAGAGATTATGTGAATTTTCTAGTCATTTTTCACAAACAAATGCTTATTAACACAATAATAGAAGTACATCATTTTGAAAAGCACTAGATGTTATAACAGTTGGAATATAAGTAAATACAATTTGTTCTATCTTTGAAGTTGCTTATAACAGGAACTTGTTGATGTGATTGTATTTTGTTTACCCCTCAAGATTGACCCTAAGAACTACCTTGATGGCAAAAATGTCTCATCAACATGGATTGTGCGATTGATTCAGTGGGCACAGACAATAAAAGCTTTCCTATGCAGTGATCAGAAGCTTTTGTTTATAAAACAGTAACTTGCAGGATTGCACTGATGCTCACTGATCAATAAGTATTGTCTTTTTGCAGTCAAAATCTCATTTCTCTAATTCAGCCTCATCTGCAAAACACCCAGATAGAATAGGTAGCCTTATTTTTGTAAAGATTTCTTGCCAAGATGCCAAGATCTATGATATATTTTAATTCAATCCACAACTAATTTCAAGTAAATAAGAGGTAATTATCAATGTATTGACAAATCCTTTGTTCTATTTAGATATGATTTTGTTCAGTGAGCATTGGAACTCGGAGATGTTATGGATGCTTTTCTTCTGTCTCCTTTAACTTTTTAAAATACAAAATAAGCAAAAATAAAGGGAGCTTTAAGATGTAATGCAGTGGTCCAAGATAGTATTAATCCTTTCTTACTCATGTCTTTAAAATGCAGATCTTTAAATTTAAAGGTAAATCTTTCCAGTAGGTTTGTCATATGAAAATACTATGAATACAAAACATATTGTCTATACTGAAAGGTTTCTTTGAAAAGTACTACTAAGCAATCTAAGTCCAATTGTAATTCATGATACTTGCATAATGTCATCATACAAATGAAGTAATTTGCATTATTTGCATCACCCAGATAACATATACAAATTTACCAAACTATAATGGATTTCCATTCAGCAATGTCAGTTAAAAAGTATTACAGTCAGGGCTTTTTTTCCTCATAGAACGCTCAGAACGGCATTCCGGCACCCTTTTTTTTGCAAAAGAAAAAAAAAGCTCCCTCTATTGGTTTTCAGAAGCCTATTGGAGGGGTAAATCTTGGCTCTTTTTTATGACTCATGGACTTCAACTCCCAGAAATCCTGAGCCAGCCACGCTGAGGAGAAAGAGAGAGGTTTCCAAGCTGAGCCATGCTGGCTCAGGAATTCTGGGAGTTGAAGTCCTTGAGTCATAAAAGAGCCAAGGTGGCCTACCCTGCACTAGAGGAGGACATTAAAATTATTTACAAGGTTACTTCTTTAGGAACTAAACTTTTAGAATCTAAAACAGCTAATTCAAAAAAGCCAACAGGAAAGAACCTCACATTTTTCATCTGTTTCTGTCTTTTGGAAGGTAAAATTAGATAACAAAATAATCTATTTCCTATGTTAACATCTCTGCAATGAAATCAATAAAGGTAAGAGGAAAGAAATGAGAAACATTTTTCTCAGTGTAATATGTCTAATTTAGCTGATGCTAGGAAAAAAAATAGTATCTTTTGTAAATACTCTTGAAAACTATTTTGAATCTATAACCATCTATTACAACTAAGCCACTTTAAATTAAACAATTCTTAAGAATGAAATATTCTTAATTTGGACTTTACTTTTACTGTTTGGACTGTTGTGTGTTTTGAAAAATAGATTATTTAGAATCTAGTTATATTGCACTTCAGTCTTTAAATAATTAACCTAGTATTTACATAACAATATATGATGTTTTCCATGGTGAGCTTAACATCAATAACAACATTTATTAAAAAGGCTAAAATAATTTCTGGTGGTATTATCTGTACATTAAAATTTTGTTTAGTCACAATCTTTCACTTTTCACATTCTGGACAAGCAGTGGTTATGTATCCTAGCAAAAGATGTTACACATGTGCATAAGTATAGTCAGTAGCATATGCCTTTTTAAAAATATCAAACATGAAAAGAAACAAAAAGAAGTCCAAAATATCTGTATTACATCCAGAAATGCCAACTTTGCAACCAATATTTCTCATCCATAACTATGGCACCCTAAGGATACCTGCATACATGCAAATGCTTCTCTGGGATCAGTAACGCAGCAGGAATTGCTTTTTCCTTCCAGTAACAGATTGCTGGGAAATACCAAACATGGCATTGAGAATTCCAATGTTTGTTACAAATTTTTCTGGATGTGGTTGGAAAGAGGCCTAGAAATGCCAGCACAAATACATCTCACTTGCTGAACATGCACACTCATTCACACACTCACTTACTGCCCCAACACTTCCAAACGCCATTTGCTCATTCACTCACTCACTTACTGCCCCATCGCTTCCAAACGCTTCCAAACGCCACTTGCTCGCTCATTTACTTACTGCATTTGGAAGCGACAGGGCAGTAAGTGAACGAGTGCCGGTGCTGGAGGCCATCAGCTGTTTGGCACCAGAGACCACTACCACTACCAAAAAAAAAGGTGCCGGAACTCAGAGGTGCTGTCACTGAGAGTGATGCTGGTGTTCCTACACAGCTCTGGGGGCTCAGCACAGGCCACAGCGTGGCCACTGCAGGGAGGGAAATCCCCATGACGGCTGTGGGGAGGGGAATCCCCACGGCATGTGGCTCCAAGCCGCAGGGGCGGGGGTGCAAAGGACGGGCAGCAACGCCGTAGCAAGACACCGGCATCACTCCCAGTGACAGCACCTCTGAGTTCCGGCACCTTTTTTTTTTTAGAAAAAAAGCACTGATTACAGTATAAAGCCTTTTGTAATAACAGCTCCTTCTCTGTTTAACATTTGCATAGCACATATGAAAAAGTATATATTTTCTCTTTGAAAACATAGAAAGTTACTATTACCTTATCATTTTAAATTCTTTTTACATAGATTTACAGTGGTGTAAAATTAGAATGCTAGTCTGATGATTAGATGAATTCAAACAAATGACCATTTTTGCATTTAATTCTAAAGCAGTATCAGAGATGATTCATGGTAATATGAATCAAGTGCCATAATATGGTGTATTATGCAAGCTGCAATATCTAATTTAAAGTTCACCATGAAAGCCAACTGGAAGATACATGCACTACCTAACCAGGATGGTTTTTTTCTTTATTTTCTTTTTTTTAGTTTTTCATATGCACAGAGATTAATTTAGGAGTCCATTGGAAGTGAGCAGCTAATAATTCAAAGAAATAAATAAGATAAAGAACATGAAAATGTGCAAATGCACTTGAATGTTTCTTGAATCTAGGAACTGATTTAGACATTTCTTATTAGACCAAAATCAGGTCAAAACAAACCCTACCAACACTTTATCTAATGATTCATACCTACTTAATACAATCCACACAGATCTATTCATATTCCATTCGGACCTTATTCAATGAAGTTTAAGCCTAAGTAAACAAATATAGGAGTTCACGCTTGCAATTTGTGTTTAATATTTAATATATTCACAGAATTTTCCAACTCTTGATATTCTCAAATATTCCTCATCACATAAAATTATATGAAGTAACAATAATTTAAAGATATTGTTACTATGAATAATCTGCACTTAGATTCACAGCCTAAAACTAGTGAAAACTTAATAATTCATGCTGTAACCAAAGACCTAAGAATTATTGAGGTACCGCCTAAAGATATAGATAGCCTTAAATAAGGTGGGTATTAATGTAAAATTAGGGTTTTCAGGTCCAATAAATTCAACATTTCTAAATATTGAGGGAGACCTTTAGGTTTTGCTCCAAGGGCTTCAATCACAATTGGTATATCTTTCATTCCTGTTTTGGCCCGGCTCAGGGCTTATCCACAGGAACTAGTCAACTTATGACAGCTCATTATTTGTGCAAATTATTCAAATTGCTAATAAAGAATTTGGGAGGCTAAGATGATCATTTCGAACTCATTTATGTTCTCATCAGTTAGTCATACCCTTTATCTGAGATTCGAACCCGGGCTGATTGTATATCAGGCAGTGTTTTAACCTCCTGAGCCACGGGGTTCTTTCTCTCTTATATTAGCTGGAAGGCAAGGCAAATGTATGTTTAAGTATTTGTCAAGGCTTTTTGAATGGACCTTGCTAATTAACTCTTTCATTCCTGTTTTGGCCCGGCTCAGGGCTTATCCACAGGAACTAGTCAACTTATGACAGCTCATTATTTGTGCAAATTATTCAAATTGCTAATAAAGAATTTGGGAGGCTAAGATGATCATTTCGAACTCATTTATGTTCTCATCAGTTAGTCATACCCTTTATCTGAGATTATATATATATTTTTAACTTGCTTTTCCTCAATCCTAAAATTACCCAGTATAGCAAAATCAATGAATGAATGAATAAACCATGTATACATTGAGATTGGCTGAGCCTCCCTTTGTGGCCCCTCCCACCAACACGACTCACAGTGACAACAAACCCACCATCTTGTTATACCATGTGAGCTAATTGCACAACACACCGGCCTCGCAAGTCAATCATACATAAAATTGTAAAATTATTTCCCACTGAACAGCCTGACTGCCCATGGATAAATGCACTAGACTTTCTTCTTTTCAATGACTGTTATATCATGCATGTTATCAACAAGATGTCTATTTGCTTGAATTTTAAAGTCCTATGAAATCATAACCTGCTCATTTTTCAAAACCGCCTCAACATGTTCGCAGTAGCTTTTCCTACATTTAAATCATAACCTCTGGAAAAGTTCCCAATAAATAATTTTGGAAATTGGGTAAAAGAAATTGCAAAATTTTACTTCAGCCACTAATCAAATGGTCAATTTTTCCATCCTTTTATCTATAAAGGTGAAATTTGCTGATGTTTGTTACATGCTGAATTTTCACCATCATGCAATTAGTTGGCAATTCTTGAGACCCTAAAATAAAACCTTCAGTTTTTTCTTTAACACTCCTGATTTTAATTGGCTCTACTTGGGCTTCTTATTGGCTTTCCCTTATGGATTGACAATAATACTTCTCTCAAGTATTGATCATACATTGGCCTGTTTTTCCAATTTAGAAATATTTTTTTATTTGTTTCTCTTTACTTGTTACTTTTAAGAGTTATTCTTGATTGACTTCCTTCAGCATTGGTTGCTGGATTTTCTTAATGCTGTAATTCAAGCCATGATTTCTTTCTTGCAGTTTGTTTCATCTGTAGGAACCTTCTCATTCTTGGCAGATACAGCCAATCAATATTGTTGTTGCTGTTAGTTGCGAAGTCGTGTCCGACCCATCGCGACCCTATGGACAATGTTCCTCCAGGCCTTCCTGTCCTCTACCATCTTCTGGAGTCCATTTAAGCTCACGCCTACTGCTTCAGTGACTCCATCCAGCCACCTCATTCTCTGTTGTCCCCTTCTTCTATTGCCCTCAATCTTTCCCAGCATTAGGCTCTTCTCCAGTGAGTCCTTCCTTCTCATTAGGTGGCCAAAGTATTTGAGTTTTAGCTTCAGGATCTGCCAATCAATATTAGTTTGATTGTAAAGCATGGTGCTTTATCATTACTTTTCTTGTTTACTGATCCAGGTTCCATCTGGACTCAGAATTATTCCTGCTGTACATAGAATAACCCGGACTGCCCATATACTGTATATTTGATAATATATTCACCTTTTACTGTAGATTTCATTTTTTTCTCAATTCATTAGGTGTATTTGGTAGAAGTCCTTTGAAATATTCTGAGAAATTTCTCAATATAGCTGTATCAAAGAAAATTGAATGCCTTTCCATAGTCTATCCAAGAGATAAATTGATTTCTTATTATTGGTTCGCCACACAGTCAATCTCCCAAAGACTCAGGATAGGCAGATGTTGATGTTAGATGGTGTTAAAGCTTTCATTGCAGGATGTAAGCTATTCCAAATATAGCTGCCTTTTTCAATTGATAGTGATTTTGTCAATGCTGATGGTATTCAAGTGGTGCTTCTGTTGTTTCCAGTTTTCACCCAAGGAACCTATTATAAGGGTAGGTAATATATTTGCCTTCTTCTGCCAGAGCTGTTCTATTTCTATTTGCATGTCTTTTTATTTCATTATCTTCTCTAGTTCTTTCTATTCTATTTTGCTGTCTCCAATAACTGCCATGTCCACTATCCAGATTTTTTTTTATCTTTCTTATCAACAATTGTTAAGTCTGGGTTATAATGTGGCAGGTGCATGTCTATTTGATTTCTAAAGCCTCAGAGGACTTTAGCTTTTTCATTTTCTATTATTTTTTTCTATTTAATAATCCCACCAGTTCCTGCTTGCCAGCAAATGATATTTCTTATAGAGCTTCCAGTGTACCATTGTTACTACTTTATCACACCATTGTTTGTAGTCAGTCTATGCAACCTTCTTGCAGCAGCTAACTAGGTCATCCAATGGTTTTCAGCATCCTTGAAAAGGTGGTATTTGATGTCTGCTGCTGTCTTCTCAATTCTGGTTTTGTATGAATTTATTTTTTAATACATTGGCCATGTAATATTTTGTCTTCCTATGTATCTTTTTTATTCTTCATTTGATCTTTCTTATAGGCGACTCTTTCCAGTAGTCAGAAAGCCTTCCTATTTATTAACTTCTGCTTCACTTTCTTTCATAAAGATAATCTCCCAATGCCTTTTCTTCCTCAACCATCTGACGTACTTGCACTATTGCACAGTCACATATTTTCTTTGGTGAGTAGTCTGTCAACATTGGTGAAAGGATAAAAGGCATGATTCTTTGTTGTTATTTTTCTGGTCTTCCTATCCTGCGCTTTTAGCTGTGCAAGTCCACTATTTTATCTATACATCTAATGTTTGGAATTGCCCAGGTATTAATTCCTTTGATAGTATTTTCTCCACTGAGTTTGGAATTTAAGATTTTCTTCATTCTCTTGAGGTATTCTCTCATACAAAATATGTAAATTACAGAAGGCTAGACAGGCTCAGACGTTGTCTGGCTCAACAGGACTTAGCTATACATTATTGTTCCTGGACATCTGGTGAAAAATGGGCACAGTTTTCAAAAATGTTGACTGAGCAACTAGGGCTGGAAGTTGTGCAGAAGTACAGGAAGAAAAGATATTTACCTGTTGCAAATATACAAAGATAAGAAAACAAAGCTTTGACAGAAGTAACTCAGACTAGAGACACAAATCAGAAAGAGTTGGCACTAGAAGAAGGCAGCACAGCTACCGTATTGTTTCATTTCCAAACCAGGCATTCTCTCCTCTGCCTCAGAAAGAACAAAACTCTAACATGCTGTAAGGTGTTGAAATTGAAGAATGGCTAAAATCTGGAAAATCTAACTGATATGAAAGATCCAGCAAAAGGGGCAGCATCAGGCAACTACAGACCAATTATCTGTTTAACCAATAACTTTCAAACTGCTAACTGATATGGTAGCTGATACAGTCTAATGGACTCTAGTTGAAAACAAGCTCTTTCCACCTAAGCAGAAAGGAAATCACCCAAACAGTAGAGGAACAAAATATTAACTCCTAATTGACAAAATGATTTGGAAACCTACAAAAGAGAGAAGACCAACTTAAATGTAGTATGAACTGATTACAAAAAGCATTCAACTGCCTAGAGGTATTATTATTATTATTCTGATTATTCTTCAAAACCAACTTGTCAATTAATGTGGTTCTTTGTTTCCTTCTATTTTTTGCAACATGCTTTTTGTCCACAAAGAGTAAATCATTCTTTTTCAGATAGTTATAAATTTGATTTGCAGTTATGCTGATAAATAGGTCTATGTTGTTGGCAAACAGGTTATAGGTCTGTAGTTTCCAGGCTCATTTCCGTTCTTCCTGCACTTTTGAATTAGGAATATCCTTCCAGTTAACCATTCTTCATTTTCTGATGCTCCCAAAACTCTGTTCATCTGGTGTGCCAATCATGAGTGCAAATTTGCCAGTGATTTTAGCCAGAATCCATGGACCTCATCTGGTCTAGGAGCACTCCAGCTTATTATTTTCTTTGATTGCTTTCATACCAGTTCCTCAGTTACCCTAATGTCTTTCATGCTGGGTACTTTCATTGCATTTTAATTTGCATGATCCATTGTTGTATTCATATTGTGTCTCCTGTTGTTTTCTCACAAATTTGTCCAACATTTTAGGGCCTTTTCATTGTCGGGTTTTTCATTACGTGTGCTTGATTCTTTCCCATTTTTAAAGGTTTTGTAGAATTGATGCTGATTTGTTCTAACGGCAAATTCTGCTGGAATTGGATGGTTTAATCGCTCTATATATTAGTATCACTATCTCAGCAAAAACCAATAGACAAAGCTTGGAATGCTGGTAATGAGGACAAAAGTAGGGAACTAGTCTTTACATTTACACTGAGTCTTTTGAGGGTCACATGATATACTTTTCTTTCAAAACTGGATTTTTCTTAACAGAAATGCTGAGAATAGAACAATGAGAAACAACAAGAAAAGCTAACTTAGCCTCTTTTTAGCAACATAAAAGTAATATACAGTGTGCCTTTCTGAATTCATCAGCAAGCTATCAAGCGTTGCACTCAACATCCAAAGACACTGCTGTATTTAAAAAGAAATAGAAAAAAATGGTATTAGAAGGTTGCATAAATGGAAGTTGTTCACTAAAAAACAAGCCACTCTAGGTTTTGTTCCATTTATGTGACAGGGAAACAAATCAATGTTTCCAAATGGAAGAGGATAAAATCAATTGGTGGGTGTGGAGGAATGCATTTTCAAGACATTAAAACATTTAAGATTAAAAATAATGTTTAAAATCTCAGGATAATTACCTGAATGCATCCTATTAAAGCAAAGTTCAGGGCTGGTATGATATAAGCTATTGCCAAGCATTCTAAATGAAACTGCACTTTTATTTTGCAGTTTGCTCATATAATGGATCAAAACTTGAATTTTGAAAAGCATGATTTATGATTTACAGACACGGTATTTTCAGCTATATATATTTTTAAAATTAAACATGGAGCTTTTATTTCATCAATGTTCTTCCATAATCATTTTACAATAAAGAAAAAAGTGCTAGTAAGCCATTTTTTTGCAGAAAGGTCTTTGCTGATAGTTCTGGAAGGGAGTTAAAGGTAGCAGTTTGCAAAAAAAAATGTTTTTTTATTGATTTGCATTTTGAGGAAGCAGACTATCATTTCTTTCAAATCACAAACAAAAGTAATTTTTGTTCACTATTTTTTTCTCTTTGGGCACTTTATGTCTTGGTATGAAAAAACAAAACAACAAAACCACAGTTAAGGGCAACACAGAAAATAAAAGACTTTGTCATATTTTCCTACAACTGTGTAGTAAATCTTACCCACTGTCCTGATGACACCAGCCTCCTCTCCGGAATATCAACTACCTGTTCATTGTATATGTTATCTACTGGGCTTTTTGAGGGAATACCACGTGGGTTGCTGGAGCAGCTAACAGCTCTCCAGCAACCCAGACTACCAGTCTCCTGTGCTGCAATTGGCTATCCCCAGGCGGCAATGGTTGATTCAAACCTATTGGCTGCCGCCTAGGGGCTAGACTATATATTGCGGCTGGTTGCAGCCATGTCCCTGAGTACAGTCACAGCACAAAATAAACTATGAGTTACCTGTACTCTGTTCGCGTCTTCATTCCAGTGTCAAAGAACCCGCTATTTAACAGTGGCAATGAGGATGGGATCCTGCTTCACTGACTAAAGAGCTGAAGTACATGAGGGAAAGGCAGCACACACCGGAGGGAAGAGGCATTTTTCCCCCACTCTCTCAAGGCTGGCTAGCAAGCTACACTAGCGGCCTCGTGCTCAGTGGACTAATTCCCTGAGCCTAGAAGCAGGATCCGGAAGAACGTAGGAACCCACAAAAAAGGATGCTGAAGGTCGGTAAACTGAGAGAATTCGATGTGAAACACCCGGAGGAATGGCCATCTTATTTATCGCAAGTAGAAAACTACCTCAGAGCCAATAAGATCACAGAAGAAGGACTGAAGGCCACACTCTGCATGTGTGGCCCGGCAACCTTTATTTGGCCAAGAACCTTTTTGCATCAACACCAATTGAAGCGATCTCCTACGCAGATTTTAAAAAGAAGCTAACCAGGCACTTCCAGCCTAAGATGTCTGAGATGGCTTGGTGGTTCAAGTTCGACCAAAGAGTGCAGCTTCCCGGGCAGTCAGCTTCCGAGTTCATAGCGGTCCTGAGGCAGGCCGCACGCCTTTGCAAATTCTCAAATTTAGAAGAACGACTAAGAGACCAGCTCGTCTGCAGCCTACAGGACAGAACACTTCAGCAGAGACTATTTGCTAGGCCAAATTTAACGTTCTCTGAAGCACAGGATGAGGTGATGGCCGACAAAGCTGCCGGGGGTGCCGTTAAGACAGTTCAGCCTGCCAAATTGACAAGGGTTGAAGAAATGGTCCACAGTGAGGATACCAAATGCACTGGAGATTCTTCCAAGGAAGAAGAGCCTGAAATCAACTGACTCCAAAAGCAGCCCAACGCACAACACCGAAACAACTACCAGCGGGAGGACAGTTACAAGGCAGTTCTCTTACCGAGATGTAAGGGGTGTGGCAGCAACCATGTTCGTGCCAATTGCAGATTTCATTCAGCCACGTGTAGAGCTTGTGGAAGGACAGGCCACATCGCGGTGGTTTGCAGAGACCGCCAGAGAGACCGGCCACCCAAACACCAGTCGGAAGAACTGACTAGGAGAGGTACTGGGGCCCAGGGTCCAGTTAGTGTGGGATTTTTCAGAAGCCGTAGAAGCATATGCCGCACTGGGGTGCGACACCCCCTCAAACCCAAACTTAAGCTCATGGTAGAGCTACAAGGAGTTCCATGTAAGATGGAATTGGACTCTGGCTCTGCAGTCTTAATCATTTCTCAAGACACTTTTAACTCTGTGTGTAGGCGCAGTAACAATTGGGCCAAACTAAGACTCTCAGCTATAATCCCAACAGATTTTCAAAATGCTCATGTTAAAGTTAAGGGAGAAGCCACCTTGTTGGTCAAGTTTAAAGGGTTTTGGGGGCACCTGGATGTAATAGTAGTAGGGGGCCAGAGAACGAGTCTCATTGGACTTGATTGGTTTGATGCCTTAGGTATTCAGATTACTGGCATAAACTGGACACAAACTGCAGACCTCGCGTCAGTATGCGAGGAATACACGGATGTTTTTCATGCAACCCTAGGGACATACACAGGCCCACCTATTTCATTTAAGCGAGATCCCAACATAGTTCCAATCAGGGTTAAACCTCGTAGGGTCCCCTTTGCCTTAAAACATAAAATTGATTCCTAAATTGATAAGCTTGTAGAACAGGGCGTGTTACAGCCTGTTGATGGGGGGAAGTGGGAAACTCCTATAGTCACTCCACTTAAAGCCAACGGGGAAATTCGCATTTGTGCTGACTATAAATGCACATTAAATAAGGCCTTCAAGCAACACGCTTACCCGGTCCTAGTGGTCAACCATATTTTAGCCTCCTTGCAAGGGGGTACTATTTTTGCTAAACTTGATTTAGCACAGGCCTAGCAGCAATTGTCGGCTGATGAGGCCACAGCTGCGGCTCAAACAATCGTGACTCACCAAGAGGCCTTCAAGGTTAAACGCTTACAGTTTGGAGTCAGTGTTGCACCGGGTACTTTTCAGGAAATCATGGAGCGTACACTCAAGGGTATTCAGGGCGTCTGCCCTTATTTTGATGAGGTTCTTATTGCAGGGGAATCCCCAGAAGTGTTGGCCAGAAGTCTCAGGGCTGTTTTGCAGAGGCTTCGCGAAGCAGGCCTCAAATTAAAAAAGAACAAGTGTAGTATTGGGGTTTCTTCAACAGAATTCCTGGGTTTCCAAATTGATGTTAACGGCATTCACCCCGCTGATTCTAAAGTGAAGGCCATTAAAATGGCTCCTAGGCCCAAATCAAAAGGAGAGCTACAAGCATTCTTGGGTCTCCTAAATTTCTATCACACATTTCTACCTCATAAGGCAGCAATAGCAGAGCCCCTTCACAGGCTTCTAGACAAGAAAGCTCCATGGAAATGGACTAACTTACATGAAAAAAGGTTTTCAGGACTTAAAAGCACTGCTGTCAGAAAAGTCCAGTGTAACTCACTACAAAGAGTCTAAACCTGTATGTCTTGCATGTCATGCATCTCCATATGGGGTAGGGGCAGTTTTAAGCCACATAGAAAAAATGGGAAACAGGTGAATATAGCATTTTACTCAAGAACTTTGTCCTCTGCTGAGCGCAACTATGCTCAGATTGACAAAGAGGCCCTGGCCATCATTGCTGGAATAAAAAAAATTCCATGATTATTTATATGTCAGGGATTTCACAGTCTACACTGACCACAAACCTCTGTTGGGACTGTTCACAACAGACAAACAACCCCCCCCCCACATACTATCTCCAAGAATGCTGAGATGTCTATTTTCCTATCTGCATACAGTTTTAAATTAATTCACAAACCGGGCAAGGAAATGGGCCATGCTGATGGCCTCAGCAGACTACCACTGCCACTAATGGATCCAGATCCGGCTCCTGATACTAGAATATTGTCCATACAGGACATACCTGAGTTTCCCCTCCATGCAGGGGACATTGCTGCTGAAACTGCCACAGATAAAATACTTAGCAGAGTGTTGTCACGGGTATATACGGGCTGGTTGGAAAAAAGTCCAGGCTCAGAATTTCAGAGCTATTTTGTCATAAGGCATGAGTTATCTGCCCACAAAGGGTGCATTTTATGGGGAAATAGAGTCATAATTCCCACTTCCCTAAGAGACAGTGTTTTACAATCATTATATGAAGGCCATCCAGGCATTGTCAGAATAAAAGTGTTAGGTAGAAGCTACCTCTAGAGGCCTGGCCTTGATAAGGACATTAAGCCTCAAGTCCATGGTTGTTATACATGCCAGCAATCTAGGCCTGAAATGCCACAGGCTCCAGTTCACAGGTGGGAGGAAACACACACTCCCTGGTCTAGGGTTCACATAGACTACGCTGGCCTTTTCAAGGACAGCTCTTCCTTATAGTAGTGGATAGCCACTCCAAATGGCTGGAAGTAATTCCAGTTCCTAATATGACTACTGCTAGGACCATCCAAGTGCTGAGAAAACTCTTTGCCACACATGGGTTGCCAGATGTCTTAGTTTCAGACAATGGGGCCCAATTCACTGCTGCTGAATTTCAGGGTTTCCTTAGAGCTAATCTCATCAGCTAATCTCATCTGTACCTTTTCATCCATCTTCTAATGGTCAAGCTGAACGCATGGTGAGGACAACGAAGGAGGCACTCACGCACATTGTCACAGCTGATTGGCATCACAGATTGGCAGATTTTTTACTTTGCCAGCATTTTATGCCCTGCACTGCCACAGGCAAAAGTCCTGCAGAACTACATTGGGGGAGGTGTTTGATCACTAAACTGGACAGGTTGCATCCAGATAGAGTGGCAGCAGAAGCCTCTCAACCAAAACCCCCAAGGGGGCTGCACATGGGCGATTGGGTTTGGGCCAGGAACTATGGGCATGGGAATCTGTGGGTTCCTGGTCAAATCACCAAGGCATCCGGACCCCTATCTTATGAAGTGGGTTGGAGGAAGGGCGAGTTGTCAGAAGACACATTGATCAGCTCAGGAAGTGGTTTCCTGAATGGCCACTAAGCGAGGACTGCATCATAAGTCCCTCCCAAGGTCCTCAAACTTGTGGCCAAGCCAGCCCTCACATGGACTACCAGGACTTTTCCTTCCTAACTGAGGTGGAACCAGAGGGAGAACTGGGGAGCTCTGCAGTGCAACATGGACCCCCTGAAGGAGCAAGCCAACCAAACCTCAGCAACCACTGTGCCTACTCTGCCGAACAGTTTGACTCTGGGGTGGGCCAACCTGGAGAGGCCAGCCAGAGTGCATCGAATCCCCTTCACTCAGGAGCACAAAGGGACACAAGTCTACCCAGCCCACTGGGTAAGCTGGTAGACCACAAAGTGATGGGAACTCTGAGACGTTCCTCTAGGGCACACAAGCCTCCTTCATATCTTGCAGATTACATTGTAAAATAAAGAGCTATTTGTTGTGGTAAATCCTGTTGCCACTAGACTAATGAACTAATGCTATGATATAACTGTATAAAAGTGCCATTTTTGGTAGCCTATTCATTCAGACGTTGTTTAATAACATTGTAGTCCACATGGTTTTTTTATTATTGCTTTTACTTTAATGTGTTTGGACATTGAGTCTTGACCATTGTTGAGACTCATTAGTGTTATTATGGTCTGAGCTAAGGGGGGGTGTGGTGTTATGTACTGGGCTTTTTGAGGGAATACCACGTGGGTTGCTGGAACAGCTAACGGCTCTCCAGCAACCCAGACTACCAGTCTCCTGTGCTGCAATTGGCTATCCCCAGGTGGAAATGGTTGATTCAAACCTATTGGCTACCGCCTAGGGGCTAGACTATATATTGCAGCTGGTTGCAGCCATGTCCCTCAGTACAGTCACAGCACGAAATAAACTATGAGTTACCTGTACTCTGTTCGCGTCTTCATTCCTGCGTCAAAGAACCCGCTATTTAACAGTATACATAAGAAATAGAGTTCTGATTAAGTTAAAGCAGAATGATTTTACATAAATAAATATGTTTGACAAACAACAATAAATATATATTTGTACCTTTGGGAATGATATAAATTTCCAATCATGAAAACAAATCATTTGTGTACATATATCTAAGATTGACTTATTCAACTTTATGTATTCTGTTGTACTGAATATTAACTTTCAGAATTTATGAGCAACATTGATTTCCATTGGGAATTATAGAAATTATTGTGCAATATAGCAGATATTTACCATATTAGGGAAGGCTGATGTAAATTTTAAGCCTCCAGAAGCTGTGAATGCTTCAACACTGGAAGTTTTTAAGAAGAGACTGGACAGCCATTTGTCCAAAATGTGATAGGGTTTCCTGCCTGAGCAGGAGGTTGGACTAGATGATCTCCAAGGTCCTTTCCAACTTTATTATTATTATTATTATTATTATTATTATTATTATTATTATTATTATTATTATTATTATTACTACTACTACTACTACTACTATTACTTCTTTGGGTAGAAATGCGTACACTGTACAATATAGGTAGACTTTCATTTCTCTTTATTCATTCAGGAAAAGTGTAAAGATCAATTTCTGTTTAATGCTGATGGCCAATTTGGAATAGGTTTGGAATCCGTGGTGCTTACACACTGTCTGAAGTACCTGTTTAGGCTTGTGAGAACAGTTACAAGGCAAAAAAGGTTAAAGTGTTACATTACATTGCAAGATGGGGAGCAGAGGGAAGGAGCTCAATTTTCTTGCTGCTATTTTGACATCCAGACTTATGGTTTGATGAGCCCCTAAGATCAGGTAAGTGGCAAGTGGGACAGAATGGATGGAAAAACCAATGGAAGAGATTCCTCTGAGCATATCTGTATGTCTATATCTCCCTGAGGTCATCTGCGCATTACAAAGTTCAGATAGGGTGGGCATGCTCCAGGTCATTTCCCTTAACTGTTGTTATCTATGGGAGTCTAGGAAGTATGATTTTTGGTAGTTGTTCAAGGCTTGTGGAACTTTCTCCCCTGAATGCTAGCAAGCTTTCTCACAAGTATTGGGCTGGACTGAGAAGGCTATAGCTCTACAAACTGGAATGCTGGTACAGGGGGAATGATGTCTTTAAGTGCCATGACTTTTCATTATAGTTTAATATTTATGTCACTTTTTGTGAGCTACCCAGAGTTATGATATGATACTGTATGTAAGATGGGTAGCCAGATTAGTCTAATAAATAAAATCAGCTAAAAGGGCAAAAAAAATTCATGCATTACCTTTTCATATGTGCATTAATGTAGCATGTGCATTCAAAAAGATGAAACTTACAATGTTTGTTTGTGTGTGTGTGTGTGTTGAAATAAATAAGTTCAGTATCTTGAAAAGATTTACTGTCTCTCATTATTGCTAATCTGTGTCTCCAAAAGGCAAGAAGCAGACAGGCAAGAAATAGAAATAAACATTAGGAAAGGCATAAAAAGGTATGGATATGTGAGCCCACAAGTATAAGCCTAGGGCTAAATCTTTGTCCCTAATCAACAGCAACTGGAATCAGATGAGGAAAACTACTTAGGAATCCATAAATCCCATTGCCAATCTCCCTTGCCTGACCAGAAGGATGCATGATTGATGACATTAAAGGCTATTCACATATCCAGAATGGATACAACATCCTCATCCTGAGCCCATAAGGGATTACCCACATGTACAATCAGTATTATCTGAGTCCTATATCTCAGCTAGAAACCTGAATGTAAAGTGTCAAATAATCTGCTTCTTCCAGAGTCCTTTGAAGCTGCATGGCTACCACCTTTCCAACATTTTTTCCCCAAACGTTGGATATTGCTTCCAATTCCAGTGATGACTTATTGATGTTCCTACCCAGCTACATGTCACCTCCCAGGAGACCATGACAAACCGGAAGTGTCATGAATCTAAAGCACAGGTGGTAGAATTCAACAACCCAAGCCACTATTTAGATGTAAAAAAGGAAATTGAAGATAGTTGGTAGAATGATTTGTTGCAAATTCCAGTTCAGAAAGAACTCTCCTCATGAAGATTTAATCAAAGCTGCAGTTATAACAAGATGAGTTCTTCTATGTCACTACCATTTTAGCACCATACAGTATATAGTAGGCAGAATGAAAGCACATGCTAAATTTTTGCAGACAAATTGTTTGTTTACTTGAAATACCAACAAGACCTAGGGAGGTGTGTGTTCATTTCTACCTCCGGTAAAGGGCATGCTAGTTATTATAAATCAGACACAGAATTATTCCAAAGAAGTCCAACATAACTCTGTATTTGACTGAATTTGATACTCTAATAATGTCCTGGATCTCAAAACTACCTTTCCCTTTACAGATTACATTTTAACTATTATCTTTTATAAAAAAGTATAATCATAAATAATGCTAACATGCTGATGTTTGGAATGGCACCAGTTCCTACTAGTGCATCAATTGTTTCCAAATCAAGCTAAAAAGGCCTAAAAATAATTTAAAATATAATTAAGGAGAAAAAAGAGCTGCCCTTTTGTAGGTTTTAAAAATCTGCTTCCCAATGCTTTTATAAATAATTAAATATTTTAAGAAGACTAATAGCGGACTCACCTCTCCAATTGTCCTACCACATTAGTTATGTTCCATAAGACAACCTGCTTTTTAAAAGGTTTCTAAATGATGTGGTTAAGAAATGCAACACATTATCCAGTGGTTATTGAACAACATCACTTCCACTCCCCAAGCTAATGGAATTACTTGATCCTTTTTTATATCATTTTCTTATAACATCTTCATTAGTACTTATGAAAATGTAAGATGAAAGGGCTCTTCTTCAGTCTTTAAAGTTGCACCTACTGTATCCATACTTCCTTTATTTCCAAACTCTAGGCACTCTTTCCTAAACAAATACACACAGCTTTGCTACCACACCTATCATATGTGGGTAACAAAAAAAGACTGATATAATACAGAAACAGACATTTAGAAGCACTGATAAACTATAGCATGAGTTTCAAAGAATTTTTGCCCCATAACTTTGGTATGAAGAAGAATGGATTTTTGCTTCTTGCTTGTAGTTTGAGAAGAATTACAATTGTCTTAGGCATGAAAGCTGGCTGGGTCACATTATACAATCAAGTTTAACACCCGTGCTATTTTTGTACATCTCTATACCTTTCATTTGCCAATGTATTTTGCAATTTATACTGTCAATGAACAAATTAATTTATGTATTTCTGTCTTAGAATGAATTGACGACTAAGTGCATTATTTCTGTTCATAACATTGCCCAGTCTTCCCAAGAAGTGCTTTGTAGATTGTAGACAGTAATAGTACATAGCTGTAGTCATACAAATCTAATTGAAAACAGTGAGGCTTATATGCTTATATTTGTTTATATTGGATAGCCACAATATATTCAGAGTTAAGCACTTGTTCACTTGTTTTTCAGTGAACTTAATTAATTATAAAAGTATGATTAGAGTATAAAAATATTTTTATGGCATCTTTTCAGATACAGATTCAATATTTCATTCCTTATTCCTCTACTTTTTTCTTAATGTTATACATTCTACATGGATACATTTGCAGTTAATAAACATAATTCATCTTTTGACACCATCAGACCATTGCAAAACATATCAGTAGACTTATTTTTTAGATTTGAGTTAGATATTACTCTTGTCTATTTGAACTGATCAGAAAGATTATTTTAGCTTCTCTTTTTAATCAAAAAAGGTATATTGCAAAAGGCATGACCAGGGAAGCAAGACCCAAGAAAAGACAGATATATGATACTAGGCTTCAAGAAGTCTTGGATTAATTTCTGTGAATGTTAGAATAATTCAGCTGAGATGTCTTTAAAAGAAGCACATTTCCAAAATAGAAGTCCCTGCAGATTGCATTTCTGTTGTAGGAGTTAAAAAAACCTGTCTGCCTCATGAAAGATTAACAGACCAAAACCTTTAGAACGACTTGGATCTATTGTTCATTTAGTTTTCCATTCAAACCAATAAATAAAGGAGGGTGGAGATTCAGCCATCTTTAAAAGTTGTATAAAGCTGTACTTTATTTATTCAAACATGTGGAATTCAAATAGCATTTTAATAGGATTCTAATAGAAAATGGTTGAATATTATATTTTAACATAGATATTAATATAATTCCAACCCACTTCCTAAAATATTGTATCACTGTGAATGCCTTGGAAACTATTTTAAAGATTGAAAATGAAAGATTATTTTATACTGTTAAAAATAAAGTCATGTGAGTGAGAAAACATGTCTGCTAGCTTGTTATGTAGACATATCCTACATCATTCTTCCTTCTATAGCTATAATTTCAACATAAAATTACTTTAGTAGCTTACATATAGCCCTAGAGTTTAATCAATTATTCTTTTATTTGATTGTTTTTATTTCTTGGCATGTGGTATGAATATAGCTATTATAATTTTGAAACCGTGACTCAAATCTGGGTGTTATTTATGAACTTAGCTGCATGATGCTTAACATAATTCTACAATCAATTTGACCAATCATCTATCTGCTATAAAAAAGAACAGTTAACAGGTAAATTCAACAGAAGAGCTAAACTTCTGTTAACAATCTATCATTATAATTAATTCACAGCAAGTCCACAATGGCTTCATATCTATCATAAACCATTGCATTCATTATCTCTGATCCATTCAGGATCAAATATCCTTGGCTGATTCTTAATAATAAAACTTTTCTTTAAAATTATAACTGGGATATTTCCAAACAATTTTATCCCATTCACCACAGTTATAGATCTCTGTTGTAAACATCTCCACAGCACTTGTTGTTCAGAAGAGTTATACAAAAGGGACAACCAACCATCCCAAAAAAGAAAGACTCCAGCACCTCTTCACCAGTAATCAGCACTCAGATCAGCATAGATTGACTCCAAGGTTACTTTCAGACCAACAGTCAAGTAAGCAATACCTCAATCAAGAAACTGTCAAAGAGCCAATAGTAAACAGCCCAACCAAAGAATCCCTAAAACCAACCCTACCCACACAGACAGGCAAGACATCAAAATATAAACTGACAGCAAACAGCACTCTTTACTAGCACTTTTGATGTTACCTAGTCAGGGTAATGAAATGTTGCAGAGCACCAAGGACCCCTTGTTCAGAGGTTTTTCCTACAAACTGAAACACAACATCTCTTGATAGTTGTTTCCTGATTGCATACAGTAAATCTGTTCCATGATCTCCATCAGTTCTCTTAAGAAAATCCAGTTCATCTCTAAATCTTTCGAATTCATTCTTCTTTCAGTCTTCTCCAATGAACTTCCAACTTTCAAGCAGAGCTCTTTCTCCTTCAAATCTGCCAGCAACAAACTAGATTCCAATACACTCAATTGAAAGTCTGATTTAGCTGCTATTACTTGTATCTGGGTATCATCTTAGCCTGATTTAAAACTGTTGTTAATTCATCAATCTTTTCATCTAAATTTTCATTTGGATCTTGTAAATTAAAAAGCTTCCTGAAAGTCTTTGACATTAAGTTCATCTGGCTCCTGCCTTTCTTTTGTATCTTTTTTGTGGGCATTGTAATAATAATAACAATAATAATAAGTTGGAATGGACCTTGGAGGTCATCTAGTCCAACCCCCTGCTCAGGCAGGAAACCCTATACCATTTTGGACAAATGGCTGTCCAGTCTCTTCTTAAAAACTTCCAGTGTTGGAGCATTCACCACCTCTGGAGGCAGGTTGTTCCACTGGTTAATTGTTCTAACTGTCAGGAAGTTTCTCCTTAGTTCTAGGTTGCTTCTCTCCTTGACTAGTTTCCATCCGTTGCTTCTTGTCCTGCTTTCAGGTGCTTTGGAGAATAGCTTGACTCCCTCTTCTTTGTGGCAGAAATATATAATTCTTTGTGAAGAATATATAATGTTCAAAGTCATTAATTTATTGTTGCTTTAATTTTACTATAGTCTAAATCTGTCTTATGGTCATGCTTTCACAACAAAATGTATACAATTCCTCTCAAGTACAAAAGAAATAGATGTTTGATCATTCAGTAGCCATGAAGAAAACTGAGATAATATTTCCCACAAAAGAGAGTAAATAGGAAAAAAAGGGAAATTTTCCCTTTAAAAAAAGACAAGAGGTATATACAAAAATAAAACAGAACAGCAAGTTATTTTTAAAAGTAATAAAAATACAAAATCTTTCAGTAAAAATCCAATGTAAATGTAAATCAAATCAGATCATTTTCACTGCCAACAGGAAAGTCCTCATGCCATCAACTTCCATATGGCAAAATTGAATCAAAAGAAGTCAAAAATTCACAGTTATAATCCAGCCAGGGGGTGTAAATCTGCATTCAAGCAGATGATTAACAATTAAAAATGTAAGTCAAAATGAAAGCAAACTTCAAAATGTGATGTTAAAACAAAAGTGTGCCTAAAAAGAAAACAAACAGTGTCAGAAAAAGATGGAAACCCAACCCTTTGGCTGCTTTCATCATAAATCATGATTCTCTGGCTCCACTTCCCAGGCAAGTCCACAGCTGTCCAAGGGTCATCATGGGTTGTTCCTAGTTGCTCCTGATCAAAACTCGGGAGCATGCTGCTTAAGAATTGGCTTTGGCAGCACAATCAGCTATTTGTCAACAGGAGAAAAAAATAACCTCACAGCTCAGGATGCTATGGGAGAGTCCAAAGAACATTAAAAAAATAAAAAACCAATACCAAACTGGGAACAACCTCACATAAAAACAAAGAATCACATGGAGGGAACCATATTTTTTGAAGCTGTCAATTTTTGTTTTATTATAAGGCAGAAGAATGGAATTTTTGTAAACCATGCCTGTATTGTGTACTATGTCCATAAGGAATGCTGGATTTAATGTCATGAAATTTATTTCTGCCTCTAGATCTGCCTCTATATCACATAATGGAATGCAATTTTTCAAAGAATTAACATGGCTGATCTATGGAACAGGCTATTGACTCAATATGGCAACAATCAGCATACTACCCTACTGCAGAAGGATGTAACTGTGTGAAGGGAAGAGAGAAGAAAGAAAAAGTTTATAAATATGAGTGAAAGGAAAATAGCATTCATATTGCAAAGATTATTTATTTATTATATTTATTTATTCTTTAGATTATATATTCCTTTCCTCCAGGAGCTGTCCTCATTCTTCATAAGGCTGGTCCATCCTGCATAAAATTATATTTCATGTCAGTAGATGTACTAATTGCACTTCTGAAGCCAGACTGTCAAAATAAATCATCAAAGTGAATATCTGCACAAATTTTGCACAGCAGCATCTCCATTCAATATTTTAAATATCTGAAATACATCACATCAATGCGCATTAAAAAATCAACAAGTGCCCAGCTTGTGGGCTTACAAAAATCTTAGGAAAAAAAAGAGAAAGAGAGGTAATATAGAAAAAGATGGGGTTTTGAGATTGAACAGATTCCAAAATAAAAATGAAACAAGAAGGCAATCAGTATTACATTAGCTGGAAGCTAGCAGAAGATACATGACATTTTTAATGAAGATATTATTTCCTGTTTATTGTGGTTATATCTTATGCTTCCAATGTCAGGTTCGCATTGTGATAGCACCTTTATATTTTATTTAGGTGCTGAATTAAAAAATATTTAATGTATCTACAGCTGATGCTGAGTTGTGACAGATCTTAAGTGACATGCTCATATTTATCTCCCTTTCCCTAATGGACAAGCTTTGTTGCATTAGAAAAAAAAATCAAATTCTTGAATAATGAATGAACTCTGGCCTATGTCCTTTGAAAGTTGTTTTCATGTTGTCGTTTTATAGATAATGTCAAGCAGGAGATATGAAAGGTAGCATGAGATATATAGTTTAACTATAATGAAAGAACAGAAGAAAGGTACATTTGAAATAAATATGTTTTATAGGGAAAATAGTCTCTTGCATTTTACAGCATATACTTCAGCCACTGATATGCAAATGGTTGACTGAATTTTAAATGTCTTATACAAATCCTTAGTTGTGACTGTAAAATATAGAAACTTAGAAATTGATACTAAACAAATGACATATTTTGGTACAATAGTCTTATAGCCAATAGAAATGTTTCACCCATATCTCAGAATCCAGTATTGGCAAGAGATTTATGCAAATTGTCCTAGTGACAATCATATTTTGTCACTAATGCAATTCATAGCATCAATATAATGAAATAGAAGAAATGTTGCTGTGCCTGGGAGCATGAGCTTCAAGTACTTCCAAAATGCTTTCATGTACTTAGCAATTTGTTCATAGCACTCTTCACTTCTTTCTTCTGGTCCTCCATTTAGCAGCTGAAATATACATCGAGTTCAAAACAAAGAACTTCAGTCTCTGCCAACTGAGTTTGTTAATCTCTAAAAAGACTCATCTTTGGGCTAATGTTGGCTGATTTCTTTTACCCTGGAAGGGCTTTTGAGCACATTCCAATCATTTTTATTGTCTTTTGACATTTTTTTTTCAAAAAGCAGAAAGCTTAGACTTCTTGTAAGGTCAGCTACTATACACCATGCCCCTACAGCCTAGCTATTTGTTAATTCACTTGCTTACAGTATTTATTCTCTTCTTGGTGGAATGTGTAGTAACTTAGCAGTAATAAATAAGCTTGAATGATGTAAGTGACCAAATGAACCTCTTTGTCAACTAAGAAAAATGACTTGGTTCAAACCAATTGAACACAGTGCATTTCAATGATGCAGACATTATTTTCTATCTTGAAGAAGAGTGCAGCTTTTTTCTATATATATTTAAATTTATAGTAACTTTTACATTAAGATTGCTTTGCTGTTTTCTGGTAGATATATTTTATTATGCATTTAATATCAAGTGTACACTGTAATACATATTTCAGGGCATATTCATTCAGTTAGATGTTGAATTCAAAAGCTTTTCTGTGTCTGTAATTAATGCTCAGTTGTAGTGGTTCTTAGGAGATGACCTTCTTCATCTCCCTTTTCTTGATGGATAACCTTTTTTCTGTCAAAAACCACATTCTTTTTACATAATTTCAGCTTTAAAAATTAACAAGATCAAAGCAATGCAAATATTAGAAAATAAACAAAGAAGACTCATTAATACATAACAAAGAAAATAGAAAAGGAAATTTTTAAAAAGCTGCTTCTAATCTTTTTGACAGTGGTTATAAATGCATTTATATTTTACCCTCTCTCTCTAAGGTTACATCCTAATTTCTTTATTCCTTATCCTTATTCCATGAGTCACCGGTTCTAATCATTAAAGCCATAAATCACAAATTAATTTCCATCGCTAATAATTGTAATAGTTTATCTTTCTCTAAGCAAACAATATAATTTTCCCACCGCTACTACTTTCTCATTTTCACGAACCATTTCTTCATTATGGATATACAATATTGGAGTCTTTCCAAGGCCTAGAGACTAAAAGATATGAAGGAAGGTTGCAGGATTTGGGTTTGGCTAGTCTAGAGAAAAGAAGTATTAGGCGGGACATGATAGCAATATTCCAGTTTTTTAGAGGTTGCCACAAAGAGGAGGGGGATCAACTTATTTTCCAAAGCACCAGAGGTAGGACAAGAAACAGTGGATGGAAACTAATCAAGGAAAAAAGCAATCTGGAATTAAAGAGAAACTTCCTAACAGTGAGGAGAATTAACCAGTGGAACAGTTTGCAGTCAGAAGATGTGGTGCTTTATCACTGGAGGCTTTTAAGAAGAGACTGGGCAGTCACTTGTCTGAAATGGTATAGGGTCTGAGCAGGGGGTTGGACTAGAAGACCTCCAAGTCCCCTTCCACTCTATTCTGACTGATTATTAAATAAAGCCAGCAGATACCTTATACATTTTGCTTTTATAGTAACTATAAATTCATTTATATTTTGATTGTGTAGAATTTCTGTCTTCTTTACTCATGCCCAGCTGTTTTCTAAGGAAATGTATCATTGACTGCTTAAAACTTTAAATTTTCAAAGAAAATAAAAGTCTGTTTCAGTACCTTATTTGCTGCTCTTAGCTAAAAGACATAATCCACTTAGAAGTAAAACAACTTTTGCCATGAAAGGACATTTTATCTACCAAACAAGTTATCACACATACTTTTCAGTGCATTTACAATGCATTTTTCTTAGCTTAATTATCCAGTTCCTTCTGAAAACAATGTACATATGAGAACTCATTGGAAAATAATAATTTATAGGTAATACGTGGGCAGAAAAAAAGTTTGATATAAGATTGACCTATTTTTATAGCATGTATACATCAACATTCAGAAATATTGATATGAAATTTCAGGGTATTGAAGAGTTTTGCTAAGTGGTAAATCAGCTCTCAAGTTACAGATTGTTGTAAACTAGTACACTCAATCACTGTTCCCTTTCTGCACAGGAAATATGTTATAAATATCATGGGCTTGACATAGATTTATCTTCTTTGCAAATATAGTTCCCTTAAACCTTTAAGCATATTAATATATTGTCTTTTTTGGATAAGTGAGAACTGCAAATAATCAAGGGATATTATTTCTTAGTATTCCCCCAGAGAAAAAATATCAATATAATTTAATATTCTTTAATTGTACCATTTTATCTTTTAAAAACTTATTTTAAAACAATATTACAGATGCTGAGGTAATAAATTCAAATTCCAGATTTTCTTTCCATTCAGTTATTTGGAAATAATATCGTATTATTGCCAGCTTGAACCAGGCCCTCAAATTTATATTACATTGGAACAGATTTTTACAGCCAACCTTCATGACTCTGTGTTGCTAATGAGCAGTTTAATTTAAAGCTTAAAATTATTAACTGTTCCACAGGAGTTATAAATAATATAATTTATAATATTCCTATCAAGCACATAAAACTACATTTGTCTTCCATTAACAACATGCTTATTAAGTAACCTGACCTCTTCAGATGTAAGAAAATGCAATTAGTACAATTTGTCACAGATCTTTTACATTTTAATAAGACATAATTTATTGTCTCTTTAGTCTAATTAACTTTGAAACAATGGCAGATTTTGTTCCTTCAGAAAAAAAACAATACATGTTTGCATATTAGGCATATTGATTCATAACAGACACTGAGTTTCAAAGTTGTGTAATGCTGATGCTACTAAGCTTGCTTAGATCTTAATTATAGTTGTTATATGTCTAAAATAGGATTCAGTAACCTTTTCATATTAAATGTTCCTCTTTCCAGGGTCATATAATTGCCCAGAGAATGTCCTAAAAGTGCAAAATTTTATAAATCATTAAATTGTATGATATTTCAGTGATCACAGCTGAGAGCTCCTGAGGATTTTTTTCAGGTGCTGAATGAGCTTGAAATAAAACATATATAAAACACATAAAAGCTAGATGAGATATTAATGTTCTTATCTTTCAGGCTAACATTTTTATTGTTTTATTTTTTACTTTAATTTTTAGGTGTTATGCATAGCAAGTGCTGTAACATGTGGCCAAAGGCACTTTGACATCTGTTCTATGCACAGCTTGATTTTCAATTCCTTGTTACTTCATCAATTTTATTTTGGTCATAGACCAGCATAGAACAAATGACATAACAATTACCGGTACACTAAAAGGGGAAAAAGTCACACTGAAAGAATAAAATAAGGTGAAGATAAAATTATTCACATAAAATTACAAACTACAGGAATCAAAAGACAAAATAATTCTATAAACTTATAATTAGTTTTACAATGAATAATATAATAAAAACAACTGAGTTAAATAACTATAAAAGGATATAAGTAATACTACAATTTATAAAATACTTTGAGAATATAAAGCTATGCTAACTTAAGTTTAATATTTGCTAAATCCCTGTTTGTTGGGATTAAGACAGTTTTGGTGCAACTAATTATAGCAAAGAATTAAAATAAAACATACAATGGTAAGTGTATATTTAAAAGGAGAACAAAAAATGTAGAGGGGAAAGAAAGAAAGAAAGAAAGAAAGAAAGAAAGAAAGAAAGAAAGGAAGGAAGGAAGGAAGGAAGGAAGGAAGGAAGGAAGGAAGGAAGGAAGGAAGGAAGGAAGGAAGGAAATATATATTCTTTGTACTATACAAAGTCAACAGGACACTAAGGAAAAGTAGTACTACCTGTGGGCCACATAGCAGACATACAGACCACTACAAGTACCTTGGTATTCCACACTCACATGGAAATCATGAGGACAGAAAAAAGACAGTAATATCCAAGTACCAGCAAAGAATAAGACAGGTCCAGAAGAGCCAACTGAATGAGAGGAATATCTATGCCATCAACTTGTGTGTTCTACCAGTCCTAAAATACTCTGCTGGTATAGTGAGCTAGTCAAAAGAGGACATGGAAGCTGCCAATGTAAAGACATGAAAGGTCCTCATAATCTATGGAGATTTCCACCCCATGTCCAGCACTAAGAGACTGTACACCACTGGGGAAAAAAGCAGACAGGTATGGTTTGGTGAATGTCAGTGCCATTGCCTTGGATGCAACCCAGAGCATCCTGGACTACATCAGTTAGATAGCACCCAGATTAGTTGCTGAGTGAATGCATGAGGCAGCAGTAGATAATAAAGGAATTGCCATGGCAAAGAAAGACCCTGCATAGAATGTACTTATTGACAGACAGCTGAGGTGGCAGACATTGGGAAATCCTACCCATGACTGGAAAGGACTAAGCTGAGCGACAACACTAAGGTACTGATTATAGCACACAAGAACAGTGATTAAGTATCAGAGCTACAGAAGCAAGAGTCTACCACACTAGACAGGACTCAAGGTACAGACTGTGTAGAGAGACCTCAGAGAACATCCAACACATAGTGGCAGAAGACACAGTAACAACATACACTGAGTGGCACAACCAAGGAGCTGGCATTGTATACAGGAACATCTGCATGTGTAAGGGCCTTCTAACTCCAGATGGGATTGCACAGTACATTGTGAAGAATAACAAAACTAACATCCTCTAGGACTTCCTATCCAGATGGACAGGCAGATACTGGCCTGTCAATCAGATACTGTGGATCATAGGATAAGGAGCAGAGGAGAGTGATGGTGATACAGGTAGCAGTACCAAGTGATAGCAATATCAGGAAGAAGTACGAGAAGCTGGAAAAGTATCAGGGCCTGAAGGAGGAACTAGAGAGGATGTGGAAAATAAAGGCCAAAGTGGTCCCAGTAGTAGTAGGAGTACTTGGGGCTGTGACTCGTAAGCTGGGACAGTGGCTCCAACAGATCCGAGGAACAACACCAGAACTCCTTGTCCAGAACAGTGCTGTGGTAGGAACAGCTAAGATATTGTATAGAGCCCTTAGACTCACAGACCTCTGCTAGATTGAAGATGATGTATGCCAGCCATGGGAGTGAGAAGGGATATATAAGCCAGGAATTGAATCTGGACATTTGCCTTCAAATCATTTGCTCAGCTACAGTCCTAATTTCTAGCAACCACCAGCATATGTTTGGTGTTTGCAACAGCATTTTTTTAATATTTCCAGATTAAAGATCAGTCCCAGAAATACTATAGCTACACAATGGCGTACAGTCCCAACAGTTCTCTGGCCATAAAGATTCACTGTCAGGACAGTGTACATTTTCTGAATTTATAGGCATCTGATTTCTATTCTAAAATAATGACAATGCATAAAAGTGGACTTTCATGCCTATCTTGCAGAAAATCCAATGTGTTTTCTAAATATCACTTTGCTATACTGTATGCGGACTGACAGAGACAGAATGAATATGAAGGCAAATATGCAATAAAGGAAGATTTTTTTATTACTTTAGGTAATTTTAGATGTCAGATAAAAATGAGAACTTTAGTGAAAATTTTGCACAATGACAACTGTGTTTCACAGATAACATTTTATAGTTTGATGTATGAGGCAGAAAATATGAAACATATTGTGAAGTTCTACCTTGACATAATGATGGAAAGCTATTTGAAGTGCATTAAATCTGAGAAATGTGACAGACCACCATGAAATAGTCCATCTTTGGTGAAGAAATAGCACGTAGGGCCTGCCAGAAACTAAATTGCCAGTTACAGCTGTTTTATTTTAGCTCCACATTTTGAAACTTCAACTATAGCCTCATTTATTTGTAATTAAAGAATGAATTAAATCTTATTATAACATAATAATTTCACTTTCATTAGATTCATTCCATGCTGCTCTTAAATTGAATGCCACTGCATTACAGTATGTGAAAATCTACCAGTCTAATATTTGCCTGTTAATACTATATAAATTTACTGAAACTTAATTTTAATTACTAACTTTAATTATTCACATAAAATATGATCAAAGGCACATGTTTTCAAAAGGCCCTTTTATAATTAATTATGATCAGAATTTATTTGAAAGCTTTGATCAAATGTATTAATATTTAGCTTTAAAAATAGAAAAGTGTAGAGTATGAAGAATAAAGTCTATAATCCAATGCAGAATTAGTTGCAGTTAAGCTGCAGGTTAAAGAGGATGGGTGGGGACTTCTATGTTGCCTTCCTCTCAATAATTCTGGGTGGCTCACAACAATCAAGAAAACTAATTGGCCTTTGTGAAGTTTCCAGAACTCTTCTAAACAACAGCAGAGTGGGCCATCTAGGTTTCAGGGGAAACCTTTTTCTGGCAGTGCACAGAAAGCGTGCTTCTATGATCCTGATAGATGACATAGTTTAATTGAAGGACCTTGGAGCATGCCAATCCTGAAGAACCAAATTGGTTGGGCAATCATGTCATGGGAAAGAGGTGGGCCCTCTGATGAACAGCTCTATGCCATGTAAGGATTATAGGTAACATGGCATGCCCATTACTGCTTGTATTGGGAAGGGAGGGAGGGAAAGAAAGAGAGAGAGAGAGAGAGAGAGAGAGAGAGAGAGAGAGAGAGAGAGAGAGAGAGAGAGAGAGAGAGAGAAAGAAAGAAAGAAAGAAAGAAAGAAAGAAAGAAAGAAAGAAAGAAAGAAAGAAAGAGAAAGAAAGAAAGAAAATTTTATTTTTAAGGGCACTGCGTAAACAGGTATTGGTCAGTATTAAATAACTTAAAATGACTTGGAAACCCTATTAGGGTGTGTGTACAGTACATGATATTTGTAAGTCATTACATGTAATGTAATGTCACAAAGCATCATTAGAATGAGACCTTTCTTCACATCATTCTTATCCTTGTGTAATAAGAACATTTGACTCTGATCTCGAAATCAGTCTTAATGGGTTCATGTACACCATTTTTCTAATTTAGGTAAAACCATAAAATTATACTTCAAAATATTAAATAGCTATGACTCAGATCAAACCCACTGTATATGTCTCCAAATCTTCTTACACTAAATATTAAGTGAATAAGCCTGGAATCTTGAAAAGATAAAGATTTGTGTATAATGAAGAAAGAGGTAGAATACCATAGGGTTCATTCCAATTTTCTCTTCCATGCTTTGGAATACTAATATTTATAAAAAGAATAATCTGGTATACTCTTAAGTATTTAAGTGTGCATTTACTTGTATTTCACTTCTTGGATGGAAGGGAGCTATGTACTATGTTATGTCTGTTTTGGTGCATTTGTGTTTCTAAACAAAGCAGTATGGAGTTTTTTATTTAGCAGCTGTGACCCAGTAAATAATTAAAGTAAACAGTAAGATATTGAATATTCATTTGTAAATGTGTTACATTTACATTTAATTGTTACAAATATGTATTGTCAAGTGGTGCATGATTGTTTTTACTCTTAAATTTTCATCTGCTTCATTTTAATATTTTTTAATAAATAAAAACACTTTGGTATTAAATTCTTAACAGCTCTATCAGTGCAAACTGTGTTCTAAAAACTCCAGGGTAAAGTTTCTGTTACAAGGTTTTTCTTTTTGTTTTTTTGTTTAGTGAGCTGTATGCAAACATCTGTCTGATAAATAAGCATAACAGAAAAGACTCCCTTATGGAGAGCACGGATAGTCTTACTTTAGTGCTTTAATGCAATATCATTTTAATTAAAGTCCCTCATTGTCTTGAACAGTTGGTCTGGCCAGCTGTATAACTCAAGGGATCCTATCAAAGTTCCCAAAGGACCAATAAAATTACTGCCTGGGTCCTAAACCGTATCTTATTATGCATACCTGCATGCTATCTTCACATGTCCAACTTTGGATAATTTAGCAAAATTAGATATTTTTGTATCACATTTTTTTCCAGATGAAGGGGGGGGGGAAAGGGAGAAAATAGAAAAGAGATATTTAGTTATTCACCAGAAAATATGAGGTCTTCAGATTGTGGATGAGCACAATACTCTTCACTTCTAAAAATTTAGTTGGGAAGTCTGAAAAGGATTTTACTCAGATATTCTTGCATCATAAATGCAACTGTTGGGGTAATCTGGGATTTTGTTTCATTAGGGTCCAGAATACATGGTGGGTTTGAGTCCCACTTGATGTCTGAAGATGCAGAGGCAGACATTTGATTATATTCAACAATATACACATGACAGAATAGAAGAGTATTTGTTTTGCATTATTTGTGCCCTTGATGGAGATTTTATCGCCAAGAGAGTAAAATGCTAAAGTGGTTTGGTTGTGCTTCAGTGTGATCACATTGATTGAGAATGAGAGGTAGCATAGGACTAGGAGTGACATAATACCAGTGTTCCAATATTTCAGGGGTTGTCACAAAGAAGAGGGAGTCAAGCTAATCTCCAAAGCACCTGAAGGCAGGATAAGAAGCAACAGATGGAAATTAATCAAGGAAAGACGCAACCTAGAACTAAGGAGAAATTTCCTGACACTTAGAACAATTAATCAGTGGAATAACTGGCCTTCAGAAGTTGTGAATGCTCCAACACTTGAAATGTCATGGTTCTGACAAATGCAGTACTTCAAAGAACTTCAAGGCGTTGTTTACCTTAAAGAATCTTTTATTATACTCGCATAGATTTGGCACTTACATATTAGAAGCCAAGATCTGAATTCTCCACCCCTGAACACATCTTATCAAACACAATACCCTCCCTTAATTTAACATCATTAATCACATTCTCCAATTAATTTCAAATGTAAACTCTCCCTCCTGTTTAACAACTGGCCAAATTCTTATCTTCTCTTATTACAAACAGTCTTGAGGTACATTCTCTCTACTGCCCCCAGCGTCTAGCTCTAAAAATAATATATGAGTTAAAGGAAGGCAACATCTCCCTATGTTGTCAAGCAAGAACATCCGATGTTAGCAGCATTGACATGAAGTTTTTAAGAAGAGACTGGACAACCATTTGTCTGAAATGGTATAGGGTTTCCTGCCTGAGCAGGGGGTTGGACTAGAAGATCTCCAAGGTCCCTTCCAATTACATTGTTGTTGTTGTCGTTGTTATCATCATTGTAGTTGTCATTGTTGTTTATTGTTATTGTTATTGTTGTTATTGTTATATATTATTACAGCTGAAATGAAATGTTTTTGGAACACCTCTCTGCAAAGCTTTGTTGTGTCTCTGATCAATCATCTCCACCAATCTGTTGGGTATAGTTTGGTCAACTTTTTATATAGTTTTTTTCTTGTGAAATCTATAACAAGATCCTTTTTCAGTTCCCTATAATGCAGGGGTCCCCAACCCCCAGTCCAAAGACTGGTACCAGTACACAACCAGTTAGGAACCAGGCTGTGCAGCTGGAGGCATGCAACAAGTCTGCAGGGGTCTAGGCAGGGGCAAGAAAGTGGTAGGACAGAAGCTGGCTTGCTCAGTGCAAAGGTTCTCCAACACCTGCACTTCCAACTGACTTGCAACATCTGAGCTCAGCATCCTTCCTCTTCTTCCTCCTCTTGCTTCTTCTGCTCTCTCTTCTTCTGCCTCCTTCTTCTCCTCCTCTTCCTGCTTCCTCTCCCTCCTACTTTTTCTTCCTCCTCCTCTTCTTCCTCACTTTCCTCTTCTCCCCCTCCCAGCACCCTACCTGGGCTCATGCTTCCTTCACACGTCTCCAAGTGTGCAAGGCAAGTGTGTGCCAACCCAGCTTGCTACTGGGGGCTTCCCCAAAACCTTGTTGGAGGGGGATCCCCCCAAGGTATGTCCTTGTGAGGGTACTTTTTCAGGGGGCAAATAGGGGCAAGGAGAAGCTACCTTTCACTTTAAGCACTGCGTCTTCAAGGGAATCTCTCTCTCGTTTGCACCTTTTCAAGACCGCTGAGTTTTTTTGGTTTTGTTTTGATGGTTGTCCAGGTGCCTCATTTTTGGAAATTTTTCTGCCTGATTTTTATAGGTTAATTTTGTGTGTGTGTGTCTGTGTGTGTGTGTTCACACTCCTTTCTTTGTGCAGCTCTCAAGTTTGCAAGCCAAACTACCCGGCTTGCAATGGGGTAGGGGGGAAGGGAGAAGCTACATTTCCCCTTAAGCACTGTGTCTCCAAGGGAATCCTCTCTCATCTGCACCTTTTCCAGGCTGCTGGGCTTGCACAGTGCCCCCCCCCTCTCTTTGAATGGTTTTTTTCAGCACTTCCTCAACGTGCTGGGTCTTTGGTTTGTTTTGCTGGAAGGCTGAGTTTAGGACTGTCTCTTTTCCTTCCCACTTTCTTAGAAGCAGAAAGTCACTGGTCTAATCTATTACAATGTAATAATAATAGAAATAAAGTGCATTATTTGTTTGTTTCTTTAGAAAATTTAGAATCAATATAATGAATCATCCTGAAACCTCCCCCCTCACCCTTCCAGTCCATGGAAAAATTGTCTTCCGTGAAACTGGTCTCTGGTGCCAAAAAGGTTGGGGACCTCTGCTATAATGAACAAGAAAATTCAAATGAACATTTTGGGTAGCTCAAACTAATATATATTCTTTTCAGAAAAAGCAATGGTAAACTGCAATTGCCTCAGTATGTCTACCCACAGTGGTGGGGTTCAAATACCTGAACAACCGGTTCTCTTATTGGATGCAGGCCTGGGCCTCCGAGGCCTAGAATGGACTACTGGAAGTGGCATCCATGCACTTCCAGTGGGCCGTTCTAGGCCTGGGAGGCCTCCTCCAGAACTCCGAGGCTCAGACTGAACTTCCAGAAGCACTGTGTATTAAGCCGGTTCTCCGAATTCAGCCAAATTTAGCCACTGGTTCTGCCGAACCAGTATGAACCAGTTGAATCCCACCACTGTTTACCCATGATGTCCAAATCTCTCACAATATTTCTCACCCCACACTGTTCATTTACAACTATGGAACAAGCATCTAGACTCCGTTTGAGTTTGGTGGTACATAAGCATGTCTGTGTGTACAAATTTAAACACAAATACATACATTTATCTCTCCAAAGAATTAGCTAACATGAATGAAGGCAAGGAGTTAGTTAACATCCCAATTCTCTATGTGACCTCCACAGACTGAAATTAGCCAAGAGATTGGCTACCACCTTGAACACTCTAAATAACCCAGGACTTGGATATATTTGAGACTACGTTCCTTTGGTTGAGGTTTCCCCATTTAGTAACATCCATCCACTCCACTGGAGAATCATAAAACTTACTTCTTTACAAAACCATTTGGGGACATCAAGGATTAGCCTGCACTTTTCTGGCAGCTTATCTAGTGTTTGTTCGGATGTATACCTTCATGATTATCATGTTTTTAATCCTTTGTTATTGATTGATATAAGCCACTCAGGGTCTTTGAGAACTGAGGGGCTTAGAAGTTTTAATAGATTAGTCAGTAAAAAGAATCTCTGTTATCCCACAAGCAATATGCTTAATATTTTCAGTTTGTTTTTTAATTACTGCTTTAATATTAAAATGATCAGTCATGGTCACTATTGGTATATGCCAGGTTATATTTTGATTATTATTAACTTTTCACTTTTTATTTTTTCATCTTCCTATTGAAAGCATCATCTCTTTCATGCCTTTAGTCATTAAACTACAGCATGGTTTAATTTTTTTAACTTCACTTAAATAAATATATTGCTCAAAAAAATAAAGGGAACACTTAAACAACACAATGTACTGTATTTAATAGTAGGATGTCTTATCTTGTGTTCCCTTTATTTTTTTGAGCAGTATATTTATTTGTTAACTATCAGATGCATACATGTTCTCTTCCACACAAACAGACTAGAAAAGACATCCATCCTTGCCCTTTGTTTCCAATTCTATAATATTTAATTTAATTAATTTAATTTAATAATTTAATTTGTATACCTCCCTTCTCCCGAAGGACTCAGGGTGGTGAACAGGGCAATACATAATAAAAAACAGGATACAAAAATTAAAAAGTAATTAAACAACTATGCCCGTAATAATTAGTACATATTAAAAGTTAAAACTAATTTATAAAAAACCCAACCCCATCCCATCAGACCAGGCCAGCTTGTTCAAAAGAGAAGGTTTTGAGATCGCGCCGGAAGGAGCGAAGATCGGGGGCCATCTGGAGCTCAACCGGCAAGCAGTTCCATAGGTCTGGAGCGCCCACAGAGAACGCTCTCCCCCTGGGGGCCACCAATCGGCATTCCTTGATCGGAGGCACACTGAGGAGGCCCTCTCTGTGGGAGCGCACTGGACGGAGGGAAGTTGATGCCGGCCGCAGGTGTTGCCGTAGGTAATCCGGACCCATGCCATGTAGGGCTTTGTAAGTCATCACTAACACCTTGAACCTCACCCGGAGAGCAACCGGCAGCCAATGCAGCTCGCGGAGCAAAGGTGTAACATGGGAGTATCGGGAAACCCCCAAGACAACTTGCGCAGCTGCATTCTGCACCAGTGGAAGTCTCCGAGTGGACCTCAAGGGCAGCCCCATGTAGAGAGCATTACAGTAGTCTAGACGAGAAGTCACGAGCGCATGAGTGACTGTATGCAAGGCATCCCTAAATAATAATAATAGTAATAATAATAATAATAATAATAATAATAATAATAATAATAATAATAGCAACAATAATAATAGCAACAACTTTATTGTCACTTTGCATTTACACCAATCAGCATAGATCAAAATGAAATTTTGTTGCATACAGCTCTCAAAGCTCAAACCAAAATGAAGATGAATTCTAGTTACTTTACATTTGTTAAGTTCTTTTGTTTCAAAAAAATGCCACAGAACTTGAATTTGAATTTTTTTCTAAATATTTATTGAATGCCAATGTAAAACTCTGCCATCCATCCATGGCCTTGTATTTTCACGAGTTATATACACAAACTGAAACAACTTTGTGCCTAAGGCTAGCATGCAAACTCAGTCTACCACTGCAAAACAAACAGAGTAATTACGGAAGGTGTACTGAACATGAGCCTCTCTTTGTAAATTATGACTGACCTGAAAATAGTTATGCCACAGTTAGCTTCCTTAAACAAAAATCATGCAATAAATTTATTGAACTAAAAAAAATCAAACCACATTAAACTAAGGCATTATTGTTTAATCTAATAATAGACTTGGATTATCATTTAGGGCAATACCAATTAATGATTGATTAATATTTTATTCCATTTAGAAGTGACTTTTATCATTGCATAGAGCAGGGGTATCAAGCCCGATCGCAAAGTATCAGGAGGTTTTGCTGGGATGGGCATGGCCTGCGCAGGCCAGATGCAGCCCACGATCTGTGAGTTTGACATGCCTGGCATAGAGCATTGTTGAAAACTCTAAATTGATAATGGATGGTGAAATAATATCTTTATAAAGATATATATTAAATATAATTAACTCCTTAATCTCACAGTACATGGGCAGGCAGTGATACAATTTCTATTATATTTTAGATCAAGCCAAATCCAAAAATGCTAGGGAATTAATGGAAGCTTGGCATTTTGACAAATCAGGCATCAATAAAAATATGGAGATAAACAATATTAGGATATATTCAAAAGAGACATTTAAAAAAACTAGAAAATGAAACAGAAAGACATACGCCCTCCAGCAGCCAACATTCAGACAAGGGATAAGCAGCAGGCAATCAATAAAGCAGAAGATAAAATTATAATAAAGGAATCATCAAGGAGAAACCACACTTCACCAAATTGGCAGAACTCTAGAGCTATCTGAATTGTTTTTTTTAATTTAATATTATTTAAGAAGTTTTTAACAATAAAAACAAAACAAATATTAGAAAAGATACAAAGAAAATAAGGAAGAATAGGAAATAGGCCATAAAATAGGAAAAGATGATAAAGAACAGCTTCCAAATTTTTTGACAGTGGTTAGAAATTCATTTATATTTCATCCTCTTTCAGTAATGTTATATCATAATTTCCTTCTTTCATTAAGCTACTCTTTCCAATCATCAAATCTATAAATCATAAGTTCATTTTTTTCTTTTCTTCAGGAAAAAGTCTATAAGGTGTTTTCCAGTCATTGATAAATGTACTTGATATTTTTCTAATCAACAAGTTAATTTTACCACCTCTGCTAGTTCTCTCATGTTCACCAAGCATTCCTTTATGGCTGCTATTTCAGAATCTTTCCATTCTTGTGCATAAAGTAGCCTTGCAGCAGTAATCATGTATAAAAACAATCTTACCTACCTGTAACTGACTGTCCATTAATCCCAGAAAAATAAATTATGATTTCAGTTGAATCTTCTTTGTATCATTATATGTATTTGAATCCAGAAACATCTGCATTTCTATAAGTGCACCAAGCATGAAAAAATAACCCATGTTGTCCCAACATACATTTGAAGCACCTTTCTACATTTACACAATTTATGCCATAATGTCAGTTTCAACTCTTTTAACCACATATTTTCCCACTGTTCCAGCTTTATCCAAAGTTTTTAGCTGATTTCATCTTACAGGATTTTGCCTACTTTTCCCCATTTCCCATTTCAATAACAATTAATACATTTTAGTAATTACATGCAAGGGTCAGCAGCTACCCAAAGAACTTGAGGTTCTAAGAGGGCAAATCAGGAGACTCAAAAAGAGGCTTCCAAGAGAAACAGAACTTTATTTGACTAAATGAAGTTGCTGGGTGGAACATTATCTGAAACACATTCAAACGTGCCACACACTGGTCAGTTAGGCACTTCTTTATATAGGCAGCCAATAACCAATCACAAAGACACACATATCAGTACACATATCAGCCAGTCACATTTCATTCCTTTCCTGCTCTTTTCGTTATCTCTGGTTCTGTGTACGTGTTCTTCCTGCCTTCACAAAATGGTGACCCTAACGCAAGCACAGTTTAGAGAAGCAAAATGGTGGAAATTAGGCTAACAACAAGAATACCCTTTTGTACAACCTCTATAATGTGTTCATCATTTGTACACAGTTCAGTTTTAAATTCTGTCTTATGCTGCTCAGTTCCAAATGTCCTATTATTTACCCTACATTTTCTTTTAATTGTGCATTAAAAACATGACAAACCAAATCCCTCTATAGTGAATTGCTGTCTTGATTTTATCTTATCTTCTCCATGTTCCTGTTCTAATAATTCTTGATAAGTTAACCATTTTTCTTTATCTACTGTTTCTTTCATGTAAAATGCTTCCAGCATTGAGAACCATAAGGGCATTTTCAGATACAGTCTGGTTTTATATTTTTAATATGACACTCCTGATATAATGTTTTTTATAAAAAAAATCTACATTAAACTTAACTTTATTGTACCTTAGAGAAGCATGTTACTGGAACCTCAGATCATGCACTTCTAATTCTAAAATCCTCACATTTGTCACACAGGTAAGTCATGAGTTCATTTACTGTTAATTTGAAATTGCAATGGCATTGAAAAAAGTGACATAACCTTTTTTTCCACTTACGTCTATTGTACGTGATCAAAATTCAGATGCTTGGCAAATGACTCAAATTTATGACAGTTGCAATGTCCTAGGGTCATGTGATCACCTTTTGCAAACTTCTGACAAGCAAAGTCAATGAGGAAGCCAGATTCAATTAACAACCACGACTAACTTAACAACTGCTGTGATTCACTTAACAACTGTGGCAAGACATGTCGTAAAATGGGGCAAAACTGACTTAACAACTATCTTGCTTAGTAAAATAAATTTTGGGTTCAGTTGTGGTCATAAGTCTAGGACTATCTGTAGAGCCCACTTTTTCTGGTTGAGGTTCACTTTGCTAAGCCACCTCTACTATTTGGGAGGTTTCTGGTATGCCATAAAACCTTACCTAGAAACCAGATATCTGAATTGTTAAATGGCTTTTTCTTGTTATTGCAATCAGACTTCTGTGATCCTAGAAAAATGGAATTTATCTAAGGAAATTATTTTCTGAACTACAGGATAATGTCTATGTCTTTGGCTGATGACGTGAAGATTGAACTACTTGTCCTTTCCTTGAAAAATACATTTGAGTTTTATCCTTATTGGTGTCCTTTTTTTTCCCTTAAGCATCCAGAGTCTGGAAACTGTGACATTAAGGTGAATAAAAATGTTTTAATGACCAAATGAATAGTTACACACAAATTAATCTTACCCAACTAAAAGTGTGCAAAGAATTGATTTAACAATCAATGACATTCCAATTTGCATTTACTGTTCTTCTGAACATTCATTTACATTTAGAGTTTTAAGATATACTTATTCTATCCAGACAAAATATGTGCTTTCTTAACTAAAGCAAAGCATGCCATTTCTCTTTTCTGAAATGAAAACAGTGGCATACATAATCGTATTTATTTTTTTGTGCAAAGAATAAAAATGAGATATTTTTTCATGTTACAAATGAGTTTTGACATCCTATTTGAAACTTTTCATACCCCAAGGTGAACCAACATAAGAATAATAATCATAAAATTCCAGTGTTTTCCATTGGGTATAATGTTTTTTAGTTTGCTTTAAAATGCATAAATTCTCTGTGGCAGACATTTCATGCATGTTATTTTTTTTCCTTTAGCAAAAAGTATATCATCTATTGAGCACCAAATGTTTTTATTTATCCTGAAGTGTTTCTATTATATTTTCAGTCTTCTATTGTTTGCAGAATTTATGACAAACCTGAAAATCAAAGTAAATTACATTATGTAGTGCAATCCAATAATTTTATATACTGCAAGTTGGCAACTACCAGCATTTTTCAAGATAGAACATCTATTCTTAATTCTTACTGTACATTTTGTTGCTACTCATTGGAAGTGCATGTTCCAAACTCAGAAATAACAGGGGAGGAGTGGCTCAAAAGTAAATAATCTTGCTATGAGTGGCAGCTGTTGAAATAGAGATTCTGGTATTAAGAAAGTTCCTGTGACTCAACCTTCATAGAAAGGTAAAGGGTTGGAATTTAGTTCATTTCTAAGCACTTGGTTGTATGCTGGATAAAGAGTTCATTGAAAAGGTCTATAGACCTTGTACAATTATCACAAATGTGAGAAGATGAATATACCTGCCATGATGGTCTGTAGTCAGTCTGAGCCTAAATTTATAATTTTGTAAATTGCACACACACACACACACACACACACACAGATATATATATACATATACATACAGTGCTTTTTTTGTAAAAGGAAAAGGTGCCGGAACTCACACATGTTATACAACCCACCTTGCCTACCCTAAAAGGTTCCATCCAAAAAAGGTGCCGGAACTCCGTTCTGAGCGTTCTATGACAAAAAAAGCCCTGGATAGATAGATAGATAGATAGATAGATAGATAGATAGATAGATAGATAGATAGATAGATAGATAGATAGATAGATAGATGATAGATAGATAGATAGATAGATAGATAGATAGATAGATAGATAGATAGATAGATAGATAGACAGATAGATAGATAGATAGATATAAAGGTAAAGGTTCCCCCGCACATGCGTGCTAGTTGTTTCCAACTCTAGGGGCTGGTGCTCATCTCCGTTTCAAAGCCGAAGAGCTAGCGCTTGTCCCAGGACGTCTCTGTGGTCATGTGGCCAGCATGACTAGATGCCAAAGGCGCACGAACGCTGTTACCTTCCCACCATAGTGGTCCCTATTTTTCAACTTGCATTTTTATGTGCTTTCGAACTGCTAGGTTGGCAGAAGTTGGGACGAGTAACAGGCACTCACTCTGTTACGCGGCACTCGGGATTCGACCAGCCAAACTGCCACCTTCTGATCAAGTGTCCTAACCCACTGAGCCACCGCGTCCCTAGATAGATAGATAGATAGATAGATAGATAGATAGATAGATAGATAGATAGATATAGATATAGATATAGATATAGATATAGATATAGATATAGATATAGATATAGATATAGATATAGATATAGATATAGATATAGATATAGATATAGATATAGATATAGATATAGATATATAGATGTAGGTCTTGGCGTATTTGGGTCTGTTCCCGCATAGGATTGAGGGTGTCTTGGCGATGTTTTGACGAGGTCCCACTCGTCACCTTCAGGCTGGTATCTTCAGTTTTGTGCTTGTGTGAGCGAAGCCGAAGACACCAGCCTGAAGATGACGAGTGGGACCTTGTCAAAACGTTGCCAAGACACCCTCAATCCTACGTGGGAAAAGACCCAAATACGCCAAGACCTACATATCTATACCCGTGAAAATCTACAAATATATATATATAAAGACGCGGTGGCTCAGTGAGTTAGGACGTTGAGCTTGTCAATCAGAAGGTCGGCAGTTTGACGGGTCAAATCCCGAGTGCTGCATAACAGAGTGAGCGCCTGTTACTCATCCCAGCTTCTGCCAACCTAGCAGTTCGAAAGGACGTAAAATGCAAGTAGAAAAATAGGGACCACTACGGTGGGAAGGTAACAGCGTTCCGTGCGCCTTTGGCATCTAGTCATGCCGGCCACATGACCACAGAGACGTCCTCGGACAAGCGCTGGCTCTTTGGCTTTGAAACGGAGATGAGCACTGGCCCCTAGAGTTGGAAACGACTAGCACGCATGTGCAGGGGTACCTTAACCTTATATATATATAGTTTATATTATGTATATGCATTTTTCACTTTCTTAATATATCCCTTTTGCCAGCAATTTTCCATAAGTTGATATGTTTTATATATTTCTGTAATATGTGTTTCTGGGGACTCATTTTCCTTAGATTGTAGAGCTACACTGCCAAAAATTGGAAAAATGTAACTAATAAAGAGTTACATTGATTGATTTTACATACTGTCTCATGAATTGCTGATTAGGTAAATTTAATGAACATATTCCTCTCCTAGCATAGCTAATCCCATTAGTGTAAATAAATAGGTTTTCTTGGAATGAAATCAGTAATCAATGTCCCTGATACCCCTAGCCTCCATCAAAAGGCACTTTTATCATCACCATACTGAAGTCATAATCAATAAAACTGTAAGGATACAATTAGAGCACATCTTGACCTTGCTACTACTATTTCACAGCAATTCTAGTTATGAACAGAGTGGACTAAAGATACCAAATGAAAAGTCAGGTGTTCAGTGGTGAGGGTTAGTGGGACAATGCGGTGTTTCAGATTCAGTCTACAAACTCTACCAAAATTACTCTGAAAACTAGAAACAACCATAACTTTTCCCAGGATTAAGTGGCAATTGTGTGATCCAGTGTAAACAGGTACTTCAAATATTCTGCCAAGCACTCCAAATCATTTTCTACATGATTTTCTTTACAAGAAAGTGGTGCTTATTTACATTTTAGTTATAAAATTTATAAGTTGATTAAGGATAGTTATGGATGAGTGGCATGGTGGTCTAGAAGTGAGGCTGTGAGTTTGATCCTAGGTAGCGGCAGATATTTCTCTTTCTTGGCGCATAGAGAAAATATCTGCTGCAAGGTCCATGTAGGCATCAGAAAGAGCATCCAGGCAATAAACGGTCAGGTCCATTCAGTCATTCCAACTCCACCCCAATGCAAGGGATTACAGGGTCATTAAAAGAAGAAAAAGGATAGACATGAATATGTTTACTCATCTGCCTGGTTTAGGAGACAGATTTTCAATCATAATAGCTAAAAAGATTTTTAAAGTTCTTTACTTGTTTTTTTTTTCATTTTTTAAAATCAGGATATGATTTTACAGCTCAGATTCATTTATTCAGGGGCTTATGGACATAGTGCATCACCTGGTTACATAGCCATTATAGGAAGTGCTGAAGATGTTCTTCAGAGAGCTTCTCTAAGCAGACCTTAAGAACAAAGTATAGGAAGTGATTTAGAAACCATTGCAACTTCTGTTCCCCTGCCGCACCCCTGCAGGAATGGAAAAATGCTAACTTCCCAATGTCATTCACTATAACTAAAAAGGTCCACAAAACAAGACCATAATGTTCATATATCTGTACAGGTTATCTCTTGGATTAATAGAGGTGCCACATACTGTGTCCACAGTCCTAAAAATAATATTTGAACTGGAAATTTTAATTACACAAAGGTTTCACTGAAAATGTCACCATAAGTTGAAGATCAAATCCATTTTTCAGCCTAGCATAAGATGTAACATAAAACTAAAGCTTTGGAAAACTGGCTGCCTTTAGTATATTGCCATACTTGGTATATGTAAAGTCACTGTCTCATAGAAACAATCGTGTTATTCTTTCTGAGAAAAGCCTCCAGGTAGAAAACTGTTGATGCAAAACTATTTAAGAGGAAGATTGGGAGTGGGAGGGTTTCCACCCTGTTGCAGTCCATTGCTGAGATGGAGGATGTGAACACAATATAAAAAAAACATGCTGCTCAGGATTTTAATGCTCACTGACAGCTTGCAAATGCTTCTTTACAGACTAAAGAAAAAACGGCTTTCTTTGAGAAATAATGGAATACTACCACTTAAGAAAGCATTTTACAGGACATTATTAGAGATAAATACAACTAGTAGGATTTAATGTGTGAAATTGCAGGAACTAGATGCTTTACATGTCATGTAAAACATGTAGCTACAAGATTACAGTAGTCTGATTTTTTTTCTAAAATATAGGAGCAGGTAATCATAGAGAAGATTAATGTCATAAGAGTCATTAACGTGTGCTAATATCTGCTTGATGGATCAGGCTTTAAAGCTGTCAAAAGTGGGGGGAGTGTTGTTTGTTTTTTGCATTTGTTAATGTTCCTGCTATTATATGATATTAAATGCTCATGTTATCCTAGCTACAATGCTGGACAAATTCCAGAATGTCAGTATGAGGGGAGAGGAATATCCACAGAGCTTCAATTAAAATTAAAATAACACTTAATATACTCAAATAAACAAATCTATGTAGGGTTTATTGGAGATTATTTTCATAATAATCTTTCATAATACAGAATTAAAAATAATCACTGATTCATCTTATTTTCATTATTTTCAGGGGCTGCCACAAAGAAGAGGGAGTCAAGCTATTCTCCAAAGCACCTGAAGGCAGGACAAGCAACAAATGGAAACTAACCAAAGAGAGAAGCAACCTAGAACTAAAGAGAAATTTTCTGAGAGTTAGAATAATTAACCAGTGGAACAACTTGCCTCCAGAAGCTCTGAATGTTCCAGCACTGGAAGTTTTAAGAAGAGACTGGACAGCCATTTGTCTGAAATCGTATAGGGTTTGCTGCCTAAGCAGCGGGTTGGACTAGAAGACCTCCAAGGTCCCTTCCAACTTTATATTATTATTATGTTTATTGTGTATATTGTATATAAGAAAAATGTGAAGCTCATATCAAATACACTCTGTGAAGGAAAAAAGTAAAAAATCATGAGATGAAGGAAGGGCTATACTTTAGGTAGCCCCTGTGTTCCAAACACAGTACTAAGGAGGCAGGGCTGTCTACATTTGAAACAAGTACATGGACTTGCATTGGACACTGGCTGAAATTACTTTCTTTCCCAGAGATTTTGAGCTGTTTCCTTAGGGAGGATTATTATAAATCGACATGGATTAGAACTTTCATAAAACTCCAACATCTTAGTCTCTCCAAGGAGGAATTTCTACTAATGGTCTATGAGCGTACTCAGGGCATTTAAACAACATATTAAAGACAAGGAAGTTTCCTCTACCCAAGAGTGTTTTCTTGAGAAATCAGTCCCACACCCATTCATAAACTGGCAAGTTACTTACATTATATAACTGTTTCTAAATTTTGAAGGCACTAACTCTAGCACATTGTAGCAGTCTTCCCACAGTAATTCTAGAGGGTTGATCATAGCTAAATTCTGCTATAATATCTATAAAATTAACTAGACTTTCACCACCTATAGATGATCACACCGCTAACTATAATACATCTTATTCTCTTGTTTCATTTCATTTTAATATTTTAATTTTTAATTCTAGTCTGTGGTCATAATAAAAAATTGACTGGTTGATAACACAAATGTATAGTTACACACTTACTGGAATAATGGACTTTATCTGGGGAATGGGAGAACACATGATCTCCCAAGAACCCTTCCAAACAAACAGAAGCATGGAAAACTATCTGGTATCAAAAAGAAAAAAAGAGTAACAAAAAGTTTGAACTAAAAAACCCCTAAAATCTTCATTTGAGAATAATTTTAGAATATTTTTGGGAAAAACTAAGCAGTTTAGAGATCTGCTTCTCAAAGGCTTGTTATACACAGTGAGAGAGAGAGAGAGAGAGAAACCTGGCAATATATATCATTCGGAGAAAAGTGAGAAAGAGATTAAGGAAGAAAGAGAGAGAATTACTAAGAACTTGACTTTTCCATTCCTTAACCTTTAATTTTTGGGGTAAAATCATGACTCAAATTTAGGCCTGCCTCCCCACCCATCAAAATGTAGCTCTGCATTCTCAGGGTGTTAAAGACCCTCAAATTTAAAGGTGTTGATGTATATGTTGCTAAGAGACTGTAGCCTGATTTATTATATGAGAAAAATCATTATGTATTAAGCTTCTAATTAGCTTTATTTAATTGACACAGGATTCTTTTTTTTTAAGAAATAGTATGAATATGCTGCATTGTGCATTGACATCACTTGGAAAAGATTACTTAAAAAACAATTAGATTTGCTTCATTGACTGGAAATTCACGTCATTTCTCAGTGTTCACTTTGAACAAACGTTCTTTACAATTAATTCCATGACTTGAAGTATGAACTGAAACCCTCCTTATTCCTCATTTTCTTTTCTTAAGACAATATCTAAAACCATTCTCTTCAAACAGTTTCAATGCAACTTGTAATAATAATCCATTTTACTTTGCTAATCAAATTGTATTTTATCATTATTCATATAAACTCAAAATATTATATCATAGAATTACATGTTGGAAAGGATCTAAGAGGTCATCTTTCCAATCCCCTATACACCACACCATACAGAATAATAGATGGTTATCCAAGCCTATGCTTGAAAACATCCATTGAAGAGGAGGAAATCATTCCATATGATACCTTATTCCATTGATTGACAGCTCTTACTGTCAAGAGATTTTTCCTAATCTATAATCTATATCTATCTCCTAGTGTATAATCTCTATCTACATTCAGCCCATTAGTTCTCGTCTTACTTTGTATAGCAAGTGAGAATAAGTCTGAACTATCTACAATGTGACAATTCTTCAGATATCTGAAGATCTCTAGATTTTATCTTCTGCAAGCTAAACATACAGTGCCTAGGTCTGACCAGTACTTAGATCAACCATTGATTGAAAGATCTTTCACCATCTTTCAGCACTTCTCCAGCCTTGCTATTATTGATCAATATATTTTAACTGGTTTGAACACAATACTGCAAATAAACCCTGATCAAGGCAGAGTACAGCAGAATTATCTAATATAAAACATGGAAATAAAGTAAGAGAAAAGAGAAAATTAAGCTAAATCAAAGAAAGTACAATAAGAGGTATCATGTCTACTCAGGTAACTGCAACTACAGTATTACCAATGAAATACTATAGTTCAATGAAAAGACCATTGTAATATAGCTATAAACATAAATGTTGAGGTTACGGTTATTGCTATACTTACTAAAATTAGAACAAGTTTAATCAAGTGTTATATAAATAATACAACTTTTCTCCTGTGTTGTTTTCAAGCTGTCAGGTTTGTTTTGTTTTTTTTCCTTCTTAGAAACCAGGACCAAGTCAGGCAAAATTTCCTTAAGGCCAATTAGTCAGTAGATAGTAATATGTGGAAAGTTTTCTTTCATGTAAGGTTAAATATGCATCCATACTTGAGACTCTACTACTGATCTATTGCCTTTTTCTGATATTGATCCAATACATGAGACATTTTATACCAACTTAGGCTGAAGGAAATCCAAATGTGACTAAAAGGATTCCTAGGTTTAGTCAGCATCTTTAATGAGGAGGAAGAAAAAGATACCGAACTATTCCTGGAAGTCCATTAACTGCTTAAAATAAAACAGAATTCAGCTAACAGTCCCCAAACAGAATAGTAGCCATAAATCACATTGAATATTTATATTGTATGTAATTGTTTAAAAATGGTATTCAATTTTTGACATAATGGCTGTGAGCTCTACTCTCATATTTTTACATGAAGTCCTTTATTAAAGCTAATGGCAAATTCCAAAGAAATCAATGCCTAGAGCAGCAAAACTCTTCTGAAACAACTTAGTCAAAATATTCACTTGTCCATGAAACTAAATACTATGGAAATACTTCTACTTCATATTTCAATAGCTTTGCTTCTCATAAAAATAGTTGTTAAACACTACAATAATTCCCATGCTTACTTACTTGAATAAAATTCAGTAGAGGTTTCACTGCAAATAGACTTAGCACTAAGGTTCATTACATTAATTTCTTTATTCTAAATAAGTAAATTTGAAAATAAAATCTTGTTATTATATCAGTAGCATAAAGATCAGCTTCAATCCTATTGTCTCTTGTATTAAAATGTTCCTCATGACTGAATCACGTCTGACAGAAGACTGTAAATTAGTAGTACTGAGACTATTTCAAAAACAGTTGAAACACTAAATCCTTTCATCACACACATTTCTTTTCCATTGTTTTAATTTTGTATTTTTTCCTCTATTATTGTAGCTGGTTTTCCAGGAGAAATTGGCTTGTTAGGCTATCATAGCATTACTCAGCTACAACTTCTGTTATTTGTCCATAAAAGAAGAGTTATACTGTGTTTCCCTGAAAGTAAGGCCTACCTCAAAAATAATCCCTAGCTTGATTTTGGGGCCTACCTCAAAAATAATCCCTAGCTTGATTTTGGGGGTGGGCCTAATATATGGCCTACCTCAAAAATAAGCCCTAGTTTGGTGGCAAGGCACACACCTAAAAATCAAGCTAGGGCAGGTGTGGGGAAGTGGATCTGCCCCAAGTGCCCCACACCCACTTACCTTGCAGCCAGGCCTCTCCTGGCTGGCCGACTTCTTCTGCAGCATCTTCTGCAGCTAAGCCTGCATTTCTCAGTCACAGGCCTTTCCAGAAGGCCACTGCAGCTGAGAACTGAGCTATGGATTCATAGATTCAATCCATAGCTTGGTACTCAGCTGCAGAGGCCTTCTGGAAAGGCCTGACTGCGAAATGCAGGCCAGAATGCAGTTGCAGAATGAAACTGTTCCTTCAGCCACAGAAGAAGTGGATCTGCTGGATGGGGCTATTGGTGCCAGAGATGAGTAGAAAAAACACTTCCTGAAAATAAGACCTAGTGCCTCTTTTTGAGGCAAAAAAAGACCCAGTCTTATTTTTGGAGAAACATAATATATATCTTCATCTAACCTACAGGTTTTACATGCCCCACATATGCATACTCATATGACTGCAAGCCATCAATACTTTTAATGTATTTTTCTGAAATAAACTATGGAGAAAAAGCTTTCTAAAGTTTATATTTTTAAATTTTTCTATTATGCTCTTTAACTATCTTAAAAGTCTGTATTTGCAGTTCAGCCCTATTTGCTTCTATGATTACCTTTGTTATATATATTTTTGTTTGTAGGTCCTGTTTCAGTGTTTTACCATAAACAGGCCCTAGGTTTACTTCTTCTTATCTATACTTTATGTAATAACTTGTTTGTAAGACAGTAACTGTAAAATGAACACCCCCACATCTGTCGATAGGATTCAGATACATGGTACATGAAGTTATCCCTTCTTCAGTTATATAATATATGCTAATGTAGTTATAAAACCATAGGCCATTAAGGTTGAAGGAAATATTCAAAATCATCTAATATACTTTGTCTACCACAAGAATTCATTACTACAGTATCTCTAACAGATGTTTAGCCAGATTCTGTTTAAACAGAGTAAGGATTCCAAAAATAAGAATCCATCACTTTCTGAGGCAGTAGTCGAATGAACCTTTATTGTCAAAGTACAACCATGTATACATTGAGATTAGCTGAGCCTCCCTTCGTGCTCCCACCCCCCAACTCACAGTGACAACAAACCTCCATCTTATTACACCATGCAAACTAATTGCACCACACACAGTAGTCTGTTTCATTAGATCTTATTACCATATTAGGAAATGCTTCCCTGATTTTTTCCCCTTATACTTTAAACTATTGTTTATTGTCTTCTGGAATAATGCTGAAGAAATTTTTCCTGTCTTACACATGAAGATTGCTGTTATGGTGTTCTGCCATTATGGTGTTTTTTCAGGGATAATATCTGCAAATTGTACTCATAAACTGTTCCTTTCATGCCATTATCATTTTGGTTGCTGTTCTTTGGATACATTTGAGTTTATCAATGTCCTAAAATACAATAGCCAGAACTAGCCACATCACTTTGATAACAGATCTTTTTCTCATATACTGCTTCCCCATAAGTTATCCCTGATGCAATTTTCATACCTTTGATTTTTCCTATTGAAATAAAGCATTCTGTATCTGTGCCTGATGCAATTAATCTTGATGGTTGCTGCATGTTGTTTCAGCTTCCAAAGTTCCCCTTGAATCTAACTACTGACTTTTAGAGTGGTAGCTGCCTTTGTGTAGCCTGAAAACTTGATAATAATATTTTCTAATATTCATCCAGGTCATGAATATGCTAAAACAACCCAGTAAGTTGGATCAAGACCTTATCACTTCCTTCCAGCTAGATGAGTAGCTGGTATATCTCACTAAAGATTGCCAAAGGCAGCTGCCAAAGATACAACAATGATCTAAAAGAAACATTGTGACCAATGCCCACATTTTCATCCTTTGCAATGTCTATCTCTCAGTCGCATGTTCACCATTTCAGTCAGTTAGTACATTTGCCCTGTGCCTAGCCTATTTTTTTTCTCCAGGCAGAGATTAAGCAAGCAATCACTTCCTAAATTTGTTTAGTCAAAAGAGCAGTGCTTCCTGAAAAGGTGCTAACCATAAATTGATAAGATGTTCTCTGTGATTTTAATTATCCATCTTACAGTTGCTGCCTGTAACTGATAAGACTTTATTTATTATCAGACCTATGCCTTTTGTTTGTCTTAGTAGCTCAGACTCAAAGCCATTAGCACAGTAAGCAAATAGTGAGCACTAACACATTTCTTTGATCACATTTCTAATTGTACACCTGCTTGTTCTCTTGTAATGTCTTCCTTTCCAATGAATGTAAATTGAAACCTTAATTCCTTTCTGGTTAATTATCTTAGTGCCAAAGTGAGCATTCCAAAAGTTGGGGTCTGGGGGAAGAAAAAAGTTGAGGTAAAATTGTAACCACAGTGGTATTTGCTTGATTTTCTACTTAGCAACTGCATCACTTAGCAACTAAGTCCCCAGTCCCAATTGTGGTTGCTAAATGAGAACTATTTATATTTGCCTTCCTTCATTAATACTTGTAGTTATTCAGGTTTATTCCCCAGTCAATGCATGTATAGAGACATTGCAAATCTTGGGCCATAGCTTAACATATTCTTTCCTGTATGTACTCATTAACTGTCTCTTCTCTCTTTTCCCAGTGCTCTTCTCAATGCTCTTTTCAATATTTCAATACTTTTTCAGAACTCTTTTCTCCTTTTACATGTGGTTCAATTTGGAGTTCCATAATTAGGTTTAAAAAGTCCATTCTAAATATATTATATTTAAATATATTATATTTAGAATGTAGTATATATTCAACTGCATCAGAGGTACCCCACCTTTTCCAAGGAGTTCCTACATAGATAAATACTTTGTGACTGAAGAATCTAAGTTGTTCCCTTTGACATCATCTGTGTACCCAGTTGTTCACCTATGGAATTTTTTTTCTGTTCCTGGTCATAGCCTTTGATGGAAAGGGATAAAGAACATGTAGATAAGTTGCTTAGGCAAAATCACCCTTCTTTCCATTGCTCTGATTTTCTTCAAACCTGTTTCAGTGGAATTCTTCATTCAGGAATAAGATCAAAAACCTCAAAGAGATACATAATTTAGGATGTTGGTTGCTTTAAATTCCCTTATAATGATGTATATCCTGGATAGATCAAGAAAAAAGAAATAAGTGAGCAAAAGAGCCTTGGTGGAGCAGTGGGCTAATGCCTCCTTAAGTAACACCAGCTGCCTGCAATTAGTGCAGGTTCGCATCCCACCAGGCTCAAGGTTGACTCAGCCTTCCATCCTTCCAAGGTAGGTAAAATGAGGACCCAGATTGTTGGGGGCAATTAAGCTGACTTTGTAATAATGCCGCTTGGGGGTGTGTGTGAAAGCCCTAATAAGCAGTCATATACATAGAATGAAGGCTACTGCTAAGCTTGTAAGCCGCCCTGAGTCTTCGGAGAAGGGCGGGATATAAATGGAATTAAAATAAATAAAATAAATAAATAAAAAGATGATAGATAGATAGATAGATAGATAGATAGATAGATAGATAGATAGATGATAGATAGATAGATAGATAGATAGATAGATAGATAGATAGACAGACAGCACATATACACATATATACAAATTTAATTGAAATTAATTTAATTGTATCTAATTACTATTGTTATTTATTTTCTCCTCAATCATTCTAATATTACAATTTTGTGCTTTTAATTTTAATCAGCTGTTTACTTTTAATTGAAGTTCCATTGAATTATCCTAAAGAATTCCAGAAGAAAAATTCCAATACTTTCAGCAACATAAGGAATATTTTTACTCAGTGAAGATCAGTCCTATAAAATTATGCTTATTCTTTTTATGATGCAGAAATGTGGATGTCTCCTACAGTTCATAGCAACTACAATGATTCCTTTAACAAGTATTTCAATGAATTAAGTATTTACAAAGAATATAGAACTACCCTAATAGTAAGGCAGAGACAGAAAATAGTTGATCTACATGTTCATTTTCAAAATAAGTGGAAATTATGGGTGAATGTAAGATATTTACGTAAAAAAAATTCCAAGTTTATGAAATAATTCCTTAAGCAACTTATAGTATTTTCACAACTATGCAGTGCAGTTCAGAACCATGTTAGGTGCAAAACAGAAATGCTTGCAAAATGTTAGTTTTTTCTATCATTTGAAACATACATTTATAGAACTTCTACGTATCACTGTTAAATTATCATGTAAATGTGCCTGCACATTTTAAGCATGCATTTTGAATAGCCTTCATCTAGATTCTTCATTCATTTCTGACATGAGAATGTGCCAATGTGTCTTAATAAAACAGCTTACTGAGTTACAGTTCAGTTGTTCACTGTGTTTGCCTTTGAAACAGAGTTTCGTTAAAGGAAGAAGCAAACGCTTCTTTTACCATCTCAAAAAAAAAACAAAAACCTGAAGGTTTTGTTAAGAAGCCACATTATAATTGAAAGAGCAGCTCATTTTTCCCATGAGAAGCCTGGTTTATATTATTGTATTTATTTCACTGTATAGAAGAAAAAAATATTGCTTCAACTGAAATAGAAGATAACGCTGTCCAAGGACAAACTGAATTAACTTACAGACCACTGACAATAAAATATGCCTATTTTTATGACTAATGGTTTCAAGTGTCTCAGGAGAAATTATGCACACTAAATCCTCTTTTCTACAAAATTGCAACCCAATTTCATTTGCATGGATATTTATGAAAGACAGGTTCACTGAAAATAATTACAGTTCCTTTTCATGTTTACTTGGAAATGCTTTTGAGGTGAGAGTTTTCAAAGCTTGAATATGTTCATAAGAAATGCTTACCTACAAATAATAAACTTACTGTTTTAGCAATAGCAATAGCGCTTAGACTTATATACCACTTCACAGTTCTTTACAGCCCTCTCTAAGTAGTTTATAAAGTCAGCATATTGCCCCCAACCATCTGGGTCCTCACCAACCTTTACCAACTTTAGAAGGATGGAAGGCTGAGTCAACCTTGAGCCTGGTGAGATTCCAACTGCCAAACTGCTGGCAGCCAGGAGTCAGCAGAAGTAGCCTGCAGTACGGCATTGTAACCACTGCACCAGCGCTCTTAGGCAACATTGTAAATTTTAGAGACTCTTATAATAAAATGTTAAAGCAGAGTTTCCCAATCTTTCCAGCTTTGTGGACCAGCCGGGCAGATGATTCCATGCAAGCGGTGGGCACACTTGCCCACCACTTGCACAAATGGAACATGTGCACTTGCCTACCTCTTCCACAGCCCAGTTCCAAAGGGCTCAAGGCTCGGTAGTGGTCGACAGCCCAGGGGATGGGGATCCCTGTGTTAAGCTACTCTCAAAGCCATCTCCAAATGGTCTTAGTGGCTTCAGACTTGTATAATTGTACATGCCATATTTAGGTCTGTTGCACCTCCAATACTGATAGATACAATATGAGTAATGGAAAAAGCTGATCAGTCTTTTTGACAAGGTTATGGCACTCTGGTGGTATTATATTATACTCTGGGAAGAGAGTTTGTGGGTGGGCATGGATGTCATGACACTTACCAAATGTCAACTCTCATAGCATATGTGTATTGTATAGACCAGGGGTCGGCAACCTAAAAAAGAAAAAGAGCCACTGGGAACCGGTTCCATCACAAATTAAAAAAAGAGGGAGCCGCGTGCGTGTGTCCATGCACGCGCATGCGCAAAAAGGTTTTTTGCGCATGCGCAGACGCACGCGGCTGCCATTTTTAAAAAAATGAGATGGAACCGGTTCCCGGTTGCCCGATGGCGACGGCCCGTCTGCAAAGCTGCCGCTTTCGGCAGCTTTGCAGACGGGCCGTGGCAGCTTCCGCAAAGAGCGGCGCCCCTGCCCATTCCGAGAGGTGCGCGCGCACCTCTCCGAATGAACGGAGGTGCGCGCGTACCTCCGCGCGAATGGGCAGCGGTGCCGCTCTTTCAGGAAGCCCGCCGCGGCCCGTCTGTGAAGCTGCCGAAAGCGGCAGCTTAGCAAACGGGCCGCGGCAGCTTCCGCAAAGAGCGGCGCCCCTGCCCATTCCGAGAGGTGCGCGCGCACCTCTCCGAACGACCGGAGTTGCGCGCGCACCTCCCCAAACCTTTGGGGAGGTGCGCGCGTACCTCCGTGCGAAGGGGCAGCAGCGCCGCTCTTTCAGGAAGCTGCCGAAAGCGAAGGGTCAGCGGCGCCGCTCTTTCAGGAAGCTGCCGAAAGCGGCAGCTTCCTGAAAGAGCGGCACCGCTGCCCGTTCTCCGAACGACCGGAGTTGCGCGCGCACCTCCCCAAACCTTTGGGGAGGTGCGCGCGTACCTCCGTGCGAAGGGGCAGCAGCGCCGCTCTTTCAGGAAGCTGCGAAAGCGAAGGGGCAGCGGCGCCGCTCTTTCAGGAAGCTGCCGAAAGCGGCAGCTTCCTGAAAGAGCGGCACCGCTGCCCGTTCGCGCGGAGGTACGCGCGCACCTCCCCAAAGGTTTGGGGAGGTGCGCGCGCAACTCCGGTCGTTCGGAGAGGTGCGCGCGCACCTCTCGGAATGGGCAGGGGCGCCGCTCTTTGCGGAAGCTGCCGCGGCCCGTCTGCTAAGCTGCCGCTTTCGGCAGCTTCACAGACGGGCCGCGGCGGGCTTCCTGAAAGAGCGGCACCGCTGCCCATTCGCGCGGAGGTACGCGCGCACCTCTCCAAAGGTTTGGGGAGGTGCGCGCGCACCTCCGCCCATTCGGGGAGGTGCGCGTGCACCTCTCCAAACGGGCGGTGCCACTCTCCATTTGGAGAGGTGCGCGCGCACCACTGCCCGTTGGAAGAGGTGCGCGCGCACCGGGCGGCTGGGAGCCGCAAGAGACGGCTCAAAGAGCCGCATGCGGCTCCGGAGCCGCAGGTTGCCGACCTGTGGTATAGACAGAGCATTTCTTGAATCTAATAATCAATACAACTATTCTTCAGTTGGTATTACAAAGAACATCTAGTTGTAAGAGTAGTGGATGTTGTATTTAAAATAGCTTAAAATAGCAGCTAAGATATAGGATCATACATCCCTATTTTACCACCATTATCTCAGAACTCCCTTTACAGTCTGATACTGAGGAATTCAATTTTTGCTATGCAGAAAACTGAAGACATAAGAAGTAAAAGAAGTTAGGAAATGTTGCATTTGTTTGTTTTCATTCATGTAAGACGTCATATTACCTCTTAGTAAAATCTGACTTAGCTGGTAGCAACATCAAAATGATCCCTGAGTTCTAAAACTATGTATGAGTAGTCTAGTTAGTGTTTGAAAAGGAGACCATAGGGAATCCAAAGCTATAGTTTAGGTTAAGGAATATATAAAAAAACCAGAATAAAGTAAATTGTTTGCATATTGTTGCCATGAAAACTTCATGGCTATATCTATAGATACCCTAAGTTTAACCCAAAGATTTACTTTTATTGGCACTGAGAAAAGAGAAAACTCAGGAATAATGCACAAAATGTTAGAAAGGCTGATGAAAGAGTCTATGGTGCTGGTAGGGAAGGTCAAAAAACCAAATTATATAAACAGAATAATGTAATTGCAACATGAGTTCCATATTTTTTGTACATATTTGCAAACACAAAGGAAAATAAGTTTTCTTACAATGGTGTGACACTTCTTTTGTCATTTGGATGAAAGCATTAGGATACTGCATACACATTTCATATAAAAATGCATGCTAATTTCCATAAAGGCAGTAAACGTATTTCAGTAAGGGATATTCACTCACATGGTGAACCTATTCATTTTAACAATTTCAGTTTTAATGTCATTCCAGATTTCATTTAGTAACTGGTTCTATTAAGCAAAAACATGTTGCAAAGTGTAATGCAATACAAAGGCATTTTGTTGGTTATATGGGAAGTTCATTATTCATTTATTCACTTATGTTTAGTTGCTGCTGTCTGTTCTCTTCATTCTTTTTCTATATGTACTGTATATGGAATACTGATGTTGTTAATTCCAAGACGTGAGAATAGAATTGATATAACTGAGTTACAGCCATCAGTGCACTACATTAAAGTGCTTCTAATGCTTCATAGCATCCTATATGATTTCACCTTGAGGCATGCAGTGCTGGCAAATTATGTACACAAGACCATTCAGCAATGCTAAGGTGAATCTAGATACAATTTAAATTTCAATCCACATCTGAATGTAATTAAATTAATTTAATATTTAAAACTGTTAAGAATTATGTCTCCATCTATTTGATAATTAAATAAAATTCTCTAAATTTAATAACTGAATATCAGAGTTGAAAGGGTCTGTGGAGGTCTTCTAGTCCAACATCCTGCCCTCCTGCACAAATAGTTGTGTAATCTCTTCTTTAAAACTTCCAGTGTTGGTGCACCCACATTTTCTGGAGGCAAATTGTTTCACTGGATTAATTGTTTTAACTGTCAGAAATTTTCTCCTTAGTTTAGGTTGCTTATTTCCTTGATTAGTTTCCATCCATTGCTTCTTGTCCTATCTTCAGATGCTTTGGAGAATAGGTGGACCCCCTGTTCTTTGTGGCAATCCCTTAGATATTGGAAGACTGCTATCATGTCACCCCTAATCCTTCTTTTCAATAAAATAGACATACCCAATTCCAGCAACCATTCTTTACATGTTTTAGCCTCCAGTCCCCTCATCATCGTTGTTGCTGTTCTTTGAACTCTTTCTACAGTCTCAACATCTTTGTTTACATCATGGTGACCAAAACTGAATGCAGTATTCCAAGTGTTGTTGTTGTTAGTTACGAAGTCATGTCCGAGCCCTCGATCCTATGGACAATGTTCCTCCAGGCCTTCCTGTCCTCTACTATCTTCTAGAGTCCCTTTAAGCTCATGCCTACAGCTTCAGTGACTCCATCCATCCACCTAATTCTCTATTGTCCCCTTCTTCTATTGCCCTCAATCTTTTCCAGCATTAGGCTCTTCTCCAGTGAGTCCTTCCTTCTCATTAGGTGGCCAAAGTATTTGAGTTTCAGTTCATGATCTGGCCTTCTAAAGAGCAGTCAGAATTGATCTCCTCTAGGACTGACAGGTTTGATTGCCTTGCAGCCCAAGGGACTCGCAGCAGTCTTCTCCAGCACCATAGTTCATAGGCCTCAATTCTTTGGTGCTCAGCCTTTCTTATGGTCCAGCTTTCACTGCCATACATTGCAATTGGGAAAACCTTGACTATACACACTTTTGTTGGTAGGGTGATGTTTCTGCTTTATAGTATGCTGTCTAGATTTGCCATAGCTTTCCTTCCCAGGAGCAAGCATCTTTTAATTTCTTGGCTGCAGTCCCCATCTGCAGTGATCTTGGAGCCCAGGAAAATAAAATCTGTCATTACCTCCATTTCTTCCCCATCTATTTGCCAGGAACTGAAAGGGCCAGATGCCATGATCTTGGTTTTCTTAATGTTGAGTTTCAAGTGAACATTTGAACTCTCCTTCTTCACCTGCATTAAGAGGCTCTACTTCCTCTTCACTTTCTGTCATTAGAGTGGTATCATCTGCATATCTTAACTTGTTGATATTTTTCCTGGCAATCTTAATTCCAACATTTGATTCATCTAGCGCTGCCTTTCTCATGATGTGCTCTGACTATTAGTTGAATAGGCAGAGCGACAATATACAGCCTTGCTGGACTCCTTTCCCAATTTTGAAGCAATCAGTGGTTCCGTGTCCAGTTCTCATTATTGCTTCTTGACCCGCATATAGGTTTCTCAAGAGACAAATAAGATAGTCTGGTACTCCCATCTCTTTAAGAACTTGCCACAATTTGTTGTGATCCACACAATCAAAGGCTTTAGCATAGTCAATGAAGCAGAAGTAGATGTTTTTCTGGAACTCCCTAGCTTTCTCCATGATCCAGCGTATGTTGGCAATTTGATCTCTAGTTCCTCTGCCTCTTCGAAATCCTGCCTGTACTTCTGGTAGTTCTCGATCCACATACTGCTGGAGTCTAGCTTGTAGGATTTTAAGCATAACCTTGCTAGCATGTGAAATGAGTGTAATGGTGAACATTCTTTGGCACTGCCTTTTTTTGGAATTGGAATGTAAACTGATCTTTTCCAATCCTGTGGCCACTGTTGAGTTTTCCAAATTTGCTGGCAACTTGTGTGTAGCACTTTTACTGCATCATCTTTTAGGATTTTGAATAGCCCAGCTGGAATACAGTCTCCTCCACTAGGTTTGTTGTTACTCAGGTTTCCTAAGTCCCATTTCACTTCACATTCTAGGATGTCTGGCTCGAGGTCAGTGACCACCCCATTGTGGTTATCAGGTTATCTGTCTATCAGATCTAATTCCTTAAATCTATTTGTCACCTCTACTCTATATTCATCAGGGATATGATTTAGTTCATACCTGAGTGGCCTAGTGCTTTTCCCTACTTTCTTCAATTTAAGCCTAAATTTTGCAATGAGAAGCTCATGGTCTGAGCCACAGTCAGCTTCTGGTCTTGTTTTTACTGACTGTAAAGAGCTTCTCCATCTTTGGCTGCAGAGCACATAGTCAATCTGATTTCTGTGTTGACCATCTGGTGATGTCCATGTGTAGAGCCGTCTCTTGTGTTGTTGGAAAAAAGTGTTTGCTACGACCATCGTATTCTCTTGACAAAATTCTATCAGTCTGTGCCCTGCTTCATTTTGTACTCTAAGGCCAAACTTGCCTGTTATTCCAGTTATCTTTTGGCTTCCTACTTTTGAATTACAATCCACCATGATCAGGGGTCAGCAACCTGAAACAGTGAAAGAGTCACTCGGAACCGGTTCCCTCAGAAAAGGAAAAACTGGGAGCCGCAAAAAATGTGTGCACATGCACGTACATGCACGCATAAACAGAACAGGGTTTGACTGAAGAGTGGAGACAAGGCAATATATGCACCTACCCTGCATATTTGAATTGATTGGTTGAACTTTTTTAGTCCCTTTTTTTTGGATTGCACATGGCAGAGGACTGGGAGCCACAGGAGATGGCTGAAAGAGCCGCATGTGGCTCTGGAGCCATGGGTTGCAGACCTGTGCCCAGTTATCTTTTGGTTTCCTACTTTAGCATTCTAATCCTCCATGATGATAAGGACATCATTTTTGGTGTTAATTTATGAGGTGATGTAGGGCTTCATAGAACCAGTCAATTTCATCCTCTTCAGCACCAGTGGTTGGGGCATAGACTTGGACTACTGTGATATTGAATGGAGAAAAATGTGAGTTAGACAGCACCACCACCAGATGGATTCGTAGGCTGACTGGCCGTACTCAGTGTGTGGTCCTCAATGGAACTGCATCTACATGGAGGGAAGTGTGTAGTGGGGTGCCCCAGGGTTCTGTTCTGGGCCCAGTGCTCTTCAACATCTTCATCAACGATTTGGGTGATGGGATAGATGGGGAACTCATCAAATTTGCAGACAACACCAAGCTGGCAGGAATAGCCAACACTCCAGAAGACAGGTTGAAAATACAAGAGGATCTGGACAGACTTGAACACTGGGTGCTATCTAACAAAATGAAATTCAATGGTGAAAAAAGTAAGGTTCTACATTTAGGCAAAAAACCCTAAATTTACAGGTATAGTATAGGGGATACCTTGCTCAATAGTAGTAACTATGAGAGAGATCTTGGAGTCCTAGTGGACAATCAAATATGAGCCAGCAGTGTGCTGCAGCTGCCAAAAAAGCCAACACAGTGCTAGGCTGCATTAACAGAGGGATAGAATCAAGATCACATGAAGTATTAATACATTACAATGCCTTGGTAAGGCCACACTTGGAATACTGCATCCAGTTTTGGTCACCACGATGTCAAAAAGATGTTGAGACTCTGGAAAGAGTACAGAGAAGAGCAACAAAGATGATTAGGGGACTGGAGGCTAAGACATATAAGGAACGGCTGCTGGAATTGGGTATTTATTTATTTATTTATTTATTTATTTATTTATTTATTTTATTGGATTTGTATACCACCCTATGTCTAGTTTAATGAAGAGAAGGACTAGGGGTGACATGATATCTCAGGGGCTGCCACAAAGAAGAGGGAGTCAAACTATTCTCCAAAGTGCCCGAAGGCAGGACAAGAAGCAACAGATGGAAACTAATCAAGGAGAGAAGCAACCTAGAACTAAGGAGAAACTTCCTGACAGTTAGAAAAATTAACCAGTGGAACAACCTGCCTCTAGAATCTGTGAATGCTCTAACACTGGAAGTTTTTAAGAAGAGACTGGACAGCCATTTGTGTGAAATGGTATAGGATTTCCTGCCTGAGCAGTGGGTTGGACTAGATGACCTCCAAGGTGCCTTCCAACTTTACTATTATGATTATGGTTTGCCTTGAACTGAGATCATTCTGTCATTTTGGGGATTGTATCCCAGTATTGCTTTTCCTTTTTTATTGACTATGAAGGCTACACCATTTCTTCTGAAGGATTCTTGACCGCAGTAGTATACCTGGTCATCTGAATTAAATTCACCCATTCCTGTCCATTTTAGTTTGCTGATTCCTAAGTTGTCAATGTTCACTCTTGTTATCTTTTGTTTGTCCACGTCCAGCTTGCCTTGATTCATGGATCTTACATTCCAGGTTCCTATGGAGAAAAAGTCTTTACAGCATCAGACTTTCCTATCACCACCAGATACATCCACAGCTGAGCGTTCTTTCAGCTTTGGCCCAGTCTCTTCATTCTTTCTGGCGCTACTAGTACTAGCCCTCTGCTCTTCCCCAGTAGCATATTGGACACCTTCCAACCTGAGGGGCTCATCTTCCAGTGTCATATCTTTTTGCTGTTTGGTACTGTCCATAGGGTTTTCATGGCAAAGATACTGGAGTGGGTTGCCATTTCCTTCTCCAGTGGATCACATTTTGTCAGAACTCTCTGCTATGACCTGTCTGTCTTGGGTGGCCCTGCATGGCATAGCTCATAACTTCATTCAGTTACACAAGCCCCTTCACCACAACAAGGCAGTAATCCATGAAGGGCAGTATTCCAATTATGGTCTTACAAAGGCATTTTAAAATGGTATTAACACTTCACATGATCTTGATTCTAACCCTCTGTTAATGGAGTCTAGAAATGTGTTGGCCTTTTTGGCAGCTGCAGCACACTGCTGGCTCATATTTAAGTGATTGTCCACTAGGATTCCAAGATTCCTTTCACAGTTACTACTATTGATAATTTTTGCAATTTGTTAAATTCATGCAATTTGTTAAATCAAAACTAAAGAAAGCACAGAACAATATATGAAAGCTGCTGCTGAAGACAAGAAAGCAAAGTATTGAGGTCAGTTGGATTCATACTGACTCTGAGACTTTCCAGATTATCCCTCATGCCCTAGACATCTCATGATTGGAATATGGAAATGTGCTCTAGACTGGACTGCCTCTGTAGACCAAGTGGAATGGCTACTACTTTCACCTGCCCGATTATAATGTGCCCACTATTTTTCTTTAAGTTGCACTTCTTGCCAATTGGGTTCTGGGTACAGTTCAATGTACTGGTTTCTGCATATAAAGCCTTTCAAGGGCCTAGGTGTATGAGGGACTACCCATCTCTGAGAGTTTCTCTCATCCTGGAAGATCAGGGTGAATGGATGCCCTTCAGGTTCCTTCCATCAAACACTATTACCAGGATCAGATAAATATGTCTTCTCTGTCACAATATCTGCCCCCAGGAGCATTCTCCCAGAGATTTGCATGGCTCCCACTGCAATGATGTTTGGAAAGTCTTCAAAAATTTGGGAATCTCCCAGCCCTTGCCATGGAATAGATAGCAATCTCTGTGCATTGTCTTTTGTTCAGCATGTATATTTCTGTAGATGCATGTTCTATGTTTTTATTTAATTGGGATGGTTTTAAACTTGTTAACCAGTCTTGTGAAATAGGGCAGTCTCTCAATTATGTGTGCTTGGGTTAACATATTGTATACACTGTATGTATTCATCACTGAAGCTTAGTGTCCTCTTATCAAAGCCTACTACAGTTACAGTTAAATCGCTCGGATCCGGACCGGTCTGGACTCTGACTGGGCAGAGTCTGACATGGAGGAATCAGGCGGTCTTCAGCACGTTATCTGGACTGAGTTCGACCCTGTTTCCCCTGATGATGTGGACAGGATCATGAGGAGACTGAGCACCACCACCTGTTTGTTGGATCCGTGCCCCTCCTGGCTAGCTTATGCGGCTTGGGAGGGAACACGAGGCTGGTTCCATGCAGTAATAACTGCTTCTTTGAAGGAGGGTGTCTTCCCTGCCGCCTTGAAGGAGGCGGTGGTGAGGCCCCTTCTCAAGAAGCCTGCTTTGGACCCGGCTGTTTTAAACAACTATCGTCCAGTCTCCAACCTTCGCTTTCTGGCGAAGGTTGTTGAGAGTGTGGTGGCGCATCAGCTCCCTCTGTTCCTGGAGGAAACTGATTATCTGGACCCGTACCAATCGGGCTTCAGGCCCGGACACAGCACGGAGACGGCATTGGTCGCGCTGGTGAATGATCTCTGGAGGGCTAGGGACAGGGGTTGCTCCTCTGTCCTGGTCCTATTAGATCTCTCAGCGGCTTTCGATACCTTCGACCATGGTATCCTGCTGCGGCGTCTCAGGGGGTTGGGAGTGGGAGGCACCGTTCTACGGTAGTTCTCCTCCTACCTCCAGGGCCGCTCGCAGTCGGTGTTGACAGGAGGGCAGAGATCCGCCCCGAGGTCTCTCATTTGTGGAGTTCCTCAGGGGTCGGTCCTCTCGCCTCTCCTGTTCAACATCTATATGAAGCCGCTGGGCGAGATCATTCGTGGTTTCGGGGTGGGGTATCACCAGTACGCTGAGGATACCCCACTTTTTCTTTCCACCCCGAACCAACCCAGCGATGCCCTCTCCGTGATGTCCCGGTGCCTGGAGGCGGTTCAGGTCTGGATGGGGAGAAACAGGCTTCGTATCAATCCCGCCAAGACTGAGTGGCTGTGCATATCGGCATCTCGGGTTAACCAACTTATTCCACCTCTAACGATGGGGGGTGAGGTGTTACCCCCCGTTGATAGGGCTCGCAACCTGGGCGTCCTCCTGGACTCACGGCTCAATTTTGAAGACCACATAGGAGCCGTGACCAGGGGGGCTTTTGCACAGGTTCGCCTGGTGCGCCAGTTGCGTCCCTATCTGGACCGAGACTCCCTACGCACAGTTACTCATGCGCTTGTTACCTCCCGTTTGGACTACTGTAACGCTCTCTACATGGGGCTGCCCTTGAAGACCACTCGGAGGCTTCAACTGGTGCAGAATGCGGCCGCGCGAGTTGTAATGGGGGTCTCCCGATACTCCCATGTAACACCTCTACTCCACGAGCTGCATTGGCTTCCGGTTGCCCTCCGGGTGAAATTCAAGGTGCTGGTTATTACCTATAAAGCCCTACATGGCCTGGGTCCGGGCTATTTGAGGGAACACCTGCTGCCGGCATCAAACGCCCTTCGCCCAGTGCGCTCCCACAGGGAGGGTCTGCTCAGGGTGCCGCCGGTGAGAGATCGCCGGCGGGTGACACCCAGGGATAGGGCCTTCTCAGTGGGAGCGCCTGCCCTCTGGAACCAGCTGCCGGTGGAGCTGAGAACTGCCCCCGACCTCCGATCATTCCGCCGGGGCCTGAAGACCTGGCTCTTTGAGCTCTCAGGCCCAGGCTGAGGAGAAATTTTTAATTGGGGTTTTAAGTATACAGGGTCAATTTAATATTTTTTAATTTGGTTTTTTAACTTTTGTATGATGGATTTTTTAATTCCCTGTAAACCGCCCTGAGTCCTCAGGGAATAGGGCGGTATATAAATGTAACTAAATAAATAAAATAAATAAATAAATAAACAATATTTTGAAATATTATCCCAGGAGTAGAATACATTCTGCTTTGTCTCAAGAATACTGTCTCCTAATAATCTTGCATCCAGAAATGTGACAAAGACAAACATAATAAACCAGATCTATATTATCAGGATAGTTCAGCAGTTAATTCTATGGCTATACTGTCGCTGTAATAAATGTGTAAATATTTCTATTAATATGTGTTTTGAATCCCTGACAGCTTGTTAGACAAATCACACTTGTAGAACATAAAGTGTTACTGCACGCTATGCAAAGCACAGTCTGACTGAGAATGAAATTTTTTAGGACTTTAATGTCAATTACAAATTTATGTATAGACTTAAACATGAAGATTTACAAGTAGAACATTTTATGAAAGAATGAGAACAGAGCTCATAAACAATCAGGAGAAAATGTAATATCAACATTTTATTCAAAAAAGGTCAGCTATCATTTCATGTTACTCATTTGAAACAAAATCTAATGAGTTAATCAATTTGTACTGCAGATTGTCAACTTGTATTCCACATTTATATGCTCAGCTATTTCATTTGCTTAAGCATTATAACTTTCAACAAACCTGTTTCATTTTTAATTCATGGCAAAAATAAAATACAAACACTACTATTTAATTTTATTTAACAATTTGAAAAACTGAATTGCTAGAGATTGCTGAAACTAGCTCCTACTTGATCAAGAAGATGCCACATCATCAAAACCATAGTAAATCTCTTCAAGCTTCTCCAGCAAGTGTTGCAGAACTATAATCTTTTATATGATAGAAGAAAATATTAACATGAAATGAAAATGGAATGATCATATTAACATAATTTAATCAATGCAATATAATATTAATTACATTTAATTAAATTAATTTTGTTTTTTTGGAGTAGTTTTGTTTTGGTCCTGCCCCACCCCTCCTTTTTGTATTCAAAAGCCCTTGCTCTAAAAAAAAATTCAGAGGTTTTAGACTTCTCTGTGCTGTTTCACTTGTTTATCTTATTTTAATTGGCCAGGAGGAGAGAGAGATTGTTTTGTTCCTTTAGAATGAAGGAAATCTTGGATAGCTTGGATACAGAAGAAGTAGGGCCTAGGTTGTCTCTTGCTATACTGGCAATACCAGTAGAATAGAAGACAAAGAATAAGAGAAGATTAAAAAAATTAAACTAAAAATCAAAAGGCCACAGCCATAAAAGGGCTATGGGGATACCAGTGGTGGACTCTACACTGATTGCCATATGAAAAAATCTTGGATTGCATTCTTAGAAAGTGTGTGCATTGACAAAGGTTTCATCTATCAACTGCAAAAGGCCATACATACTGCATAGAACCACATATATACCTCACTGATATATTACTATATTCTAGGCTTTGGGGGAAAATGTGATGCATATGAAGACCAAAACTGGCTAAAAAATTGATGATGATAATGATGATGATGATGATGATGATGATGATGATGATGATGATGATGATGATAACAACAACAACAACAAGAAATACCAAGCAAGAATTGGAGGCACAAAGTAGACAAAGTAATGAAGTAGCTAAACTCCTCTAGGGCTTCAGCATTAAAAACAGACGAACATGCACTACACTTAACAATTGTTGATAAGAAAGAAACAAATGTCTGGCTAGTAGATATTACCTGGAAACATAAGAATAGAAGACAATATCTGGAACAGCATTTGAACACCATTGGCGTTGATAAAATCATCACCAGTCAATTACAAAAGGGAGCTGTAGTTGGAACAGCTTGCATCTTGTGACAAAACCTTTAATACCATCAAACAATATCTGTCCAACTCAGGATCTTTGCATAAAAATGCCAAATCTAATTTAAACATCTGACTGACTACGACAAACCATAACATTTTATTAAATTGATATGCCATCTCACTCCCAGCAACTCTATGCAGTTATTCCCAGAAAAAATGCATTCAGTTATGAGTTTCTTTTTTTGGTTTCACAGCAAAAATATCAACATTCATTTACAGAGAACTGGGTCTTCCCAAGAAGCTGATTATCTTTCACAAGAAAAAAATCCTGCACAGTGGGCAATAACACACTTTAGAGTTATAACAGTTCACAAATCCTCATTCTATAAGAGAATGACCTGAAGCAAATATGTATATTACCTTCCCTAGTCAGACAAATGGACTAAATTATTGTACTATAAATTTAATTATTGTATTCAATTATTTCAATGATGGTAAAGACTTATGGCACAATATTTCTTTAATTTTATTTATTTAACTTTCTTCAATTGTAAACTGAAATAAGTATGATTTTAGTGATTGCTTTTGGCTATTATGTACTCCCTTTGCTCTAAGGAGCTAATTAATCTGGGCTTCCTTGTTTTGCATATATCTTCTATTTATCTTTTTTGTGAACTTCCTGATCTCTCACTACTTTCCAACATGACCTTCACATATGGAAATACATGCTTGTATGTGAAAATATATTATTTTCCAATTCTTACTAACAGATCTCAAATCCTTTTAAAATACAACTGTAAAGATTTTCGATCTCTAATCAAAGGTTATTACAAATAATTTAAAAACTCAGACTTTAAAATAGACATTTGAACCAGAATTCTATTTCAGTTCTTTTTCAAAAGAAATGATTAATAGGGGGGTAGGAATCAAGACGGGTACTAAAATTAGCAATTAGCAATTACAACATAGTTTAGTAATCAAAAGTTACCTTCATAATAACTTCGTCCTGAAAACATTTTAAAAATTTAAAATTATCAGTTTCTCAAATTTTCCATTATCAACCAATATTATCTATTTGTGAAATGCAGAACATGCAGAAAATGGATAAAAGGATCAGTATTTAGAAAGTTATATTTTTGTCATTCAAAATTCAAATAAACTCAAAAGATAATTAATCTTAACAAATATGATGTACATGTATAATTTAGATATACATAATTTTGGGGTGTAAAGGTAAAGGTAAAGGTTTCCCTGCACATGTGTGCTAGTCATTTCCAACTCTAGGGGCCGGTGCTCATCTCCGTTTCAAAGCTGAAGAGCTAGTGCTTGTCTGAGGATGTCTCTGTGGTCATGTGGTCGGCATGACTAGACGCCAAAGGCGCACGGAATGCTGTTACCTTCCCACCGTAGTGGTCCCTATTTTTCTACTTGCATTTTTATGTGCTTTCGAACTGCTAGGTTGGCAGAAGCTGGGACGAGTAACAGGCGCTCACTCTGTCACGTGGCACTCAGGATTCGACCTGCCAAACTGCCAACCTTCTGATCAACAAGCTCAGCATCCTAACCCACTGAGCCACTGCGTCCCTAATTTTGGGGTGTATAACTGTATAATCTGTGAAAAAACAACATTCTCTTAAGAGCACCTTGAGTACTAATAGTATAACTCCTTTGTGCATGAAGAACCAACTATAAATATTCACCACAATTGCTGCATGGAGACCAGCCTCTGAGTATGCCATTAAAAGCATAAGCCTTTAGACTATAGAGCTGCATGAATTCTGTACAACGTGTAGCCCTATTAGAATGGGATATCAGTTCAAGTGGAAGTAAGGGATCAATTACAGTTCTGCCAACAATATTGCTTGGAACATATTTCAGTGCTCCATTTCTAATGAAACTATGGCAGAGTGAACAAAATCCAGCTAGCATTTATCTTTTCCAGGAAAAAGAAATGCAATGAGCTTTAACAAGCATGCATTTACATAAGGTTAGCTAAACTTAACTCTATCTTTTAAAAATCTCACCATGCTAAGAGTGCTGGATTTTTAAAGGAACATAGTTTATTTTCCTGCCTTTCTTAGAATAACTGTATTATGAAAGAAAATGCACAATACCCCAAAGCTATGTTGTATATCTGAGCATGTACCATAATCCTTTTTTGTTCCTGAGTCTGATTTAGTAAGTCTGAGTCTGATTTATTTACCTCTTGAGCCACAGGGTCTCTCTCGCTCTGTTAGATTTGCCCCATGTTTGGGGCCTAGCAAGGTAATCTAAATAGTTAACATTTGACACATATCTTCCCTTGCAGAAAGCTAACAGAGCGAGAGAGACCCTGTGGCTCAAGAGGTAAATAATACTGCCTAATATGCAATCAGCCCAGGTTCGAATCTCAGAAGGGTATAGCTGACTGATGAAGACTAAAGAGTCAGAAATGCATCTCAGTTTCCCTTTAATTCTTTGTTAGTAATTTACACAAATATATGAACTGTCCAGTGTGTTCGATGCCCTTCAAGATAGGCTGAAAACAGGAAATAAAGATTTGCCCCATGTTTGGGGCCTAGCAAGGTAATCTAAATAGTTAACATTTGACACACACACACACACATATATATATATATATACACACACATATATATATATACACACACACACATATATATACACACACACATACACACACACACACACACACACACACACACACACACACACATATATATATACACAAGATAAGACATCCTACTATTAAATACAGTACATTGTGTTGTTTAAGTGTTCCCTTTATTTTTTTGAGCAGTATATATATATACATATATGTTTTCTGAGGTTTTCGCGGGTGCCTGTATGTGGATCCTTGGTTTTTCGGGTTTTTCCCCGCGTAGAACTAGAGGTGTAGGCGCAACGTTTCGACGGAATCCCATCCGTCATCAGAAGGAAGCTAAAGCCTGATGATGACGGATGGGATTCCGTCGAAACGTTGCGCCTACACCTCTAGTTCTACGCGGGGAAAAACCCGAAAAACCAAGGATCCATATACATATATATATATACACAAACTAAGCGAACACTGGGATGAAATAAGAAAAACTAAAACACTTTTTATTGCTATTCTTTTATTGCTGTTCTTGTCACTATTAGAAGACAAGAACAACATTCACAGTTGTGGGCACACTCAGAGACAACTACATCCCCAAAAATGGATGCGCAACAACTCAAAGAAATACGGCCGACCTCAACAAACAGACCAGTGACGTGCTTTATGAGTAGTGTGCAGACACCAACAGTATAAACGCGATCTCCGCACCCCAGTGTTACCATCCTGACAACATTGGCAGTTAGCCAACGAAAGCTTGATCTTTTAGCAATAAAAACTGTCTTAGTTTTTCTTATTTCATCCCAGTGTTCACTTAGTTTGTTAATTTTAATATGCCTGGGATTCACATTTTTAATCTTATCAAGGAATATATATATATAGACCTGAGCTGGTGAGTTGAGACCAGCCCATCCACTCAGAACACCCCCCCACCCAATCAGAACACACCCACCATTCAAAACACACTCCCACCCAATCAGAACACACTTGGTCCCCTACCCAATCAGAGCACACCTCCACAGAACACACCCCCTCTGGCAGTTTAAAAAAGAGGAACAAACAGCCACATGCTTCTCCCAGAAGAAGGAAGCTAAAGCCTGATGATGACGGATGGGATTCCGTCGAAACGTTGCGCCTACACCTTTAGTTCTACGCAGGGAAAAACCCGAAAAACCAATGATCCACATACAGGCACCCGCGAAAACCTCAGAAAACAAATATATATATATATATATATATATTCCTTGATAAGATTAAAAATACATATATGTAATACATATGTATATATTATATTATGTATATATGTATATTAAAGATACATATATGTAATACATATGTATATGTATATAAATGTGTATGTATATATATATGTGTGTGTGTATGTATATGTATATGTACATGTATATATATACACACACACACAAACACACACACACACATACATATATACATAGATAGAATATAGATATAGATATATAGATCTAAATATAGATATAGATAATAGATATAGATATTCCTTGATAAGATTAAAAATGTGAATCCCAGGCATGTTAAAATTAACAAACTAAACGAACACTGGGATAGAATAAGAAAAACTAAAACAGATTTTATTGCTAAAAGATCAAGCTTTCGTTGGCTAACTGCCAACGTCATCAGGATGGAATGCTGGGGTGGGGAGATCTCGTTTATACTGTTGGTGTCTGCACTCTGCGGCCGTATTTCTTTGAGTTGTCACGCATCCGTTTTTGGGGGATGTAGTTGTCTCTGGGTATCTGTTGTTAAAAGTGAATTGCTGATAGTTCCATGTGGTGTAGCCATAGCTCTAGTCATTACCCGTGTTTTAGTTTTTCTTATTCTATCCCAGTGTTCAGTTAGTTTGTTAAAATATATATATAGATATAGATATAAAGAACTAGTCTAAAAACCGAGTCCCAGGTACATTTATTTGTCTTTATTTGTCTTTTTTACATATATACAATGTATTATATTTACACTAGTATTAGTATATAAGTTAAAACTGTGATAGGTTTAGAGACTATTTTCATCTATCAATAGTGGTAATGGAATCAACCTCCATAATTAAAGGCATTGAAAGAGTAATAAGATGTTAACAGGCCAATATAAAAAAATATTGATTTTGTCTTGAACAAATATATTCTACAATCCGGCAATGCAATTCACCTTGCTGTAACTAATTTACACAAATAAAAATAAATACAGACTGATACCATTGAACTTCCCAGGGTTTTTTTATTAATTAAAAGTTGCTTTAAAGGATTAAAATCAGGCAAACTAAACATTCAGAGTAGTGATAGTTGGGGCAGTTTCAGGGCTCAGGTGGTGCAGATTGGCAATTTGTTTTTCAGCATGCCAGTTTCTGGGAGGGAGGGAGGGAAGGAGGGAGGGAGGGAGGGAGGGAGGGAGGGAGGGAGGGAGGGAGGAATTTGGATATATTGATGGCTACCAGGCATCTCACTTTTATCCTTATAATAAAAATATTTCCATCAAAGAATATAAAGAAGAGGAACTATTTTTCACCAATTTAAGAATCCAGAAAGACACGAAATTATTAGTTAATATTTACATTTTGTAGCTTGAAGTCTGTGAGCCCAGAATTTCTAACAACTCTACAAATTCTTCTTCCTTTCTGAAAGCAAGATTTAAAAAATGTCATATGGATCTATTTTTTCTTATTACAATATTATTTTCTTCATGTAAGAAGAAGAAGAAATTCAAGGTTGTTGCTTTTCTGAGAAATATCCTCACTTGACTATAGCATTCACATGATTTAAAAAGGCATAGGACTGAATCCAGAAAACATCATTCCTTAAAACAGTGTCATAAAATCTGGCTCTAGAAATTCAGTTTACAATCATTTGCAGGTTTACAGTTTAGCCAATATTTTCTGTTCAGTCTTTGCTTTTAAAAACTGATGAGTGAATGAATTTGACAATGAGAGAAATAATTAAAAAAAACCAGAGTGGAAGCAGAAAATCTCTTCTATATTTACTGGTTGTTTGTAACTGCTGTAAAGTTCAGAAGTCACTTCTTTATATATATGAAGAACAATGAAGATGGGAAATGGCTTGAGGCAAAAACTTACAAACAACTGTAAGAAACTTGGTATGTTTAGCTTAAAGAAGATACAGTTAAGGAAAAACGTGATAGCAATATTCTAATACATGAAATCATGTGACGTGAAAGAAAGTTATTCTCTCTAGCATCTTGAGATAAGACAATAACAAAAGGGGGGAAAGCTTTACAACGAAAGATCCAAATTTGAACTAAAGAGAAATTCCCTGACAATGAGAGCTATTAACCAATGAAACAGATTGACTCCTGAAGTTGTCAGGGTTCCATCACTAAAGATTTTCAAGAAAAAGAGTGGACAACCAGTTCAACTTTCCTAATGATTTAACACTGTATTATTGCCAGTTTGCCTACTTAGGATCAAATAAAAATGACTTCAATCCTATACTTGATATTGTTTATTAATTATATAAGTACGGTATGAAAAGGTAGGGAAGAATCAGCTGAAATGTAGAAGTACAAATTTAACACTTTAGCTCATGGGTAAAACGATGCTTTTTGACTTTGGGGAGCCAGGTGGGTATGGCCTGCGCATGATGCATCCGGTCCATGGGCCACCAGTTTGACACTCCTGCATTAGTTCCTCTTCAGTTTCTTGATTATATGATAGGACAGACAAGACAGGAAAAGACTGAAGTTGCTTTCCTAAATAATGAGTAATGGCAAGTTCAAAGCACTAGATTAAAATCTAATCACAACCTTACAGATTAATCTGTGGTTAAGAACATGAGCAAAGTAATTGGGTAATCTTTTAAAGGTTTAGAACCTTTTTCAAGGCTTTGATGTATCATTCCCGTCAGTACTAAAAGTATACTTTTGAATGTTTCTTAATGCACTTGAAGAATCTAAAATCTATGTTTTGTTAGAGCAGAAAGCAGCTACCATAGGAAATTGGAAACACAGAAATCAAGAAAAACAGTTGAGTTTAATTGAACTGAAGATTTTGTAACACTGCAGCATATGTTGAAAATACAATAGAACTTCAAATTAATGGGCATTTGGGAAGACAGGGTGTACCTTCAATCAAATGTCCACTAAATCTGAATCTATGTCATTTGTATTCATTTGCACTACTTTGATCGATGTATATCTTTTCCCATACATTTTACCTGAATGGCATCATTTGCATTAAAATGATTTAACGGACAAAACACAGTGTGAGTGTAGCCTGAACATACAGTTTAGCTGTTGTGTCCAAAATCCATTAAATTAAGAGTTTCCTGTATTATGAAGCACTCCGTGATTCCTTTGAGAAACACTTTGCCTTCAGTCTGTTATGCTTCTACATTTGTAAATAAACAATTGACACAAACACACTATGAACAGAAATTTTGATTCAGAAATTGCCCATCACCAACCCAGTGATGCACTCAACCTGATGTCCTGTTGCCTGGAGGCGGTCCAGGTTTGGATGGGGAGAAACAGGCTTTGTCTCAATCCTGCCAAGACTGAGTGGCTGTGCATACCGGCATCTCGGGTTAGCCAGGCCGTTCCATCATTAATGATGGGCGGTGAGGTGTTACCCCCCCATCGATAGGGTTCGCACCTTGGGCATCCTCTTGGATTCACAGCTCAATTTTGAAGACCATATAGGAGCCGTGACCAGGGGGGCTTTTGCCCAGCTTTGCCTAGTGCTCCAGTTGTGGCCCTATCTGGACCGAGATGCCCTACGCACAGTTACCCATGCGCTCGTGACCTCCCGGCTAGACTACTGCAACGCTCTCTACATGGGGCTGCCCTTGAGGACCACTCGGAGGCTTCAACTGGTGCAGAATGCGGCCACGTGAGTTGTTATGGGAGTTTCCCGATACTCCCGTGTAACACCTCTTCTCCGTGAGCTGCATTGGCTTTCGGTTGCCCTCCAGGTGAGATTCAAGGTGCTGGTAATGACCTATAAAGCCTTAAATGGCTTGGGCCCGGATTATCTAAGGGAACACCTGCTGCCGGCATCAACTTCCCATCGTCCTGTGCGCTCCCACAGGGAGGGCCTTCTCAGGGTATCGCCGGTTAAGGAATACCGGTGGGTTATTCCCAGGGGAAGGGCGTTCTCTGTGGGCGCGCCAGCCCTATGGAACCAACTTCCCACAGAACTCAGGACTGCCCCCGACCTTCGCTCATTTCGCCGGGACTTGAAAACCTGGTTCTTTGAGCTGTTTGGCCCAGACTGAGGGGTTTTAATTTAATTTAATTTAATTGGGTTTTAGTTTAACTTCAGGGATTGTAATTTAATTATAGTTTTAATCTGATTTTAACTTTGTATGCTATGTATTTTAATTTTCCCTGTAAACCGCCCTGAGTCCTACGGGAATAGGGCGGTATATAAATTTAAATAATAAATAAATTTAAATAATAATATCCCTGTGAAATTACCTCATCCTCAATTTCTGGATGTAAGCTAAAACAGAATGCATCAGTATACAAAAAGTTTGTATTATACTTTGGCATTTGAACAAAATGGATATACTGTATTAAAGATAAATGTACAAAGAAAGAAATGAAATATATACTATTGTTCATTATAGTAGTGGAAAATACTTTAAAAATCATTCTGTGCATTTGTAAAATGTTTGTAAACTTTTATAAAATATAGCTAATAAATGTAAACAGAAACTGAAAGAATAAAAACTGAGTGCATCATGAAGTTAATAGATTTTCCCAGCTTAATATAAGTTTCCTTTATTTATTTCCTTTTATTCAAATTAAGTTCTACCTAATGCATTTTTCACTATTTGTTGTAGTGGGAGCACCTAATAGTATACAAGGATCAATGTGCAGCAAACAAACTATGAGATACAGTTCAACTGCACTCTAAGCAGAAGCAATATGAACATGTGAAGAAAAATCTCATGAACCATCTGCTAAGTGTCTGTTGGCATGTTCTAGAATTTGGCTTTCCATTGTCAGATTAATTAATGAGATGGTTTTCTCTGGATCTGTTTTGGACAAGTTTATTTTCAACAAAACCACTTCCTGTTACCACCATCATCCCTATGATTGTTCGTCCACCATCTTAAAATTACAGATACTTTAATGGCAGCCAATTTAATTAAAAACACACTGTTGTTTCTACTTATGCAGTCATCCTGTGTATTTTCATATCAAAGGACTATAATGTTTCAATACATTTTTAAAACTGTGCTGGATCATTTAGGAAACAGATTTAGGTCAGGATAGGTGAAAGCCATGTTCTTGTAATTTCCTATCACTCAGTGTTTTAGTTACTAGACTTTATAAAAGAATATTAGTAAATCCAGAAGGCTGTCTATTTTAAGATCCATGTTACTAATTTATATGGCAGGCTACAATGTATTAAATTGCCATAAACCTGTTTACTGGTTGTATTTCACTTTTACATTTTGATAGTATAGTGAGATATAGTTGCCATAAATTCCTGAATTCTAATTATGCTTGTAAAGCTCTGCAGGTTGGATAGCTACACACAGTTAGTGTTTTGGCATTTATGTAGACTTAATCAGAATCATAAAACACTCCAAATTGCAAAGAAATATTATCTTCCTGTAACAAATATTTGGTATAGCATTATCTCTACAAGACAATGCATTTCAATTATTAGTGTTCTTATCTGCATTTCCTACTACAGTCATGATTATGATAGATATGTGTTAGGAGCCATTTATTTAAGTCAAGTATTCCTTGGAAGGATTGAAAACACAGTGTAATACCATAGTAATATAAACACCTTTAGCAAAGAGAGGCTGACTTTGTCAACAATACAGCAATACCATAATGACCATAACAATTGGCGTTGAAGTCCCAATGTTCTAAGTTTGAAAACAATGTACATTCAAAATGCTACAAAAATGCAAAAAATTTAGAACTAATACATTTTGAATAAAGTAATCCTTTTGCAAAACTCTTGCAAGGCAGATACCATAAAATGTACATGCAAAGATGATTTTTTTTTTTAATTTTGAGCCAAGGAGAAGCAAAATGAAATGGAGATCCATAGGCATAGTACTTGAAATCTTGAATGACAGATTGCTTTTAACTTTTCTTGGAAATTTTATTTATACCCAAGGATGTGAAAGAAAGATGAAGGGGAGAGTTAAAGAAGCACCAGAAATATGTTACAGTATGCTTTCAGTGCAAACTTCAAAATAAATGCATATTTATAAATTTATTTAATTCTTGAATTTATATGCCATCCATCTCATAATGAAACAATTCTAGGCAATTTCTAACATTAAAACATTAAAATTATGACAAATATTTCTAAAACCATAAAAATAGGAATCCCAATCAATATAAAATTTACAGCTAAAAGATGGGGAAGCCCGGGGTACTTGCGAGACCACCTGCTGCCATTGTCAACCTCCCATCGCCCGGTTCGCTCCCACAGAGTCGGCCTCCTCAGGGTTCCATCGGCTAGGCAATGCCGGCTGGCAACCCCCAGGGGGAGAGCCTTCTCTGTGGGCACGCCGACCCTCTGGAATGAGCTGCCTCCAGAGTTTCGGATGGCCCCTGACCTTCGGTCCTTTCTCCATGACCTGAAGACATGGATGTTCCAACAAGCGGGCCTGGACTGACTATGGTTTTAAATTTGGCTTTTATTGGGTTAAATTGCCATTTATTTATTACATCCATTGTTTAATTCTTTTTTAAATTTTGTACTTTTATGTTTTTAATTTTTTATTGTTGTGAGCTGTCCTGAGTCCTTGGGAAGAAGGGCGGCATATAAATTTAATAAATCTAAATCTAAATCTAACAGGATGCATGGGGGTGGAGGTGGGATTGCCTTTTAATTCAACAACCATATGAAGTGTTGATGCTCAGACAGAAATCCTTTGGGTTACAAGAAGAGCTAGGATATAGGATTCCGCTTTCCTTCTCCATATTTATTTGTTGCAATTATTGTATGATTCTTATATGTTCCTGAATATTTATTCTTTTCTGAAGATACTTACAGAAATGTAAACAAAGAAATCCTTGAACACAGACTTTCTATAGCTGTGCAGATTTAGAGAGGCAGTAGTGCAATGGTTAAAGGTTTGGATTGGATATAAAGAGACAAAAGTATACCTCTGCACTAGTCATGGAAATTCACTAGGTGACTTTGGCCATTCACTGTCTTTCAAAGCAGCCTAACAGAATTGTCAGGAAAAAAATGGAGCATCTGTAGAAAAGAAGAGTCCTAAACTTTACCTATAAATATGGAAAATATTTTCTAGAGCGTTTAAATTTTCAAGTATTTAATATGATAATTACATTAAGTTTAATTTCCTAGCAATTAGTTTCACTTGGACTATGGGGTGGGCTTACATCATTTTGCCACTATAATATATATTTGATATATATTTCAATATATTACATTTATTGGAAAGACACTTCAGAAGTAATGCAAGAATCTTGTTTAATGCTATTGTTTTCTAATGAAGTTAAAATCCCACTGTTTTAATCCTGTTTATGCACATTAGATATGTAAACTATTCAAAGTCAGAATAATTGGGGTATCCTAGTAAAATTGGAGTATTATCTGGAACTCTTGAAATCTTAGAAAATATTTAGTTTTGATTATAGTTATACATATTTGGGGACCATCTAGCAAAAAAATAAAATTCTCAGGCAAAGTTGTTGCTTGGAATAAACCTATCTAAAAATGGCAGAAAACTCCTTTTTAAGAAAGAAACTTTGTGGAAAATTAGAGCTACTCTTAATCGGACTATTATAAACAATGTGTTTATGATTCTGAAAGATTACAAAAGGAGGGGGGAAATCTGCTCCCCTCCCCTCCCCAAAAAATCTGAATGGCAATATATACATATAAAGCATTTGTTATATTCTTGATTTACTTCAAACACTTTAGCATTCAATAACTTTGAAAGCGCTGTAGATTTCTCTTCAGGCTAAACAAACAATTCAACATTATCAACCACATTTAAAACTGTAAAAAGTAAATTTAACTAATATGTAAGAAATTTGGAATATAGAATTAGAACATCCTGTATTACCAGCAACTTTAAAGTCATGCTGTGGAAGTTGCATCACTATAGTGGATGTTCTTGGAAGGGATAAGAAAAGAACATTGGGAGTGTATGCCCACGGTATATACCTCCAGAAGGATCATCCCAGTTGCCCCTTTGTAGCAAGTAAGAACCTGTATTGGGCAGCAACAATATTGGAAAATTCTCTCAAGTGTTAGCCTTTGCTGTATATTTCACTGTTTGTTCCTTTACTGTTGATGTTGAACCTAAAAGGCAAAAGAAAATCCACCACTTTAATAGATTTATTGCGAATTCTAAGGCTGATGGCTCTACCTATTGTCTTCTTTGTATTTAATTTTAATCCTGACTTAGGTATCCTTTTCTTTTTTAGCTAACCAGTAGTCTTATCAACGTAGCACATATTATTGATGTTTCTTCCTTCAATTTGAAATTCATGCTCATCTTCCTCCAATACAGCTTACCTTAGTATATCCTCAACATTTCAGCATAGCATGTTCCATTATATGAAATGCTTTCACACTGCCAAATATGGTCTATATATTGAAACAGTCTGACTTTCAGAAAAATAAGCAACAATCTCAAAAAACTGTAGTATAGGTCTATGATTTATTTTACCAGCTATTTCACATAAGACTTCCTTAAATAGACATTCTTTGTGTTTCATTACAATTTTGTTCCATTGAGTCATGCTCTCAGTGGGAGGTTGCATTTATATTAGTTCTTGCCATTAATCACCTTATGGGGCTGAACCATGTTTCTCATTTACAATATTGGCGCCTACTCATTTTGCCATAGATAGGTCTGTCAGTATTTCCATTAGAAACCTCATCTCTCTGGAGCACTTATAAAAATTTTGCTGCTGGCTCCAAGTCAAAATACATAGCCATGATTACCATCAGACTTTTTCCTCTTTTACATTTAAACAACATAAATTGGATGATAAGTTGACTTTATTAAAATTACAAGATAACAGGCAGAACTCAAACCTACTTGGAAACCATAAGTAATTTGAAGTCAGGAATAGTTTTGGAAATTCATAAACTATCATAAGAGGCAGCTCTGTTAATATATTTTGCAAATTTGTGAACACAAATTGCTGGTTCTCTTATTTTAAATAACTGGCTTTAAAATATTATTATCAATAAACAAAACAAAAGCATATAACCATATATGTTTGACAGAAATCAAACAGTCATATATTTGATACTTGGAACAATTTCTATGATATCATCCTCAGATAGAGAAGAAACTTTATCCTATTAAAGATTATGTATGACTACTTAACATGCATATTATTTTATATTATTTTATTATCTTGGGATTTTGTCATTATGGATGAAACTGGTTATAGCTTCTACTTTAGGAGAGCTAGTTTCTCCTCCCCCCACAAACTTGTCTTTTATTTAAAGCTTGCAACATTAGTGTTTCCCTATTAACACAATTCATTAAATTAGTAGACCTCAATTACTGGACTCCATTAGACTACAATGAGTGTATATATAGATCAGATGCTTTCTCAGGAATGGACTATATTTAGCAAGTAATTTGTTCAATACTCAAAATCACTTAGATATGGATGGTGTATAAATTAAATTAATAAATAATTATAGTGACATCTGTATTTAGAACTATAAGTTCTTAGACTGGCTTTCTATGTACTTTCTGTGATGAATCAGATAAATCTGATCAAGTGATATACCTCACTAAAGTACACCAACATGAATAAGAGCTAAATATGGTAACCTTTCCCAACATAGTTAAAATCTTTGAGTAGAAAATTGTGCTGTGTAATAAGTTTCCATCTGCGGCTTCTTGCATATGACTGCTTTTGACTGTTCAAATTTAAGTCCAAACTAAACTCTTAAATTGGTTTTTAATCAATGCATCAATAAAAATTGATCCTGCACAAGGTTTAAAATATTTTTTTTAAAAATAAACTAAATCTATACTCTTTTTGTTTATAAATATATGGCCAACTAGTTAGTCTTTGAATATATGGGGCACACTGTCTTAGCCAGCTCCTGAAAATTGTATTAAATGTATTAATTTAATTGTATTATTAATTAATACAATCAATTAAATTGTATTAAATGATAAAACATGGGGAGACTTCCAGGTGGCAAGGCTCTATCGATGGCGGCCATTTCGACCGTCAGCCCCGTTGTTTTCTGTTGAACCGCAAAAACAGCGACAATCAGCTGTTTTGCAGTTCGGAAACCCCCCTCAGGAAAAGAGAGGAGGGGGAGCATTCAGGTAGGGGTAGAGCTCCCCTAGACCCCTAGAATTGTTATTCTGGGGGTTGAAGGGTGAGAGCCCCCCCATAGCCTGAATTAGCTCTGGACTCAGGGACTTCTCTGTTCCAAGGCTTTGGAACAGAGCAGGATGCTGCAACCATCCCTGCAATCAACATTGTATTTTGGATTACTTGGATGCAGGCAGAGCTGTGCAGGAGAATTTTGAAACAGCAAGTATATGATCTTTAACTCTGGTTTATACTAAAAGAAAGGAAGAAAGATGGCGCAGGAGTGAATTGTTAGTGAAAAATAAAAGGACAAGGAATATATTATAAAATTTAAAGACTGAGAAGGAAGAAATCGGTTTTTTTAAAGTCACTCTGCACAAAATATTTGAAATTGGTTTAAAAGTGAACTTAGGGATTTGGATATTGAATAGGGGAGAAACAAAGTTGCAAGCTGAGTGGAAAAGTGAAAGTGCACAACGAAGATTAATTGGCTGTTAAAATGGCCTCTAAATCAGCTAAAGCTTCTGTTCCTAGAAGTACTGGTGCATTACCAGTTCAACATTCTTCATTACAGGCACTGATGCCACCCCCTGCGGTACCTGCACCTGCATTAACATTAAAAGATTTACAAGATGCTTTAAAAAATCAATCTCAGCAAATATCTGAACTTATTAATGAGAAGAATAAAGAAATACGAGAGGACATTTTAGTGACCTTTCAGGGGCTGGCAATTTGCATTGAGCGTTTGGATGAACGTGTGGAAGAGGTGTATCAAAATAATTTGAGATTGGATGCTAAAATGTCAGAAGCTGAGAATAAAATAGATAAGACTGAGGACAAGGTGGTTATGATACAATATAGAGATATGGAGTTTGCTTTGAGGATAAGAGGATTGAAAGAGGATCCAAAGGAAAACTTGAAAGTGTTACTGGCAGAAGCCCTGGAACCAATTTTGGGCTGTCAAGCAGAAGAAATTATAAGGGATATACATAAAATATTTCGTGTTAATTCTTGGATGCCAGGCAAAGGAAACTACCTAGAGATGTGGTTGTTTATTTTACAAAGAGATCGATCAGAAATGTGATTATCCAAGCTTTTTATCACAATAGATTTAAAGTTGCTGATCAAGAAGTTTTAATTTTGAAATAAATTCCACCGAGAATTTTAAGGAGAAGGAAAGAATTTACTTTTTTGGCAGATAAACTAAAGAAACGTCAGCTTCAGTTCAGATGGGAGATACCAATAGGCTTGGTGGTGAATTATTCAGGCACGAGATACTGTCTCAACATAGTTTTGAAGGCACAAGACTTTTATTCTAATATATTGAAAGCAGGTTCTCCGCCATCCCCAGAATTTAAAGGAAGGAAGGAAGATGGAGGGCGACAGACACAAATGGAGAATACACAGGGAGATGAAGAAGTCATTTCATGGATGGTTAAAGAACTTCAGCAAACTTCGGAAACTGTGCAGCCCCAAGCATCATTAGAAGAGGTTAAGGAACAAAGAATGACATGGGCTGCAACCAGACAGATAAGACAAGAACAAGAAGAACAGAAATCCACAATTATATCTCAAGAATCTACTTATAGTGAAGCAGTGGGAGGAGCGAGACCAAAGAGGCAGGTGCTTGTGGTTTTCCAAAATGCACTCTGAAAGCTTCAGGTCGCAAAAGATGGCGACAAAGTTTATAACCTGGAATGTTAATGGCTTAAACTCCCCGCAAAAGAGAAGGAAAGTATTTCAGTATTTGAAACAATTTAAAAATGATGTTGTGTGCTTACAGGAAACGCACATTCGTGTATCAGACCAAAAATATTTGATAAATTCCAGACTAGGTGTACAGTTTAGTGTGTCTGCTTTAGATAAGAAAAATGGAGTAGTTATTTATGAAAAGAAGAATTTAACAGCCAATTTAATTGAGGCTGATAAACAAGGAAGATATGTTATAATTGAACTTTTAATAGAAGGCAAGAAAATACTTTTAGTTGGACTATATGCACCTAATCAACAACAAGGAGAATTTTATGAATTTTTACATAATAAAATAATTCAATGGGATTATAAATCATGTATTTTGATGGGAGATTGGAATGGAGTCTTGGATGCACAGAAAGACAAAAAAGGTCTTTTTAAAAGTACTCCGAATCATGCCAGATTGCCTAAATCTTTTTTTGAGATGAAAGATGATTTGGAATTGAGAGATGTTTGGAGAGAACGAAATTTGGAAGAAAAAGATTTTACCTTTTTTTCTGATCGACATCAATCCTTTTCTAGGATTGATTTTGTATTAATTACTAATGATTTTTTTTCTAGGGTCAAGAAGATTACGATATGTCCAAGAACTTTATCAGATCATAGTCCAGTATGGTTGGAATTGGATAAGGAGAGGAAAGATAGAAGATCTTGGAGATAAAACATGGGATATAAAGGTATAATGGCTGAATATGATTGTGATAGGCTGACTAAAAATGAAAATAAATTGCTACCCTATCATGTGTAATCAAATATTTCGATCTTTAGTTTAATTAAAAGGAAAAGCTGTCTAGTATTCCATGCTCTTCATCTTGCTTCTTACCACTAAGTTTACTACCAAGCATGGAAGAGAAACACTTTTTTTCCAGAGTAGGTCCACAAATAAAGTGGCACTAACAGCACTTGTTAGAATGAAAGCAATCATCAAGAATGAGATTAGAACACACAAAGTGTGAACTATCACTAAATCACAAGAAAGAACTGCAGTTAAGCAGAATTACTATCTCTATAAATCACCAGTCATTGTCATTAAGTATCATTTGTCTTAAATCAGTTCCCTATGAGGCATTCTGATTAAGCTTCTTTCCTGACTAAGCACATCTCAAGTAAGTGCTGTACTCTACACAGCTTGGATTTGTGTGTATTGAATTACCTTCATTATTTTAACACAAAAGTACCAGTTATACATTATGACTAAAGGTTTGGGCATTCTGTTAGAAAGTAAGAAAAATATGAATTTGCATGTATTTTCATAAGATTATTTATACACATGCATTAGGACATAATGTAGAATTGGTACTACAATGTCAGATTATTGCTAGAGAAGGGCCTGAAATCTTCCACAAAAATTGAAAGCAATTCAATACTATTTTTCCTCTATGTGAAGGCTAATATTTTTAACATGAATATCAAATTTCAGTTTATTTATTTATTTATTTTATTAGACTTATATTATTATGTACATTAAGGGCTTTATTATTGAATGATATATTAATATTGATTTATAACTGATCATGAATAACATTTTGGCAACAGGTAGTGAATGATATTACATGCATACCTCCACACATACAGTTCTTACCATGCTATATTCTTTTCAGTGTATTACATGAGAGCTAATAAACTGAAATTCAGTCCAGACAAAACAGTAAACCCTGTTTATGGTGTAGCTGTCGAGTAGTGCTGGGAGATCTACATTCACCTTAAAGGAGCAGGTTTATGAATTAAAAACAATTAGTGTGATATTACGATGTCATGATAAACCTATTAAAATATATTGAAATAAAAAATGATTTTTCATCTGCCAAAAAGAACTTAGAACACACCCACAATTTTCATGCAGAAAGAAAATATCTTTCAGAATGGTAATCATAACTGAACTAAAAAGCCTTTTGGAATACTAAGGCTAATATATTTTATATAAGAAATAGCACATAAGATGTCTTAATTTTCTGCTTTCAGGGAAGCAAAGTATAGCCATTTATACCTTTCCACACAGAACCCCACAAGGGAAATGTAAAGATGGAGAAATTTCCCCCTTCATCAAACAAATACTGTATAAACAATTTCAGAACTTAACTTTTCTAATATTATAAAAAAAGTCATCTTCTTACCAAATCTCATTCCTTATCCATAATCTCATTATTCAGACATAATTAGCAAAAGTCTATAACATCTATATTTTAACCTTAATCAGATCTAACTTTGTATTCCTTCACTTTACTGTTAACATCATAGCTTAAGTTTCTCTGAAAATACAAAAAAAATCTCTTCTTCCCATATCTTATTTCTTATCTATAATTTTTTTTAAAGCCTCAGCTTTAAACCCTGGTTGAGAAAGACCCATTAAGAACTATTAGAAAGAACATCGTATATATTTTAACATTGATCAAATTTTATATTTCTTCCTTTTGCTTAAAAATCTTGAGGTTTAGAATATTCTCTTTAAACAGTGCACAAAATCTTAATTACTTCATTTTCTCTTTGTCTCTTCTCAGGAACTTCTTCATAAGTTAACACATCTCCTTTGAAAATCTAAAATAAGAAAAATGTCCAAATCACTCTTCCCATTTATTATTTATGTGTCCCGTTTAATTATTAAGATATCAGCTGATTTCATTTGTAAATCCATATCATTCTTGTAACTCATCATTTTTAAATCCATATCCAAAACAGCTTAATTCTCAGTGACAACTTCTAGCACTTTTTTAAAAAAGACGATTGTAATAGTATTCAAACTTAAGAAACATTTCTGAATGTTTTATTCCCAAATATCCTTGAATTCTTCCAAAGTTAAAATACTTTTTTCTCAATTCTGCATTAGTTGGTCTCTTCCCCTTTAATTATAATCTTTACTTCTTTCTGGTTGCCTTTGGTATCCAATCTCTCTCTTTTTTTTTAATCCCATTTATATCCCGCCCTTCTCCGAAGACTCAGGGCGGCTTACAAGCTTAGCAGTAGCCTTCATTCTATGTATATGCCTGCTTATTAGGGCTTTCACACACACCCCCAAGCGGCATTATTACAAAGTCAGCTTAATTGCCCCCAACAATCTGGGTCCTCATTTTACCTACCTCGGAAGGATGGAAGGCTGAGTCAACCTTGAGCCTGGTGGGACTCGAACCTGCACTAATTGCAGGCAGCTGGTGTTACTTAAGGAGGCATCAGCCCACTGCTCCACCAAGGCTCTCTTCTTATCATGTTATTCTCTAATCCATAACATTTTCCAATACAAAGATTTCTTATACTAGATTTAAAATCTTCCTATATTTTTGACAGGATTTTAAACAACCCACAAGAAAGATTCTTATAACTAAAGATCGGATCTTACTTCCAGTACACTTTGCCTTGTAGTCCACTTATAATTTTCCAAAATCAATGTTCTAATCACCCTTTTGCTATTTATTTCAAAATAAGTCCTTAAAATTACATTAAACTTCTTTGGCTAAGGATTGAAAGAGAATGTGATCAAACTTGTCATTCTGAAGGTTCTTAATTGCCAAAAAGAAATTACAAAAAAATTCCAGAAGTAATTAAGAAAAAAACATGGTGAACCCCAATGTTTGTTTAAAGGCTTTGCTTGGGCAAAGCTAACTTTTTTTTGGCTCCCAGAACTCTAAAACCAGCCAATCTTTTTATGGGAATAAATTATATGGAACAGTTTTGAGTGATCCCAGGTTCTTTCCTTCATTCAGAGAGGAATAAAAGCCAGCTGATCCATTTTTCTGTCCCCTTTTTTGGCCATGATCATTAGCTCCATTAAAAGCAGACCTGTGACTATATCATTCTAGTCACTAAAACTGAGTATAAATTAAATTTGGAAATGGAAAATATATGTAGAAAATAAGAACTATGTTTGCAAAGTAAAATATTTTTTATTGTAAATATTTATTCTTCCTGCATTTAATTAAAATTTGAAACCCTTATTCTGATGCAGTTATCTCCTAATCTCCATGACTGTTCCAGAGTTAGTGTATTGATAAATATGGCTTCAGGCAGAATATTTTAGTGATCAGATGAAACTCAGCAAACAAAGCTCTATTGAATGCTTCTTTTCTGCTAGATAAGTTTCTGTAAGAAGCCCAGTTTTGGAGCAAAGCCAAAGCATGCTCTGATTTCTTGATCTACACTACTAACATTGTGCTGCAATCATATATTATTTTAATAAAAATTAAAAAGTGTGAAAGCCACCATATCTAAAATCTGATTTATGTAGTTGACCAAAATTGCCAAGAGCTGTTCATGTAATCTGTTCCTGCAGCTAACACATGATATGCATATGTACAAAAGGATTGTGAACTCCTGTTATTTATTTATTTATATTTTGCCTTTATTATTTTTACAAATAACTCAAGGCAATAAACATATCGAACACACCTTCCTCCTACTGTATTTTCCTCACAACACCTCCATGAGGTGGATTGGGTTAAAATAGAGTGACTGGCCTAAAGTCACCCAGTTAGCTTTCATAATAATAGTCTTTTGTCTTCTAGGCCAATGCCTTAACCACTACACAAAACTAAAAGTGGTTGTGGTTGTTATGTGGTTCTTCACACTTGAACTTGAGGCCTATGTTATAACTATATGACCAGAAAAGCATTGGTATAAGAGCAACTAAATTGTGTGGCATATTTACCTTTATGGCCAGGACTGCCTCCCAGGTAGACTGCCTGGAAGCGGTACAGATTTGGATGGGAAAGAACACGCTCCGGCTCAACCCGGCCAAGACTGAGTGGCTTTACATACCGGCATCTCGTTTAGTCCAAGAGGTTCCATCTTTGGTTATAGGAGGAGAGATGTTACCTCCCATTGATAGAGCACGCAATCTAGGCGTCCTCCTGGATTCACGACTCAGTTTTGAAGATCATATTGGAGTCGTGGCTAGGGGGGGCATTTGCCCAGATTCACCTGGTATGCCAGTTGCGCCCCTTTCTGGACCGAGATGCCCTACGCACAGTCACCCACGCTCGTTACCTCCCATATAGATTACTGCAATGCTCTCTAAATGGGGATGCCCTTAAAGACCACCCGGAGGCTTCAGGTGGTGCAGAGTGCGGCTGCACGGGTAGTGATGGGAGCACCCCGATACTCCCATATTACACCCCTCCTGCATGAGCTGCATTGGTTACCGGTTGCCCTCTGGGTGAGATTTAAGGTGCTGGTACTTACCTTTAAAGCCCTACATGGCCTAGGCCCGGGATACTTGCAGGACCATCTGCTGCCAGGAACAAATTCCCATTGCCCAGTACGTTCACACAGAGAAGGCCTCCTCAGGGTACCGTCGGCTAGACAATGTCGGCTGGCGACCTCCAGGGGGAGGGCCTTCTCCGTGGGAGCACCAGCCCTGTGGAAGCAGCTCCCCCATGAGCTTCGGATGGACCCAGATCTCCAGTCCTTTCACCACGGCCTCAAAACACTCCTTTTCCACCTGGCTGACCTGGACTGACAGGGATTTTAATTATGTTTTTAATTTTTTAACTCTAATTTTTAATTTATTTTAATTTTAATTTTAATTTATTGTACAGAGGCCTTTAATTTTAATTTTATCTTAACTTCTGTATTTATTGTATGTTATTGTTGTTAGCTGCCCTGAGTCCTTCGGGAGATAGGGTGGCATATAAGTCCCAATAATAAATAAATAAATAAATAAATAAATAAATAAATAAATAAATAAATACACAGAATAAAAGTTGGTTGATATATACTAGTTGTTAGTTGAGATTCTGTTTTCTGCTATAGTTAACATATAGTTTTAGTTGTTTTGAACTAGCTAGGATAATAACAATGTGATTCCAGATACCTATATCTGTAACTTAAGTATATTGTTTGCAAATTAATGTTCTGTATGAATTAATATCAACCATCCACTTGCTGGAGGATAAATGTGCCCAAGTGCCCGTTAAAGTGTTTGTTCAACACACTCAAAGCAGAAGGTGACCTTAATCTAAAATCTCTTTTTCAATTTTCTAAAAATGTTTTCCTTTGGAAGAAAAAGGACATGCATCCTTCAAACAAATTTTATTTGGCAGGAATGACTTACTGCAACAATATTTCCAAAATGTTCTTTGATTAAAAAAATATTTTTAAAAAAACTGCAGGAGAAATTTTCCACATTCCGCTCTGAATGCACCAAGTTTTGTTTTTTTTATTTTTTTATTTTTTTGTATGGCAAGTAGGCATTATTTAGTTGGCGCATCAAAACAAGCATAAAATGTATATTTTAAAAATTGTCACATCTTTCCATGATAATAAGAGCTATTATAAGCATAACAATAATATTTATTTAGTAATAGATGTAGTTTGGAACCAACCCGTAGAAAAATATTTAAAAAATAAAATGAACTCAAATACAAATATGCTATAAATAAAAATAGAAATAATTGAAAAAAGATATTTATCAATCCATCCATCTATTTAAAAACTTCTGTACAGCCACCGATATTAAAGTCAAACTTTTTGTTAAAGTAAGCTAAACATTTGTAAAAGGGAAAACTGATAACTATATCAACTAGATGGCAACCTGTTGATTTTTTTTTTCATGTAAACTGGCAATGATGTGTAACAAAACAGCATTTCAGGTACCCCGAATTCCTTGTAGACACAAAGCTAACTATTTCAGCCATTGTATGCAGAATTGCAGAATAAAAAGAGGATAGATCTTTTTTAACTTTCTTGTGGGAAAGACTCATGACTACATCATGAGTCTTAAATAGCTAAGAAAACAAAAAATTGATCACAGACCAAATGAATTCAGTTGAGGAATATATGACCATGTTCAAATTATATTTTGTTTGCAGAAAAATGGAAGAAGTTCGCTGAAAATATTAAATTTTTGTCTTTGCTTGATTATTTTGGAAGTTGATCGAAAATTGTGCTCTGTACTTAATTGTACTGAAGTCCTTCATTTATGCTGGTATACAGAGAAGTGATTCAGAAATCTTTTAAATAAAAGTTTATACAACTGCAAGGGCAGCTACTGTTTGAGGATTCACAGAAAGCCCTGAAATGCTTATATGGCAGGAGCCACACACAATCTCAGATCTAGAATATCTTGTCACAACTAAGCCCCAGAATTTTGGTCGAAAGTCACTGACGTCATGAATTGAGTAACTATATGACCATTTTTTTTTATTTTGTGGCCATGTTTACTACAAATCACATGATTGTTAAGCAAATCTCATGGTTCCAAATCCAAATCCAGATTATCTAATGGACATATTTTGCTTTTTTGTAAAAAAAATAACCACAAAACACCAAAAAACACTGGACATGCAACTGGTCATAAATGTGAACTGGTTATAAAGCACCCTAAATGCCATCACATGACTGCAGAGAAGATACTGCAGTTGTAACTTCCAGCATGTGTCATAAATACCTTTTTTTAGTATTTCACAACTTCAAATGGTCATTAAGTGACCAGTCATAAGTTGAAGACTACCTGCAGTGATATCCTATATTAATAAAAGGAAAAACTGATTTATTATTTCCAAAAACCTCAATAAAATGTACTTATTAATGAACCGTAATCACATTAAAAGAGTGATATGTTATTGCCTATATTTAGAGAGAAAAGATTTCCCATACCTTCTTGTTCACAACCGATACAGACTTTGTATTAAAGATTGAAACTGTTAGGCATATGGTGTTAGCCTACAATGTTGGGTTGAAAACATATTAACCATAATGTTATGTCTTTAAGATGTTAATTGGCCAATGGGTGTATAAGTGTTCTCATGGCCATAAGAGGGAGCTAGTAACGTAGCTTCTTTCTCTCTCTGAATTCACTGCTCTCTACTATTACTGTTTTTGCTCTGTTACTGTGTATTGACCTCTGGACTGGTAAGAAGACTTTGTATTTTGGATTACTACTTGGACTGTTTATTTTTGACTGTGCATTTTTGTTTTTACACCACCTCAAAAGTAAACTACTTTTTGCTTTTACAACTCAGTGTACTCTTGTGTTTACTGTGTGACTCTTGCTGCTCTCAGAGTTGTCTGTGCAACTCTTTGGTAGCACAAGGAGACCTCTGCACAACAAATTGCTTAACACTGGTTATGGGCCCAGGCCTGTACTGAGAGTTAGTACACACAGTATTCCTAGCTGAGTTTGTGTTAGCTATTTGGTGTATAATGGCACAAGAACAGTTGTCAGGCATCTCCTGGATAACCCGGTTGGATAGGACAAACTATGTTTCCTGGTCCACGAAATGTTGCTTGCTTTTGTGCAAGGAAGGACTATGGACTGTAGTAAATAACCCACCTGATACTACTGCTTGGGATGCAAATAACAAAGAGGATGCAAAGAAGATAGACGACTTTAAACGAAACAATGAGGAAGCTCTTTGCATTATTGGACTAACACTGAATGACCAGCAGCTTGTCCATATTCATGGTGAGGAGTCTGCTGCTAGGTGTTGGGACGTTTTGCGAAGGCTTTATGTTCGAGACAGTGTGGGTGCACATATACACCTTACACATAAGCTGTTTAGGGCTCGTCTGCAGAAGAATGGAGATATGCTGACCCATTTAAACTACATGAAGGCAACTTTTCAAGAGCTTCATGAAAAGGAGCTGGTTTTCTCAGAGTTGCATCAGGTCTACATTATTCTGTCATCTTTGGATGAGAGTTATGATGGGTATGTTTCTTCTTTGGAAGTCCTGACCAGAGAGGAACTGACATTGACTAACATTACTGGAAGACTGCTTGAAGAGTCCAGAAGAAGGTGTGACAGAGACCAGCTGAGAGAGACACAGCCATGAGAGGAGCAGCCATTCACCACTGCTTACAATGTCAAGAAATGTTATTCTTGTGCGGGAAGGCTAAGAAGAGCATTGGTTTGGCTGTTTCTGGTGAACCAACATCCAGAAATAATGAATTGTGGGTTGTTGATAGTGGGGCTTCACAATGCATTACTAAAGAGAAAAAGAGGTTTATTAATATGAAAAACAGCAACCAATATGTTTCACAAATGGTTGGAGGATGAAGGCCTCTGGTGAAGGTAATTCCTATTGTCCATGCATTGATGAACAGTTAGCTATGTTATATATACCTAAACTAAGATTCAACCTGTTATCTGTAAGGGAATTGGTTAAAGTTGGGTTTGTGGTAACATTCAGAGGGGAGCAATGCACTATTGAAAGGAATGGAACCTGTGTAACTGCTAATTTGAAAAATGGTTTATTCGTTCTCACAAGTAATTCCTTAACAGAAACATGTTGATTGTAATACCCAGAAAAAAATGGGTAACAAAATTGGCCTACATAAGAAGATGCCACAATTGCTAGTCATTCAAGAAAGCATATATAACTATCATAATATTTATTGTTGATTTGAAAATGGGTCAACTCGCACCCTATTATTTACAAAACAGGTTAAGCAGTGGTTTGGATTTAATAAAGATTTTTAGAGCAGGAAGAGCTAAAACATATTTTAAATTCCCCAATATACTTTATGAATACTGTGAATTAATGAATATTGATAACATAGAAGATGGAAAGGATAGCTATAGGCAAAGCCTGCCCTTCTTAACTTTCAAAGATGTTCAAGATGCACTTTGAATTCTCCAATTATTTCCCTATATTCTGAGTTTGTCAGTTATTTCCAGATCTCTTCTTTAAAGTATTTAACTGCTGCATTTCAGTGGTTCACTAACTATTGGAAGATATAACAAATGTAACTGTAACATGCTTTTTTAAAAAAATTACTTATTAGTGCCTTTCCTCAATCTTGACTCCTCGTGACTTCACAGACTCAGGATCTTTGGGGCAATATTCTGGAAGTGGTTTTTTCATTACCTTCTTCCATCTTCTTTCCAGTGTAGGGCTTAGAGGGAATAACTGACCCAAAGATACTGGTCTGGTTTCCATGTCCAAGGAAGGATCATAATATTGGTTCCTCTGTTCGTAGTTTAGTATCTTAAAACATTACATCATCTACCTTAAAATTTAGTACCATTTTCAAAAATTTTCAAATGATAAAATGGTCATTTTGAGTCATTTCAAAGCCTTTATTGTTTAACATTTTTCCATTTCTCAGACTGAAAGTGAATGACTAATGATTATACTGGAGCAGGAGTATCTGCAGGAACTCCAAAAAGTCAAGATGGAAGCTACAATTATCTGACTGAAGCCTTGGCCTTTTTTACATGATAGGCAGACTTGATCACATGTTATGACCATCATGTTGACTTCCCCTAATCTGCCTTCTATATGTTCTGTGTTGAATACCAAGATACAATGTCCACTGAAATTTTGAGAATAGTAGTTTTCTCAGGCAACAATTAGAACATGCTATTCTAACTTAAAAATCATAGTATCATAAGGTCTTCATGATTGCCACTAATTTGATAAATACAGCTTTATGATGATTTCCTAAAAGGAATTTACTTTATATGCCAGTCTTTTTGCATGTCCTTTGCATGGTCGTTAAGCTTAGTTACAGAGCTCATAATTTTTGGCAACAAAGAACAAAGAAGACCTGTTCTGAAAATGTCTGCATGCCAGCTATCACAAGACATTTTCTGTTTATGTTTCACTGGTTTATTTTCACACTTCTTTTTGAATAAGAAAAGAAACAAATTAAAATATTGAACTACCAATTCTATGTCTACTTTAAAATGGCTAAAGTTCATAATTTTTAGACATAATGTGATTATTATTTTTCAGAACATCTGATAGACTCTCCTACCATTGCAAGCATCTGAATATATATGGCATTCTTATATATTCAGTAACTAAACTTATAAAGATAAATAAAATTCAGGTGAAGAATTTTTGCCCTTGGAAAACTGAAAGAATTACATTTGGACGTCGAGTTTTGCAAACTAGGAGAGTGAATCACATCAGAAACAGCCCTTAGCCAAAGTGATTTGCCCTTATTCAAATTCAGAGCTTTCAGAAAGAATTAAATCAGCAACATCTGATAGTCACATCTGCCTCCAGCATGTTCAGGTGTGCACATGTATTATTTCCTTCTTTCAGAGACGTTGAAATTTGTTTATATTGGTGCATTTTCTCTCAAACATCTTTTGGCTAAATGAAAAAGTTATAGGCAAAAGTCAAGAGGTTGTTCCCATCTGTGCTGAGCTGTTTGGTTTTAACTCTCTTCTGGCTAAAATTAACACACCCACGTCTAGCAGTTGGCAGTTAACAACACTTGCTTGAATTTCTAAGATCCTGCAGGGATTTTAGTTCAACTTTAACAAACCAAAGGGCACTATGATACATAATTAACATGCTACTTGCCCTTCAGGTACTCAGCTACTGTTCTGTCTTTTTAATTCTCAGCTAAATTTTAGAGAACCAAACAGAGTTTGGAAGGCTGAAGTTAAAGGTCAAATCATGCAACAGCAAAATCGCTGTTGTAGAACGAGATTGGTCCAAAGCTATATCAAATGTTAAGTGTATATAAGGGAAGTAGAGCAAAAAAGGAACATAAAAATGTACCTCACCATTCTGTGTACCTGTGACTTTTTGAGCTATAGCCACTTTTCACTAAGTATCTTCTACTCTATTTGCTGGATACTCTGCACCTGAGTTTTGCAGAGGAAAAAACTCTGAATTTCTTTCTACCAGTTCTCCTTCAGTGTGCTGAAACAATTTTTTTTAAAAAAAGAGGGGGGGGGAACTTTGGTGGATTTGCTGCAGTTAATTAAAAGCTAGCCAAGGCTAAGAATGAAAGTTCTAGCTGTATTATGTAAACGTCAAGACCAGCAGTTTTCATCCTACTTGCTTTCTATTATTCCATGATATCTTAAAAGAAGCTATCATTAGTGAAGTTTTCAACATGATTTTTTTCAGACAAGAAAGTGCAGACTTTAATAATCACTCTGCTTCTTAAACCACTTAAAATGCTGCTAAAGTACTTATGTGGGTGTGCAAAAGTTTTCCAAGACCTGTGTAGGAATGGGACATTAAATATATTTGGAAGCAAATTTAAGGTTTGTGAAATAGAATATGTGAGGGAAAGTTTAGAGACAAGGGAATTCTAAAGTCTAAGTTAAAGGAGACTGAAGCACTGATGAGAAATGCAGAAGAAATTAAGTAATCACAACTGTTTCTGCAACCATGCTGTCAGGATTATTATGTATGGTGAAGTAGACATGAGATATTTAATATTTCCACTATATTCCAGACAGAACACCTGTTTTTTTACTTGCTTTATAATGTTATATTGTTCTCAATTTGACCTGGAATAAATGCAGATGTAATATAGTTGCCAAGTTACTATTTCCTAATTATGTTTAATCACATTTTTTTTTATTTTGAAACAAATCTTATATCATGCCAGATAATGCAAAGTCATAGCATAGTTATCTGGGACAATATCTATTCAGAGTAATAGTTACGTTTCATACCTTTTAGTACCCTATTTTGAACTGCAATGGGGGAAAGGAAAAGGAAAGAAAAAGAAGAAGAAAAGAAAAGAAAAGAAAAGAAAAGAAAAGAAAAGAAAAGAAAAGAAAAGAAAAGAAAAGAAAAGAAAAGAAAAGAAAAGAAAAGAAAAGAAAAGAAAAGAGGAATTATTCTAATAGGGATTTTTCCTGTATGGGCTAAAAAGATTCTCTTTGCTTTTTATAAGTATTCATGCCTTGCTGAAAAGAATTCTTTCTTGTTAGTCCAACTAATCAAGTTGTGATTTATTTTACCTCATGAATATCTTTCTACCTCTCAACAAGTTCTCTTCAATGTGACCTTGACAGAATTTTCATGCTCGTTCAGTCCACAAAATCTCAGTGCAAATTATCCACAACAATTGCCAATTAGGGATAGGTGATACAGTGGGCACCAACTCCTCAAATGAGGCCTCCCCCAAATGCATATCTTTTTTTGACTAGAGAATAGCTAGTACATACTAGCACTCTCTGAATAGTCTGAGCTGAAGTGACAGGACATTGAGGAGGTGGTAACATATTGGAAGACAATTCTCTTGTATGTGCAAGCAAACACAACAAACATTACTAATTAGTACTTCATGTTTGATATGTATGTAGTCAACAAAGCCATTGGTTTGCTATACTGTAGTTAATATAGTCAATTAATTTAGCACTGCCACCTGCAAAATTCTATATAAAATTGAAGACAAGCATATCTTTTCTTAGAATAAAAAATATGTTTTATTCATAGAATACCATTTTTACAATATTTTTATTGAACAAACTAAGAAAAATATTGAAAATAAAAAGTGCAGAGAGCAAAAAAGGAGGAAAAGAAAATTTTATATATATATATATATATATATATATATATATATATATATATATATATATATATATATATATATATATATATATAAACATATATAAAGAAATTTCTTCTCCCTTTATCAAGAAAAGTACAATCTCAGTAACTTATCACCTTTTCTAGCCTTTCAACCAAAAGTCTCTTCATCTCATATCTCATCTTTTATATATTAGCAAATAATAAAGCCTCATCATTCAGTAGTAATGATTAAATTAATCATTACAGTCTGTTAAAAGCTATCAGAAATACTTACATATATAGTTATCATTTTTTCTAAAAATACAGCAAATCTCTTCTTCCCATATCATATGCATAAGCAAATATTTAAAACCTGTTCATTTAAATTTAATCAAGAAAAATTCTGATTAAATTCTGTTACCAGAAACAGCATACTGAAAATTTTAATCTTTTATCCCTTCAAATAATATTCCACAAATTAATTTTTTATCATCTTCTCTTTGTCTCTTCGTGGAACTGTCTTCTGTTCACCATGGCTTCACCAGAAGTAATCCACAGTATAATAGTTGTCAACCAGATTTAATTAAAATGCATTTTGAAGTTTGAGACTTAAAAGAAGAGATACTGTCAAATTTGAATGTTTCTTCATTACGCACAAATTACTTGTTTCTTCATCCATCATGTCCTCATATAGATTTGTTCATTCATACAATACAATGATTTTATGTTCATATATATGTTTATCTTCTCTAAAATATTGTTATTACTTTTTACATAATAGTACATATATTTGAAATAATTAGCCTAATTATATTTAATCAATATTTCAGGGCACCATGTAAGAAGTTTGACAACACCTTAAGTTAGAGCATGGTATTAATTTTCATAAACTGAATACTAGTATTTTATCCATGTCATCTCATAAAAGAGAAAATCAAAATCACTATAGCAGCATTAATATTCATTACATGAAAGTGGTAGTAGCTATATATAAAATGCCTCAGTACAGAATGCAATTGTACTCTAAACTTACATTTATGCACAATTACATGAGAAAATAAATCTCAATTTCTTTTAAAAGTGGTTCTCATAAATGAACATATGCATAAATGCCACATGTTTGTCTCACTTATATCCATAGGATTTTTATTTTATTTTTTGTAATACCGTATATTTTATTGATTTTTTTAACAAAACATAAATCACTCAATAATTGGTAAACATTGTTTTGTCTGGGTTACATTTGTAAAACAATCCTTAATTAATTTCTATAATCTATATTCCATATATTCATTTTAGTTGATTTCCTCTTTCCCTAAAATATCCTTTTTTTGCAAACATTGAGTTAATACAATTCTTATTGTTTTGATAAACAACAATTGAGTATATTTTTTTTTCCAATATTCCTAAAAATAATAATCATATTAGTATATTTCCTTTCTTTTCAGTCATTTTGGTTGACTTATCATAAATCCTGTTACAATCCTTATTTTAGTTTATTTCTCCCACCAAATTCTAGATATTCTTACTAGTGAAAATTTTCTCAATGATTAATTACATTTACACTGACAAATTTAATTCAATTTTTTTCCTATAAGCCATCTCATACTTTTACATTTCTTAAGAAATAGATAAAACAATGAAAAAGAGGGGGGGGAAGGAAAAAAAGAAAAAAAGAAAGCAAGAGCAAAGAAACATAAGAAATAACATACTACTTAATATATATACAGTATCCCTCCTAGATTAATATATATTTATTTCCTCAATTTCTTATTCTTTTTAACGATAGTTAAGAATATGTTTAATCCGTAATCTTTAAACATTCCATTCAATGGATCCCTTAACTCTGATTCAAAACATTTTTATATACTTTTTCTAAATTCAGTCACATTTACATATCTAAAACATTTCCTTTATTTAAGTCATTTCAGTTTCTTTTTTTTACAGAAAAGAAAAAAGCATACTATATTATTTGGAGAAATCATCCCTCTTAGAATAGTATATTCCAAAGTTTTTCTATTTCTTTAACCATATTCAAACAAATGTTTCTTTTTTAAGTATTCTCTTAATATTTTTTTTCTTTGCCCAGTATCTTTCTTAATCAATGTACTTTGCTGAATCAAAAGGTTTTTCCGTATGATCATAAGTGTTGCTGTAGATATAGAAAGTAAATCAATACCTTTGTTATGGGCATTTGCCCACTCCTTTTTATTAGAAATCTTTTTCCTTCCTTTTATCTCTACTTCTCTTGTCACTTTTTGTCTCTCCAGTTCTGGTGTTTTTCCTAATATCTCTGTAGAATGTTTTTCCCAGTCTTTTTTCTTCTCCTCAAGTTTGCTTTGTAGTGTTGAAATATAAGTTGTCTTTTCCAAATCTAGTATTTCTTGGGGGAAAAAATCCACTTGGATTGAATCATACTCCTTTGTTTTGTAGAATTCCATCTTTAAGTCTCTATCCTCGGATTTATGTTCAGTCATCTGTTTTGTCTGTTCCCTCTCTGCTATATTTTCCTGAGGGGTATTTTTGGAATAAAATTATATTGGAGATAAGTTGATTTATACTTTCAAAGTTATTCTGTATTTCTTTGTAGTTTGAGATCATTGTCCTTTGAATTAGTTGCAGCTTATCATATATTTCCTCTTGTGAAGTATTCATTATTTCTTAATAAGTGTTTTCTATAAATTTCTGATTTTCCATGATGACCAAAAGTCTAGATTTTTTTTTCTTTTCCCCCCTTTGGAAATAGCTTTGAAGTCAGAATTAAATAGATATGTATAGTCCAGAGAGTTCATAAAAAGGTCTCTTTTTTTCTTTGTTTCTGTTCCCTCAGATTTGTAAGTCTCACTTTATCTAAACGGCTGTATTTATTAAGGCTTTGAAGGTCACAGGCAGAGATTAGTCTTCTCCCCAGATTTTACTATGACTGTCATAATCCTCATTCACCAGTAGGTGTCAGCATTGGTTCATTTTTTTAGATCTTTTTCCTCCATGGAGGGTTAGATTCACCGCTTCCAATAGCCAAAGGGTGGGGGAAAAACCCCTCCCTTCTTCATTCTCGGAGGTTTGTTTTTTGCTTCTTGGGAGTTTTTCCTCTTCAGGAAAGTACGTAGGATAGAGAAAATCAATATTCTTACCCAGATTCAAACATGCTGTTTACAATCAGCTTAAAGTAGAGCTTTTGACTTCCGTTGCTTGCATCTGGGGCTAGACTATGGAATTTATTTATTTATTTATTTATTTATTTATTTATTTATTTATTTATTTTATTATTTAAACTTATATACCACCCTTCTCCCGTAGGACCCAGGGCAGTTCACAAGGCAATTAAGACAATGTAACAATACAAAAGTTAATAACAAATTAAAATAAATTAAATTATCCTTGATTAAATCTAAAACCCTTAACTCTAATTAAAAACCCCAATTACAATAGGTTAAAAATTAGCTAGCCTTTCTCCTGTTGTTTTCTGGAAGGCTTCTCCTGGACAGATCGGGGAGACTGCTGTCTCTCCTAGGTCTCTGGGACTTCCTTCCTTCATTGCCACCTCTCCTGGGTGGTTTCTGGCCCACTTAGGGTCCCCAAAGAGGAAGAAACTCAGCTGGAGGGCTCGGCGTCCCGAATCCCTCAACTGCTTTGCTGCTTGTAGGAACCAGAGGTCCACCATAGAATTTTTATATAACCATCCTGATTCTGTATTGAATCAGACAATTATACTGATGTTATGACAAAGTATATGGTGGGGGGCTTTTTTTGTACATTCAGGTCTTCTGACTACATATTGTTGCCTTATTAAAATCATTTGAAGTACTATTGAAGTCTGAGCTCTGCCAAAAGTTATAACTAGACTGTATTTAATCAGAAATACTATTGAATAATGTTCTATGTGAACTGGACTTACTAAACAAGTGTATTAGTTTAACTCTAATCAAATCACATAGTAAATACCCTTTGGTGGCACAAATAATAACATTAAAAGACTCCTTTATAACTTTTCTAAAGTACACTATGCTATCTATTTGCTATTAAGATAAAATTTATTTCACAGAGATTCTGAGTAGGATTATTTCATGAATGCTAATGAGATAATTGTTTGGAATTATTTTCACTGAGATACAGAGTACAACAATGATGTAATAGTAATATTTTGACAGATTAATAATGAACAATCTAGTGAGATACACAATTTTGCAGAAATAAAAATAAAAAAAATATTTAGCTTGAAGTATTGAGGAGCCATATATCAGACTCAGCTCACCCTTTCATGAATTAGGTCCTTCAGTGCTATTCTGTCAGGCTTAGTCACCAAGTTTATGGACAAATGCCAATCATCTTGATTTGATATCAGTGATGAATATTATATTTTCCAACGGAATTTTCGAGACCTTCTTGGTTCTATCCATGCATCTTATTTGTTGCCTTTTCCTTCTACTGTCTTCATATTGGCCAAGCATAGTAGTTTTACTAGTTCACCATCCACCTACATCACATATCAAAAAACATAAGGCTTTGCTTGATGATTCTCACTTCAAAGAAGCAGTCAGTCTTTTTCTGGTTGAGAAACAATTCATCTTGAAGTTTCTCTTCCTTAATATGAATATTTCTCTCTTTTTTCACTTTATCCACTTTTAAACATTGCATTGGGAAAATCATAGGCTTAACTATTCTGGCATTGTCATAGAAATATTCCCATACTTTTTTAAATTTCATCTATATTTATCACTGCCTTCTCTAGAATTAATTTGTTCTTTACTCCTATAGCACATTTATCCTGAGCCTGGGTAAGTGGATCTTGAATCTATATTTATAATTATGGAGTGAAGACAATAATATAATCAACTGCAAGATAATCTCAAGATAGGAGATCCTAGCTTGAATAGAATAGCATAAGCATGCTTGGGGAACACTGAGTTTGGTTGTGCATATGGGGCAGGGACACACGTGGGGCTGCTACCTTGCTTGCCGTGCTGGACTGGGCATGGAGCCTCCTTGCTGCTTCTTCCCCTGCAGACATTGGGAGCACCCACCCCACCTACCGCTCATCCCTGGGCACTCTCCAGCCTCCCTTCAGGCTCCTTCAGTCTCTCCCCCCTCCAGGCTGGGGCTGGTCAGATTCCCCCTGTGGGCAGTGTTGTGCCCATCCCCAGCCAGCCCTCTTCCTCCATCCTCCTGCAGGAGGATCATGGCTTACCGAGCCGGGCGGTGCCTCTCTCCGCACTTGTCTTCAGGTGGAGGAGCTGGGCAGCCATGGTCATTGGAAGCACCTACCCCGCCTACCCCTCATCCCAGGGCAGCTTCTACCATCCCACGCTGTCCAGCCCGCCACTGTCCATCCAGGTGTGCCAAGCTCGGGCCTTGGGCAGATAGAAGCCGGAGGGGAGCGAGAGCCGTGGCTGCTTGGCTCCTCCACCTGATGACGCGTGCAGAGAGAGGCACCTCCTGCCTCAGTAAGCCATGGTCTGCCCTCAGAAGGAGGAGGAGGGCTGGCCTGGGACAGGCGCAGTGCTGCCCATGAGGGGAATCTGACCAGCCCCATCCTGAAGGGGGGAGAGGCTGAGGGAGCCCGAAGAGAGGCAGGCATGGTGCTTAGAGGTAGCTGCTCTTCCCCCCTCCCCCTTACTCCCACAGAAGGGCTGACTAGTTTTGGCATCACCTGGGCAGGTCTGGAAGCGTATCTGCCCAGCAGTGCTGGTTTGCCCAGCCTGCCTTCCTTCCTTCCTTCCTTCCTTCCTTCCTTCCTTCCTTCCTTCCTTCCTTCTCCTTCCCCTCCTTCCTCTCTCTCTCTCCCTTTCTCCAAAGTCCAAATTACATGTCCTCCTTCCCCCGCTAGCCTTTTGCAAAGCACAAATGGACACCGTGTCCTACTTGTCTTCTCCAAACTCACAGCCACCATTGCTACCAATTTTTGTTCACTCACTCTCACGCTGCACTCCCACCAAAACCCACTTTTATAGGTTTCCCTCTCCCCGCCCAGCTCTCACAACTGTTCCCATGAGAGCTCTGCTGGATTCAGTTTCCCTGCCCTCTCCAGTTCCCACTAGTAAGGTGCATGTGGAGAAGGGGAGGGGAGCATCCCTCTGGTACGTGTGCTGACAGAAAGAGCTCTGCGTGCCCAGTCTGGTACGCGTGCCATAGGCTCGCCACCACGGGTTTAGGGTTTCCTGCTTGAGGCAGGGGTTTGGACTAGAAGACCTCCAAGGTCCCTTCCAACTCTGCTATTCTGTTATTATGTTCTGTTAAGATAATATTTGGAAGAGACTCAGGTAGGCCCACTGAGATATAAGAGAAAGGTGAAGTAAAGCACAATCAGAGTCACAAGATTCTGTTGTTACAGCTTATCTACAGTCTTTCTCTGAAATCTGTTCCTGATTTGGTCTATCCTAAAGGGCTGAAAGGTATTTTTATTGAAAAATGATGCTATATAAACGACCCTAGAATAAATAAGTTTCACTCATCCCTTTCAAGGATTGGAAAATTTATTTTATATCAGTTCAATATCTTCTCTCTCTCCCTCTCCCTCTTCCTCTCCCCTTCCCTCTTTCTCTCTTTCTTTTTCTCTCGCACATAAACATAAACCACACCTACAAAGAAAATTTCTGAGTTATTTGTAATTCACCTTTTAACAGCAAACATATTAATGGAGCTGTCAGTGTTTTCAACATCTTTATTAAGCTGCAAATCAAAAGGCCTGCAATAGGATTTTCAACATATATGGTATTAACTAAAAAAGTAAGCATGATTGTGTCTGACATTTTCTTATGGAGATGTAAACTTCAGAATTCTTAAGCCATCATTGTTTAGACACAGAGGAGTTTACATCAACATTGCCACTGGCAGAATCTCACATATAACTACATAAGCCACACTGGATTTATTTTAAAGAGTTTTTCCAATGGGATAACTTCACAAGACGTAAACAACTACAGGAGGTTTTGTAAAGATCCCAGGGGAGAAAGTTGTCATATAATGTTACTGGAATGTTCTCTGTTATTAAATATGCAGTACAGAGTAGTGCATATCTTCTAAAGTGGCTGATACTGGAAATAATCTTTCCAGTTTTCCTATTTTTAACACAACAACACCACTTTCAAATTCTAAAAAACATGTCATGTTGTAAAAATATACAAAATACAGAAAGATAAGATTGTTTTTGAAAAGACATAAATAAGATACTTATGCTAATTGATTATTTTTCTATTGCAAAGATAGGAAAGCACTAGCCTTCCAGCTTTTTTTTCACCACAGGTTCCAGAAGCCCCAGTCAGAATAACAGAATTGGAAGGGATCTTGGAGGTCATCTAGTCCAACCCCCTTCCCAGCAAGGAAGCCCTATAGCATTTCAGACAATTGGTTGTCCAATCTCTTCTTAGAAACCTCCAGTGTTGGAGCACCCACAACTCTGAATGCAAGTCGTTCCACTGATAGATTGTTCTAAATGTCAGGAAATTTCTACTTAGTTCTAGATTGCTTCTCTCCTTCATTAGTTTCCATCCATTGTTTCTTGTCATTCTTTCAGGTGCTTTGGAGAATAGGTTGACCTCCCCTTCTTTATGGCAACCCCTTAGATATTGGAACACTGCTATCATGTCATCTCTAGTCAGCGTGGTCAATCATGAGGAATACAACCTTTAGGGGACAATAGGTTTCCTAATCTAGTTCTACAGGAAATTCTTTGAACAGTATCATTAAAATGGAATGAAATACTGCAAAATTTTCATGAACTTTAGATGAGAAAACTTTATTTTGAGAAATAAACATACATTAAGAAAAAGAAATGGGAAAGCCAGACCAGTTTTATCTTATGAGTAAATCATTCTTCAAATATAGGTAAACTAGCATTATCCCCTTTAAATCCTGCTATACTGCTTTGTCATAGTAGAGAAGAGGTATTCCTGTGAGGGATGAGCAAAGATTTCCATCAGTAAATGCAAAGATTATATACTCTCAGTAGTATTACCCAATATATGAAGACCATCCCAGCTGCCCACTAAAGCAAGCAGATACTTACATTGAAGAGTAGTCATAGGAAGATGCTGTAGGCAGATGATAAGGACCTCAATGTCATTAGTGATAATGACAAAGACATCATTTAATAATGTATAGGAGAAGACACTCTATTTCCTGTATTTTTCTAAGAAAATGGATTCGTAGATGATACCCTATATCATCTATGTCTTCTAATTTCACATTTGAGTGGCCTGTTTTAACTATTACAGTTACCAGGAAGCTATAATGACTTCTATGCTATGAATATTTTGTATTTGAAAAATACAAACAGCCATTCAGAATGTTTTGAATTTGAACAATAGATGAGCAGAGGTGTGTCAGTCAGTCAGAGCTTTGATATTAGCTAGTAACTGTGATGAAAACAAAACATATTTAATTTGCAGTGATACTTGTTGCTTGCATGTTAGACTTTCCTATTTGCAAAAACCCTTTCCACAATCTGGTATTACTGCCCTAAAGTGGGGGTGCAGAGCAGTTCATTCTACAAGTAGATCTGACTCTTCGTCTGAAACACCATACGGAACAAATACCTTACATTTTCCAACTCAGTAAATCACAGTATTTGTGCAACTAGGGAGTTTTGTTGCACTTTCTAGCCATGTTCTACTGTTGGATATACTATTAACTCTCTAATTTAATCAACCCTACCACCCATGGCTAACACATCAACAAATTTATAGGACCTATGAGTCCCTTCACTTCATTTTTACAACTATAAAATGTCTTTACCTCTTCACTTTCATCTTGGGAGCTGTTGCAGTGAAACAGCATCCACATGAAAAATTGGCAAATTATTGCATTGAAAGGCATACTAAAATCAAATTTTAAAAGAAGAAAATAAATCAGGAAGCCGTTCGGTCTTTTAACAAATACAATAATGCAATTTGGTCTTGAGATAAAACAGCTAAGGTAGGCCATACCTTTTTGAAAAGATCCTGTTTCAGGATGTCCCTTCCACTCCTCCCCATGACCCTGACTGAAATAACTTGCCATTCACATGTCAAAGAAGAAGAGACTGAGCAAATAAAGTATTTTGTACAAGTACATCCATCTCTTCAGTGACACTTGAAGCTGTCACTGTGGATACTACCAGCTAAGCCTTTTCAACCCAAATGCTTCATTCCTTACCTTGTGCCCTTTCTTGCAGTTACGTTTCATATAAATCTTCAGCTATAACTTTTGTTTATGAAAATTGTGTAGTACTTCCCAGCTGAGTTGAACAGAGTGATCAAGCAGAGATTTGAGATCTGAGGATTCCAAGGAGGATCAAAGGAATGTGAATGGATCCTTGCCAAAGGCAGAGATTAATTTTTAATTTCAGGTTCTCACTGGTTCAGTGGTTGAAGAAGAGACTGCTGAATGAAGCAGTTATGTGATAATTACCATAAGTAAACATACATTTCTTAATAAACAAACATTCCAAACTAATTTCATCTCATTTTTTAAACTAGGCAACCTCATTACATCATGAGAATAATTTAAACATTTTCATCTATGAGAATAGTGTCATCAACATACAAGATTATTGAGGGATCTTTCTTAATTTAAAAACCCCATTCATCTTTTTCTAATCTACCTCCCTCCCTCCCTCCCTCCCTCCCTCCGTATATATATATATGTGTGTGTGTGTGTATGTATATATATATACATACACATATACATATATATGTGTGTGTGTATACACACACACAAACATATATATATATAATTTATCTACAAAGATACACATGCATGCACACATACATACATGCAGCATAGTATATATAGCCTTGTTTTACTTCTTTGCCAACTAAGAAGTGGTTATTTCACCATGTTCTGTTCTGTTCTGTATACCGTAGATTCCGGCGTATAAGACTACTTTTTAACCCATTAAAATCTTCTCAAAAGTCAGGGGTCGTCTTATACGCCGGGTGCTGAAAATTTAGGGACAGGGCTGGCTGGAAAACCTGGAGCGGATCTTCCATTTACTCTGTGCAGGGAAAGCGGGACCAATTGGAGTAGAAGCTGCAGTCTGTGATTTTTTACAGGCTGGGGTCTGGGCTTCTTTCCTTCTAAAGTTGAAGAGCAGCTGTAGGCAGGTGGGGAATGCAAGAGCAATTTGAAAGGCAGGTGGGGAATGCGTAGCAGAGCAGCAGCTTAGCTCTAAGGACACATTTGACTCAGAAACTGGGCGGGCTGTCTGGAAAACCTGGAGCAGATCTCCCATTTGGTCTTTTTTTTAAATCCCATTTATATCCCACCCTTCTCCAAAGACTCAGGGCGGCTTACAATTTAAAGCACAAATCAATGTGCTTATCAATAGCCTTCATTCTATGTATATGCCTGCCTATTAGAGCTTTCACCCCCCCCCCCACAAGCAGCATTCTTACAAAGTCAGCTTATTGCTCCCAACAATCTGAGTCCTCATTTTACCTACCTCGGAAGGATGGAAGGCTGACTCAACCTTGAGCCTGGTGGGATGAGAACCTGCACTAATTGCAGGCAGCTGGTGTTACATAAGGCTCTGCGCAGGGAAAGCTTTAGAGTGAATAAGGAAAAGTGAAAAAGTGAATTAGGAAAATAGGAAACGGTTGCTGGAATTGGGTATGTGTAGTTTAACGAAGAGAAGGGTGAGGGGTGACATGATAGCAATGATCCAATATCTCAGGGGCTGCCACAAAGAAGAGGGAGCCAAGCTATTCTCCAAAACACCTGAAAGCAGGACAAGAAGCAATGGATGGAAACTAGTCAAGGAGAGAAGCAACCTAGAACTAAGGAGAAATTTCCTGATAGTTAGAACAATTAACCAGTGGAACAACCTGCCTCCAGAAGTGGTGAATGCTCCAACACTGGAAGTTTTTAAGAAGAGACTGGACAGCCATTTGTCTGAAATGGTATAGGGTTTCCTGCCTTAGCAGGGGGTTGGACTAGATGACCTCCAAAGTCCCTTCCAACTTCTTCTTCTTCTTCTTCTTCTTCTTCTTCTTCTTCTTCTTCTTCTTCTTCTTCTTCTTCTTCTTCTTCTTCTTCTTCTTATTATTATTATTATTATTATTATTATTATTATTATTATTATTATTATTATTATTATTATTATTATTATTAAGTTTAATCCACTTGCACTGTTTTATGTTTACATGTTTGATGACAAACAGCCTTATGTTTATAAGTGACAGTTTTCCTACTAAGTACCTGCATGTCATAAGCATTTGAATTAAAATTACCATATTAAAATCAAATCTGATGTTTTTAAATTTTTATTTGGTGTGCGTTGGAAGAGAGGTAGTCTTATACGGCGAGTATAGCCCAAACCCTATAATTTAACAGGAAATGTAGGGGGTCGTCTTATATGCCCAGTCGTCTTATACGCCGGAAAATACGGTAGCTTCCTGACTTAGGTATAAGTTCTATTCTGTCCTGTATGGCTTCCTGATTTAGGTGTAGGTTTTGTATGAGAACAATAAGATGTTCTGAGGTATTCATTTTTCTGAATACATTCAATATGTTGATATGATCGCCACAATTAAACACTTTCCTATAATTAATTTAAAGATATATTTACATTTTTTGCTTATTTTTCTTTTTTTCAGTTAAGTCAACATGCATCAATAATAATGCCTCTTGTTTCTCATCTTTTTCTAAAACCAGCTTGAACATCTCCCTTTCCATGTAAGGATTTGATCTGCACTGAATGATCCTAAGAATTATTATGTCAGTATCTGAAATTGATAATGTTACACAATAGTTTGCACACTCATAAAGACTCCTTTCTTTGGTACTGATATGTATACTGCCCTGAGAAAATTTTCAGATGGATCATGCTTTATCCTCTACTATATCATATTTTCATTAATTGTTGTTGTTTTAACCATTTATCCATGTCTTGTCAACTTTATAGGCAAGGTTTTTCCATGCTACCTTGTCAAGCTCAGTTTCTCTCAATTGTTAGATGTTCAACTTTGTATCAGATTTGATGTTATCAAGCCATTGTATTCTTTGTGTGCCCCTTCTTCTTGTTCCACTAACCATTCCTAGGATCATTGCCTTCTCCGATGAATTTGCATACATGACATGGCCAAAGTAAATCAGATGTAGTCTTATGATTCTAGTGATGTGTCTGGTTTTATACAATTTAACACTTCTCTGTTATTACTCTGGCTGTCCATAGTATATGCAATGATTTAGACCAGCATCATAGTTCAAAGGCATCAATTCTTCTTCAATCAGCCATTCTTAGTACCCAACTCTCACATTCCTTTTCATTAATTACTTGAACATAACAGATTAAATGTTTAACAAATTTCTCAAACAAAATTTTGAATATTTAGGTTAATAAAATCATATAGTACTGTTAGGCAGACACGCTGAAAGTGACAGATTGAAACTTTCATTCTTCAGTTAGGAAAGAAAACTCAAATGCAAGATATGAATACTAGCCTGATAGCAGTATTTATGAAAAAGACCTGTGAATAGTAATTTAGTAAAATTAAATATAACTAAACAGTAGAATTTAGCAAACTAAGTACAAGCCAGTAGTTTGATGTGTTTGCAAGAAAAAAATCATATGTTATTTTAAGATACATGTATAGAATTATAATGTCCATATAATGGGAAGAAATAATTTCACGTTATTCTACTTTGATGATACCCACCTTAAGTATTACATACTATGAGGAATTCAAAAATAATTCAGAGAAATGGGATCAAGTTAAGAGAAAAGCAAGAGAACAATGAAGCCTAGCTTTTATCATTCAGGAGGACATTCAGGTCACAAAATATCAACCTCATTAGGCACACCAGACCAGAAAATCAGTTCCACAGGAAGGCTAAAACCATTGGTTATACAGTGACAGAATTTTACAAATCTTATACTGCTGTACCTCTTCCTTCTCAAACTTTCAATGAATGTGTTGCCTCAATCACTTCCAAATGTTCTTAATGGACTTAAATAATGTTTCAGTCCTTTTTATTTACTTCCTGCATATTTCCATTACTCTCCACACATAGGAACTGGTAGGTGAAGTGGAAAAAACTGCACAGATACATATGCACTTGGCATTCAAAAGTTAAGAGATCAAAATTTCAGTGTCATTCCAACTCTTGTTGTAAATATTTGAGCATCAAGACACTAGAGTCAATCAACATCAGCATGCCCAACTATCTTTTGTTTATACATAAATATACTAAATGACATGGCTTTATAGCATAATGGAAATCTGAACAAAACAGGGGCTTTCAGTCTTGCATTGTAGCGATGCGGCCAAGGGATTGTGGGGCTCCATACCCCACAGCTGGTTTTGCCCTGCCAGGAGACCCTAAATGGGTCGAAAGTCGCCCTGGAGAAGTGACGAAGAAGAAGAGGGCCCCTGTTGATTGAAAAATGATAGTGGTGGATCCCTTTGTCCAGGAGAAGCTCTCCAACCTGACAGGAGAGAGGCTAGCCACACCTAGCTCACTAGCCCAAGCTACCAGCAGCCAAAGTCCAAAAGCACTAACCAGAACAACTGTGAACAGTGTGCCTGGAACTGGATGAGAATATCAATCTTCTCTCTCCTATTTTGTAACTGATTTCCTGGAAAAGATCCCCAAGAAGCAAAAAAAAAAAAACTTTCAAAAGTGAGAAGGGAGGGGACTACCCCACCCTTCCATAGACGGAAGCAGTGAATTAATGTTTATAGGGGACAGAAATATATTGAAATGAAGTTAATAATACTACAGTCTGGATAAATCTGAAAATTAAGAAAACTGCTAAGAGTTCACATCTGAAAGAGTATTGATGAAATTATAAGAAAATATAAGAAAATAATTCTTTGTCTTAAAAGTTGGAAAATAAATAGCTACTGACATCTAGTGGAGGATTAGAGGATAAAATTGCAACCACATTGATTCATAAATTGGCAAGATACTGAGAAATAGAGAAAAAAATGTTCCTGTCATGTTTCCGATAAATGAGACCAGTAGAAATAAGAATTCTGAGGCAATTGCTTTCCTCAAAGAAGACTGTTAATGGCTATGTAATATCAGCATGAACAACGGTGAAACCAAGACTGAAAGTTACCCCTCCCAAAAAGGTTACAAAGTAAAAGTTGAACTCCCCACCCATTAGTGTGTCATAAATCACAAACCACAGTTAATAGGCTTCCTAACGATAGCTCCAGCCCGCCAAACACTTATGCTGCTTGACCTTGGGTCCCACAGGAAAGTTTTTGTTTTAACTAAACTATAAAACTACAAGAATGCATCTTTCCCCCCCTCCCATTGCTGTGGAAGCTGAAAAATGAAAAAAACATGGCTGTATTCAGAGTGTTTGAAGGTCTGACGGTTCCTTTGAACCTCAAAGACTTTAGCCAAATAAAGAACAGCTGACAGAGCAAAGAAAATATACTGGGCTATCTACTACAGGGTGAGAACCACATTTGTTTTAAAAACTGCTGACCTTCTGATATTATAAATACTTACTGAGCTGTGATTTCTAAGCTCAAGAATTGTTTGCAGAGAAAGAAAAACCTTGACTTTTGGCTAATCTTCTAGAGGGAAAATTACTGGCAAACTCTTAGGTGGCTAAATATTCTGGATTGCAATTTTGGCTGGTTGTTAATTGGACCCCTGAACATAAGAACTGTTATAAAGCACTGGTTTCAATGGTGCATTGACAAATTGGAAACACATTGTATTGCAAAAACCATATATAAAGATAAGAACTATATAAGATTTTGTTGTTTGGATTTTAAGATTCACTAGTTTGACAAGGCTAATCATAGGGACTATGGTACCTGTGAAAGACTATCTGGAGGAGGGGGACACAAAATGGATATTACATACCTATTTAAAAGTGACAGGAAACTACACCTAATATTCCCTCCTGAAGGCTTCAGCCTGGAACGTCAGAGATCTGCAGGAGCAACACTCCAAGACAAGGCAAATACTTTCCAGGAGGAAATGTATGCAATGCTGCAACAGATTCAAATGACAATTGTTTCAAACTACAATGAGATTAAAAACAACTTTGATGACATAAATGAGCACATCTTCAACTTAAACTTACAATTAAAACACTCTCAGAAAATGATGACAAAGAATGAACAAACAAATTAGATAACAGAACATAAATCAGAGGAAAGTGACCCAAATAGGGAAGCTACAAATGAAAAGAACTACAGCTTAATACAAACAAAAGAAAATTTGCAAGATTTTGCCACAACAATGAAAATGAAAAAGATATTTTATCTTTCAGGACTTCAAAACAAACTTGAGGATAAGAAAGAAGATATAACAAAATGGATTACCAAACTGCCAGGAGAATCATTAGAGTTTGGGAGACAAAAAATGTACATCCTATTTAACTTGTCTTTTTCATTCCCAACAACACTCACAAAAATACAGGAAGAACTCCCTGGCAAGCGGAACATTCTGACTCGGAAAGCTACCTGGCAAAAGAAGAAGGCTAGAGTTAGATTCAAGAGATTGGTTTCAATTTATCAGATGGAGTACTATATGATTAAACACTTGTTTGAATATGGTTAAAAGAATAGATAAATTTTGGATATGCCCCTACAGTAGGAGGGATAAGATAAAAAAGTAATATAGTAGTTTTTATAATATATGAAATGTAAAAATATTAGGATGGTGTATGTGCATGTAAAGTTTGGATATTTAAAAGTAATTAATTTTGAGAAAATTATGACTGATAAGAATGGTTTGACTATTGAGGGGAAAACAAGCTCAAATAAGAATCTTGAAAACAGGACACAGTGAGTTAAAGATGACTTTTACAAATACAATTGAAACATAAGTCGATCAGAAAAGATGTTATATGTTGATGTTATTGCTATTTATATAAACACAAGAAAAAATTATATTCAACCTTGTATGCATTGAAAGTATTAAGCATTAGATTTGGTTAATGTTGACAAAGGAATACTACTGAAAGAAGAGAAGATCAAGGAAATATATAATTAGCTTATATATTGCTAATATATTGATTATGGAATTGTAAAAATTAATTATTATTGACTGTTTTTAAATATATGAACCCATACAACATGCTGTTTACTAAGCACTAAAGATTGCTATTGTAAAAAACCAATAAAAAATTTTTTTAAAAAAAAAATCTGAACAAAACATAGTTGTCACTCTGTGTAAAATCTTATTCTCTGTTGCTGGCCTAACGTTTCAGAACTGCCATAACAACAATATCCAAACTTACCTTAATGCCATTGTGAAATCACTTGAAGGATGACAAAATACTTCAAGAATATCTCATAAACCTATGTTCAGTTCTCCAAACCTATATCTGGTGCAGATCCTAACCTTTCCACAGTCTTTGCTTATCAATCTTAGAGTTGACTAGTCTTTCCCAACAGGAAGATACCCTAGTTGGGGAAGGCTGCTATCCTGAATATCTCACTGTGACTCAGATAGATTGTTTCAAGAAGACCAGTCATAATTGGAATACTGAATTGGTTATCCTTTTTGGAAATGTTACTTCAAAAAGATTGATTCTGTACATTTATTATCTTATTAATTATGTGGTACATTAGGAGCTGAGATAGCTTTGTTCTTTTCTTTGTCTTTGTTCTGTTTTCCATAGTCAGAAGACTATATTCTTAGATTGTTTTCCTTAACTGGCTTCCTACAGGAAATTCTTCTATCATTCATTTCATTCCCTGCACTATGAATGAAAAAAAATCATAGTGCAGGGAATGAAACACTTTCTATTGGAACATGCAACTTGCTTAATAAACATTTACTTCTCCCTTTCAAACTGTCTTTAGATAGCCTTTATGAGCTTTATTCTATCCACATGTGTAAGCTCTGCTAGATTCAGATACTAGTAATAAACAATAAAATTCCAAGGGTTACTTCAAAATAAGGAGATTGAAGTGTGTCTACTCTTTGATCCAGAAATTCTGTCTGTTCAAAGACCTAAAATATTCTATAACCTATTCTTTGGAATGGTTGATCTACAACATCTGTAAAATATAAGCAATAAAAAAACCTAGATTAGGATATCTTTCTGAGCTAAGAACATCCTGCTGTTAATTGCTCACATAAGAAGAATAAACTAGTAGTGCAGTAATTGAATCTTTATGGAAATAAACACGTGGCAGATTTACTATAATTGTGGGAGATAGCAGGGGGAAAACAGCTATGGCCATATTAACCTGTTTAACTGAATCGTCTGCATTTCCAACACAAATAAATAAATAAACATCATGACACTACATGGTGAGCTGTGTGCCAAATCAAAATAGTTACAATCATCCATTTATGCCAATGTGCCAAATAAGATAAGTCACTGTGCCAGGTTCCATCATGTTGATATTTTTTTTAATTATACTTCAGGCAGCTACAGAAACAAAAGTTGACATCTGACAAAAGAGACACAAAACACGGTGTTACTTAGATATAGGAGGCAAATGGAAAGACTCTGCAAAATCAAGGTTTTGCTAAGGAAAAATCTCACTGAAGCCATTGTATGCATATTTTTGTATCGTGCTACCGCCTAGTGGAGCAATGTAGTCAAGAAATCTGCAATGAAAGTTTTGAAGTATAAAGTTGTCGATAATTTAGTAACCAGTCAGTTTTTAAATTGTAGCTAATCACATACTGTCAGGCTGAAGAATGTCTCTTATTAAATAAGTCATTTCTCACCTGCTACTGAAACAGAAATAAAAGATGCTGTTTTGTGTGAATAATGTGCAACTAGATTATATTTCTATTGCCAGTCTTAGGCTTTTCTATATTAAATAGATGGATAAAAAAAGGTTAAAGGTCCAGCTTTGCCCAGCACAGGAAAAAGTATATTTTTGTACAGGAGAAAGCCAAGATGTGCTAACTACTCTTCATGAGGCTTTCTAAATAAATTGGAACCTGATTAGGCAAATTTCTATCTCAAGTGGAAAAAAAACCCCTTTGCTTACAGACTTGCTTGGAGATACCTTCATGGATAATGGCCATTGAACAACTCCTTGCTTACATGTGTATTCATGCATTCTTTGGCAATATTGTTGCTACACATGCTGACAAAGCTGTCCAAACTTTTCTTCATTGATTCATGTATTTATTCAATCATTTGGAAGACCGCAATACATAGAGAACCTCTGAAACTATGAAGATAATGAAAAGTCAACAACAGGCTCTTCACCGTGACTTTACGTGCAGATAAAAAAGAGAAAATTTGTTATTGGGGAAAACAGGACATGTCTGAAAATTGCTTCCTCAATAATATTGGAGGTAGTAGCAGATTAGTGGTGAAGCAAAACACAGACAAGCATTGGAGGCAGGGTAGGTGAATAAAGCTGATTGAAGTGAAATCTGAAAGCCTATCTTGAACCACTAACTCCACCATCCTTTACAAGTCCCAATTTCCCTGCTGGAACTAGTAAGTGCCATATCTGGCAAACACTACCTCACACCCACTATCCAATTATAGGTCACCTGAGAAAACTGATTTTTAAAGGCAAGTGATCAATGTATTGAATGAATGAATTAAATTAACATACCCAAAAGCTCTGCTGAAACCATAATATGGATTGGATTCATTAATGAATCCCAGAATTGCAGTGTCTGTTGCCAGGCATATTTTAGCTTTTAGTTATCAAGGATGGAAATGGAAAAGGTAGGGCTATACACTCCCCAAAGCAATTGCTGTCAACCAGCTATATATGGGCTGATTTAAAAGAGATTTTTATCAGTCTTCTGATTTTCTACCTGAATCAGGGAGCTCTGTTTTGGAGTGTAAATAAGTTTCTTCATACTAGTTTTAATTAGGTTAAGTTGATCCTCTGAAGATTTCTTTAGTGTTGTTGTGATGCCAGAGTTACGATCAAACCGGTCAATCCTAGAGGAGATCAACCCTGACTGCTCTTTAGAAGGCCAGATCCTGAAGCTAAAACTCAAATACTTTGGCCACCTAATGAGAAGGAAGGACTCGCTGGAGAAGAGCCTAATGCTGGGAATGATTGAGGGCAATAGAAGAAGGGGACGACAGAGAATGAGGTGGCTGGATGGAGTCACTGAAGCAGTAGGTGTGAGCTTAAATGGACTCCAGAAGATGGTAGAGGACAGGAAGGCCTGGAGGAACGTTGTCCATAGGGTTGCGATGGGTCGGACACAACTTTGCAGCTAACAACAACAAAAATACATATATGGGTGAATGATATTGTGAAGCTATAACCTATATTATCAGAACTGATTAATTTGAACCATAGTTCACTGTGGAAGTCAAGAAATAAAAAATAAAGTTATGAAAAAATAAAAATTTACAAAACTGTTTTTATCTGAATCAATGCCAAATCTATAGCACTGTAGACAATTCAACACAAGGTTTTACTTGTGTTTTTAATTATTCTGCAGGACATGTGATTCTAACATCTGCAAAACTCTGGCCTCAATTTAAAGTGTTGTGGGTGTTTTACAACACTTCCACCAAGGAACAACTTTTTAATTTAAAGTTTTACCACACAACAAATGGCACTATTATGCCTGACTAGGAGGGAGGCTAGATGGCACCCAGCCTAGCAGTCTTTCAGCTGGTAAGAAATTTTTGTTGTTGCTATTGTTTGTCAGGGAGACTTTTGCAGCTAAGTCAGGATGAATAGACAAGAAGAAGCTGTTCTGTGTTTTGAGAAGACGAATAATAAGTAAAGTGATGGATCAATGATTTGGTAACATGGTACATCAGATGCATGTATGAATAATACAGGAGAGTGTAAGTTAGTGTTCATACCCAGTCATGGATAGAAACAATATTAATCACTTCTAAAAGATTCCTTTCATTGGATCTGAATAGAAAGAATGAGTCCTTACAATCTTATTATTTGCCTGAAATGGTATAAGGTTTCCTGCCTGAGCAGGGGGTTGGACTAGATGACCTCCAAGGTCCCTTCCAACTTATTATTATTATTATTATTATTATTATTATTATTATTATTATTATTATTATTATTATTATTATTTCCTTTGGGGTACGATTGATTATTATAATATTCATCTAAAAGGAAACTGGAGTTTCAGGAACTCATCCTTGCCATGGATGTGCAAGGTAGGCATGGTAAACTAGACTCATGGTCTATTGCTGGAAGTTTTGAGAAATTGTGGAAATGCTGTGATCAAAAGTCAAAAAAGTCATAGCAGGCAATGCCCAAAAATATCCTATAGAGTATAACAATGGTATGACATTATTATTAATCACCCCCAGATTAATAATAACAAAAGAAAGCATAGTCACACAAAATAAAAGATATAATTGACAGAAGCAGTGGAAAACCATTTTGTCTTCTAACAAAATTAGCAGTACCAGCTAGTAAAGCCCAACTTTCTATCCTATGTTAAATAATCTAATACGAAGACTACACAATTTGTTTTTTCTTTTAAATACGGGTTACCAATTTTTTGGAAGTTTTAAAAAAGAGAAGTTTTAAAAAGCTATAGTGGTATCCCAAACAACACTAATTTTAGAGTTTATGGTTGTTAGCATATGGATGTTTATGATTGTTTTTTTGTTTTTTATACCTTGTACTTAGCTCTGGGAAGTCGGGGGGGAGGGGAGGGGGGGAGGGGTAGGGAGGGAGGGGGAGGGGAGGGGCAGGGGGGATTGTTAAAGATAAAATGTATGATAAAACTTTTCAATAAAAAAAACCAATATTTGTAAAGAGTTGATATAGTGCTTGAAAGGTACTTTGTTCATTATGGCCAAAGGAAGTAGGCACTCCAGCATTTAGTCATGTTATCACCAGAATTTACCTTGCTATGTGATGGAATATTCATATACCATACTTGGTGGAAAGAGAGGAAAAAACAATTTTTAAAACTAGAATGGCTAGAGACAAGTCTGAGCCATCTTCACAATGAACTGGGGATAAGATGGAGGCTGAGGACAGAGACCTGCTATAAAATGGACACTGTGTTGTCATGGCATGTCCTTTGGGGGAAAAAAACTGAGTTCCACAGTATGTAACAAAATATAACAGTTATCCAAAGGAAAAGGAAAGCTCTATTAATCCATATTATATTCAAGAATGAGAATTGAGTCAAACCAGATTACTATATATCAATGCCAGACTTCTTTTCGAACACTGATCCCTGTTAACACGGGTGGGTTATCTCCACGTAGTCTTCATCATAATATAAGAAATTATCAATAAGACATCCTTATTAAGCATTATTCACAGAAGAGATATACTTTTACAAGGTAAGTTAGAAATTACATCCACCAGAAAAATAAAGTGACATTTGTTTAAGATTTTGGTTTCCAAATCCAAGTTTCAAAAAATGCAAGAAATCAAATTTGAAAATTGAAAAAAATAATTAAAAATATGAACTCTGGAGGTAAAGCAAGGAAATAACAGCATAAAGTTTATTATAAATAATTAGTAATAATGGCATTATAGATATGAATAGAAGCCTTGATCTGCTTATGTTGATATCATAAGCACATGACTCATAATGTTTGATTATGTACCAAAAGTATTTAGAAGAAAATATGTTGATAAATATGTTGGTACTGTAAAAATAGTAAGAATAGCTCATTATTAATTGCTGGAGAAATACAAAAGTGTGCTCCATAGTAATTGTGTTGAGTACAGTGAGAATGTAATGCTGGACAAAATTACTTTTTGATCTACACCCACTCTTTGTTTAACAACCGCATTCTATTTCAATGTCTTGGCTGTTAAGCAACGTGGTCATTAAATGACTGAGAAATTAAAGAGATGCTGTGCTCATTGGTTGCTGCTATCTCATTCAAATAAAGTTCTCTCCTACCATGTCTTGTGCTTGATCTTTCCTTTCCCTCTTTGCCCCTTTGCAGGGTAGAGAAATTGCTTAAACAAGCTGTCTCTTACTGAATTACTTTTCTCTGCAGTGCAAAGCTTTAAGTTAAGTGATAACTGTAAGTTAACAAGGTTAGCTGTGTTACCTTAACTTGTTGATAACAACCCTCCAGCCAGCTTGTGTTGCTGCTTGAAACTGACAAGACCTTAAATCAGTTTCATATTTTTGTTGTCAATCCTATGAAATTTGCTTATAAATATGCACATTAATTGGAATATATTTATTCTATTTACTATCATCTTATTTGCACATAGTCACTGATAGTTACTAAGCAAGAGTGGTTGTACTTCAGAAATGTTGAAATAGACCAGAGGTGGGCAACCTTGGCTCCTTTATGACTTGTGGACTTCAACTCCCAGAATTCCTGAGCAGCCTGGCTCAGGAATTCTGGGAGTTGAAGTCCACGAGTCATAAAAGAACCAAGGTTGCCTACCCCTGAAATAGAGTAAAGTCCAAAACAATAAAATCAGGAGATGGTTAGGACTAGGGTTGGAGTGAGGATGTGCCATTTTTTAGGAAAAAACATTTTTTTTAATTTGGGAATGAAAACTCTTCCACATGTGCACTACCTACTCCCTAAAAAGTGGAGACAGTCAATCTGAAAAAAAGTACACAGATTAGGATTTGGGTTTGAGCTATATAATTATGTCTTACTACTGGTGCTAATAACAGAATACTTGGCACCTCAGCTTCCCATTCTTTGTTTGATAAAGATTCACATGCCAGCGCACAAGCATATACAGATTCTAGAAACAATAAAGTATTGTCTAATATTCTTAGAGTAAACTGGTTAAGAATGTTATAAGGGAGATATTTATTGTTCCTCAGCCAATGCTTCTTCTATATACTGGAATTGTTCTAAATGTTACTTCTATTTAAAAGTTATAATCTCTGTATTTTTGAGGCAACTAGAAAATCTTTATCCATCAGTGTCAAAGTTCATACAAAATTCCAGTTATCAAAAGAAGAAACCAAAAAGAGTTCAAAATAGTCATTGAACATTGGATACTGTATGAAGCATCAATTTTCAGTAATTATCACGTATAACAACTATCTAACCAGAAGAGAATATGCAAAGTCTCTTTTCAATTATTCTGGGAAGAGCAGTATTACTCTTTAAATTTGTTTTTCTAAAACTTAGAAGTTACAGCTGTACCAATGATGCCACCTTGTGGTTAGCAGTACCTTAAAGCATTTAGCAGAGGAAAATGTCTGTTTCATTAACAAATAATATATAAAGATAAAACATTCAGAGCAAAATTTTAGCTATTATATAAGAATGCAAAATAAAAGATTATTGAAATTTCTTTCCTCATGTCTAGTTTCTGAGAATACTGTCTATAGGGGATTTGAAATTTCAAAGCATGCTTATAATGAGTATATAATAAAAAAGTAAGACTTTGGTATCACTAATTCAAATGCAGCTCTAATTATTCCAAGTTCAGTAATAAATAATTCACATTTTCATTCACATTCTGCCACAATATATAGTCAAAACTAAAAGTATCAACATAATTACTAATTATGTTAAAAATAATCCATAGAAATGTTTTGTTCCCTTTCTTTTTTTTCCTACAGAGACTTCAAGATTAAAGCATCATTCTTATAGAGAATTAAAAAAAGGTTATTTGAGAAGGTGGGAGAAGAGATGAGTTCTACCTATTCATTCCTAGTCTTTAAAACAAATTAGCTAAATACTATGACAGATTATTTGCTGTCCAATAGATATAAGCAGCAATTTTTCCAAATGAAAAATTGTGCATTTTATGTTTATAAACCTTAAGTACAATAAACAAAACACATGTTGGTGTATAACATACATCACTCTTTAAATATTTCAATCTATTCACTTAGAAATTACCATAATGTGGATTATGATATCATAATAAATTTGTGTCAAACCTAAATTTTAATATTTGCTGTAGTTCTTATTTCAGTTATTTTTGATAATGAAGATAACAAAATGAAAGCATCGTGACAGTTTTATTCACCATTATTCTGCATATGAACCTACTCTCAGAATTTCTTCCTACATTAATATGGGGAGAACTGTAATTTAGGAAAGGATTAGGAGGGGTGAAATATGAGCCAGGTAATGCCATAATGCAGAGGTGTTCCTGATGCTATACCTCCCCACAGCTAACCAAATGCTATGTATCCCATGGCAGCAACAATGGACATCATTCTCTTGCTTGTTGTGTTTTGTATTATTTTCTATTATATTACAGTGTTATATTCAGAGATTAAAAGAGGACTAACAAATTTGTGAGATTTTTTTAAAAAAAAATATATGCCGAATTTAGGATGATGAAACTAAGATCTCTGTCTGTACAATGTGTTGTCTCTAACATATTTGAAAGATGCAGTCAGCATTATGCAGTCATGATGCTGACACTGCTGCTAATCTAGCTTGCCTTGGCTAGATGTCCTCTATCTAGATGACTGGAAGCTTGAGGATCAAGTAGTCTTGTTCACTTATTTTAAAGTTTTATATGGCCGTCCACATTATATAAAATAACTCTGAGCAGCTAACAACAATTAGATATCAAAAGACAAAAGTTTAAAAATCCTCTCACCTCACCAAGCACTAAAACAGTCTCAGCATAAAATCAAAAATACTCATTTCCTGAGCGAAAACACATCTTAACAGGAAGGTCAGGAAGGTAGATACCCTCCACATCTCAGAGGGGAGGCTGTTCCAGTAGGTAAGCACAACTATGGATACCAGAGGACACCAACTTGCAGAAGGCAAAACTAGCCCTACTATATCCAGAATGCACCCAAGGAATCACTATCGATAGGTGATAGCAAAGAACTAGAGAGAGCTCTCATAATTGTCTTTATTTTTAAAGCCCACTAGCCAGTATTTGCATATGAGTATTATAATCTGCCTTATTCAAAAATCATGGTTATTGCCCATTAAATGTTTGGCTCAATGGCTATGAGAACAAACACTAAATTAATGCTCTAAGTAACACATTTATCTGAGATGACTCTGAAGTTAAGAGGAATCCCCTTCCCTCCATCCTCCCAAAAAAGAGAAAGAAATCAAAGAAGAATTATAAATATGGGAAAATACAATATTTAGCTTCCCTACCTTCACAAGTCCTACCAGTCCTGAAAATTTCATTTTCCACAATGATATGTGCTTCTAGGTCCATCTTATGTGTGTCAGGGGAGTAAATCAAAAACTCCCCATCAGAGGTCGATGAACCATGGTTCATTTGACGCATGGTGCACAACAGGTAAAAGAAAGAAAACCCGAAACATATTCTACTGTAAAAAAACACTTTAATCAGAAAACAAAGAAAGACTCTTAACTGACTACATGTTCTTTCCCACCTGACAGCACAAAGAGAGAGGAAAAAGTAAAAACTTTGTTTTGACATGCGCACACAGTAGTAGAGCCAGATATGAAACCAAAACATGGTTGAACATGTGACACTCACCATGGTTACAATGATAACAACACAGCTGGCAAAGAGCTGACTGCAACATGCGTAGCTGGCAAACAAAAAAAAACAAAGTGACAGCCCTTTCTTTGTCAGTAAAGCAGAACTCAGATAAGACACATTTTCTTACGCAGATACTTGTGCTGGGCTGCAGGAAGTGACTTGTTAAGGATATCAGCAATCTGATCATGTGTAGGCACATACTGCAACTTAACAAAACCCTGTTTAACTAATTGTCTTATATTTTGATAACAGATGTCAATGTATCTAGACCTTGAACCTGTAAATTGTGTTTCAGATATATAAACCACAGATTCGTTATCTTCCATCACAGTGATCGGTCAAATCGGATGTGTCCAGATATCTGCGACTAAAGCATCAAACCACGTTAGAGAATTACATGCATCTGAAACACAAGCATATTCAGCTTCAGTAGATGAACAAGAAACAAAATTCTGTTTACGCACATGCCAATACACAGGACATCCATTTAAAAATATCATATAACCTGAAGTACTTTTATGTGATTTCTTATCGCTTGCCGAATCGGAATCTGCATAACAACATAACTCTGCATAATCAGTATGTGTCGGTTCTAATAATAACTTCATGTTTTTAGTGTGTTTTAAGTATCTCAATAATTTTTTAACACATGTCCAATGAAACTGTTTTGCCTTGCCTACGTGTCGTGATAGGAGTTTAACACTAAGTGCAATGTCGGGTCTAGTCCAACTACTAATATACAGCAGTGACCCAATTACTGAGAGGTAAAGTGTTTGATCTTCGAACTCAGGACTTGGTTCATTCGCCAAGTTGTGAAAATCGGTTTGCATGGGTATACTCACTGTCTTAGCATCCTTCATGTTGCAGTGATGCAACAGTTGTTCAATTTTATCTTCTTGTGTGAGACTAAACCCCTTCTGAGTTTTGACAATCTGAACACCCAAATAAGTATTAATATATCCTAAAGCCTTCAATGTGAAATACTTTTGTAAAGCTTTAGCAAAGTTCTCACTCATCTGCTTATTTGGACCAATATAAACAATATCAACATAAACAAGAACTATCTCATACCCATTATCAGATCTTTTAGTAAACACACATTCATCCGTTTCGGACTTAATAAAGCCCATTGAATTTAGTTTGTCAGAAAGACATAAGTACCATATTAAACCAGACTGTTTCAGACCATAAAGACTTTTGTGTAGGAACCAAGTATCCCCTTCTTGTTGTCGGAACCCTGGAGGACCTTTCACATAGATTTCTTCATCTAGGTCAGCATGTAGATAAGCCGTTTCAACATTGAACCGGAAAGCCTCTAAACCAAGGATAGTTGCAGTGGCTAAAGCGATTTTCACACTCTCAGTCCCAACTGTGGGTGAGTAAGTATTTGTATAGTCCTCAGGATAACGTTGAGCAAAACCCTGAGCTACAAGTCTGGCCTTGTACAATGACTCACCATTTGGCTTCTTTTTAATTCTGTAGATCCACCGAGTGCCAATAACTTTCTTGTTTGCTGGAGGGCTTGCAGGCATAAACACTTGAAGTTTCTTTAGACTGTCCATTTCAGCCTGCATTGCCTCATACCATTTATCTTGCTCTGATTCAGGAAGATGTTTGATTTGTGTGAACTTCTCAGGAGGAAGCGTAACATTACAAATCAAATTTCGTTACTTGCCATGAATACCGTTTTGGAGGGATCCCCTTTGTGGTCCTCTTGGAACGTCTCGGAACAACCGTCCATCCGTTTCATCCTCATCTTCATCATCATCACTAGCAGCAGCATCGGCAGCTTGTGAAGATGGAACAGTAGGTTGAGAAGAACTCATGGAAGGAACATTCGCCTGTGAATCTTGATCATCAGGCTGCGTGGCATTAGCAGCATCATCTCTAGAAAAATAAACTCCAGGATTGTTAGAATGAATCCTGGACCAGTCAGCATCTTCCTCAAAAGTAGTGGATTGGGAAATCACAATTACATGAGTGGAGTCGATGTATTGGCTCCATTTTGAATTATCATCAATACCCATAAATCTCATTCTTTTTGCTGCAGGACCTCCTTTCTTTCTTTGAGCTAAAGGAATATTCACCATAGCGAATGAACCAAAGATATGGAGATGCGAGAGGTCAGGCTTTTGTCCATATAACATGAAGTAAGGGGTCTGATTTATTACACTACTCCAAGTACGGTTAATGATATGATTAGCATATTTAATAGCCTCACCCCAGTATGGGAGACTGAGGTTAGTGTCTTCAATGAGGCAACACATCATGGTTTGCAGTACCCCATTTCTGCGTTCTGCCACTCCATTCTCAGCCGGAGTGTAGGGAGCTGAGGTCTAGTGTAGTATGCCATTCTTACGCATCCAGTCCTGAAAACGCTGAGACATGAATTCAGCACCGCAATCACTCTGAATTCTGGCTATGCTAACATCATGTTGGGTATAGACAAGAGCGGCAAAGTCTTTGAAGATCTGAAAGGTCTCAGATTTTTCTTTCATAGGAAATACATATCCATATCTAGAGTAATTATCAACAATTGTCAAGAAATATGTCAGTGTGTACCAAATCAAAAATGTGTGTTGACAGGCGTGTAGTGCACTTTGGAATTGCTGCTGCTTTGGATTTGGATTTTTTGCAGACAGCACAATCCAAGAACACCTTACACCCCTTTAGATCCAAACCTCTTGTGACCTCTGGCATCTTCTTAAGAACACGGAAACTGACATGACCCAATCTTCTTTGCCACTTATGAATACACCTGTAATGCAAAGGTTTACCTGTTAGTGAATTCTCAACATTAGCATGTTTATTAGGAACCTCAGGCTTGCCGTGGGCAACCTGTGTCTTATTTGTCTTCTTGTTAGCTTTAGGAGCCTTTGAAATAGCAACAGGATCTCTTTCTGGGACATCTCTCACTGGGCCTGCACTCTGCTTTTTTGGACCTTGTATACTTGCCTGCTCTTGCCGCTTAGATGTTGGCTTTATGTAATAAACACCACTAATCAACATGGTTTCAGCAACAATATCTCCGTCTTTAACTACATAACTTGCTTTTTCAAGGTGATGGACCTGAAATTTTGATACTCTAGACAAGTGACTCTGACTAAGCAAACTACTATTTGCTGATGGTACATAATAAATATCAGGAATAATTGCATCGAGCTCTTCAATATAAACAGTTCCTTTCCCCATGACCTGAACAGAATGATTTGAAAAAGAGTAAAGCTCACGAAGTTCAGGTTCAGGCTCGTGCATCTCTGTATAAAGCTCTTTTCTATAGGTAACATGTAATGCTGCTCCACTGTCCAAAGTCCAAAGAAGTCGTCTGTTGTACTCTGGTTGAGGTTGTGGATCGTTGGTTAAAGCCAATGTGGCAAGTGGAGCTTGCGGATCATGCCTGGGACCACAACGACCTTATCATCCGCCTCTACCTCTCCCTCCTCTGGGATCTGTTCCTCTGGATTGGTATGTAGTGGGCACTGGAAATCGTTGGGGACAATCCCGAGTGGCATGTTCCACATGATTGCAGATGTAACATCTTGGCATCCTTGGAATGTAGGCTCTTCCACAGAAGGGACACCTCGCTGGAGCTCTTGATGCAGGTGGTCCTCTCAAATGTGGCGTGGCTTGCATAAGTGCCTCTTCTTCGGTTAAAATTTTGCATACATGATCCACCGTGCATTGGGTAATGGACACTTGATTAATTTTGGTAATAGCACCTTTCCATTCATAATTCAATGTTAATAATAATGCTGAGCATTTGAAAATCATCAATAGGATAGCCTTTTTCACCCAGTTCTTTTCTTATTCCTTTCATTTTAGTCAAATGGTCTCCAATATGTTCACCAGCTTTTAATCTCGAACCATGGAACTCGGACAAAAGCACACATGTAGACTCAACAGACGTAGGCCAATAGCATGCTTCTAATTGAGTCCAAATTTGTTGGGCAGTTGCATCTTGTGAAAAAGTGAGCTGCAATTCAGTGTCCATTGATATCAATAATGTTGTGCATGCTTTAGTATTTAAGTCCCATATGTCAGGAGTCCATGGCTGGCCAGGAGGATTAAATACCATGCAAAGGGTACCTTCTCTGAGGAGCAAAAGTCCAACTTCACTGACCCATGCCTTGTAATTTTGTCCTGACGGCTTCAATTTCAAATCACCAACCAGTGGTACAATAGGAGATGCCTGTTGAGGAACATGCATTTGAGGTACTGGCTGTGCAGGCTGTGCAATCTGGACTTGACCTGCAGGAGGCACCGGTGGCACCTGTGCCAAGACTTGCAGCAGTTGCATTGGAGCTGCTGCTGGTACCGGTGCTGGCTTTGGCTGTACTTGAGCCACAATTCCACCCTGGCCAGCAGGAGGCACTGGCGCTTGGGCTGCAACATTAAGTTGGCCTGCAGATGGCGCTGGCCTTTGTATTTGAAAACCCAGTGGTAGCTGCACTTGGGCTGAATGTTGCTGTGCTCCATCTGGGACAGGAACTTGGATAGTAGCAGTATTAATAGGAATTCTAGCACCATCAGGGGCTGGAGCTCCCGATGAATGGATTGGCTTTTGTACAGACACAATGTCTTGAAGAGGTGTTGCAGCTTGGAGCAATGATTGATTAATAGACATCTGTGAAAATCCATGTTGCATTCTCTGTATTTGCCCCTGTAGTACATATAGTAATTCATTTCTATCTTGTAAAACAGATACACCAGCAGATGGTGTTATAACGTTAGATTCAAGCATCACTGTAGCCTTGTGTGTCATTTGATCCTGCACATCATGAGACTGTGACACAGGTGCTTTCTGTTCCCCTTCATTTGACACAACACCCACTTGTGGGAGTGGACTTGGCTTGGAAGAAGAAGACAATATGGCGGAATCTGGAATTTGAATAACAGCAGAGTCTCTCTTCTGCTGCTTAATCAATGATGCATATACTTTTGCCTGGTGCAGCCCCTGTTCAAATGCCTCAATCTGGTCAAAATAACTTTGCACGGACTTCTCATGTAGAGTTTGTTCAGGGCTAAGAGGAGAATAATGAGCTTCATCTTTCCTAAGTGAAACTTTAGGTCTGGCACCGAGCTACTCAAATTCAGCATGGGCCCCTTGAGTGTGAACTCTTTCTGGGGCAGCTGCCTGAGAGCTTGTAAAATCAGAAGAAGGTGTGACTGACCTTAAATCATCGACAGAGGCTGCAGTTTCTTCTCCAAGACGTGTGGCAGAAGCAAGTGGAGTCTGTAAACTTGAAGGAAAACGCCTCTGTGAAGTGGCCTCCTCCTCTTCGTCAGACTGATAATGAGCCTCCTTTTTGCCTTTCCTCCTGCTCTTCTTTTTCGGCATATTTCAGTAATTAATCACAGCGTTCCTCAGTCGCTGACCTAACTAACTGACTAATAGCCTAAACGCTTATCAGCATCTCTTGAAAGTAAAGATGAACCATTCTCTGATACCATGTCAGGGGAGTAAATCAAAAACTCCCCATCAGAGGTCGATGAACCATGGTTCATTTGACGCATGGTGCACAACAGGTAAAAGAAAGAAAACCCGAAACATATTCTACTGTAAAAAACACTTTAATCAGAAAACAAAGAAAGACTCTTAACTGACTACATGTTCTTTCTCACCCGACAGCACAAAGAGAGAGGAAAAAGTAAAAACTTTGTTTTGACATGTGTACACAGTAGTAGAGCCAGATATGAAACCAAAACATGGTTGAACATGTAACACTCACCATGGTTACAATGATAAGATAACAACACAGCTGCAAAGAGCTGACTGCAACGTGCATAGCTGACAAACAAAAAAAAACCACGCAGTGACAATGTGTACATAATTTTTTATGTACAAATACACACACACAACTATCAGCAGTGCTTTTTTTGTAAGAAAAAAGGTGCCGGAACTCACATCTTGTTAATCTTTTATTTACCTTTCGCACATAGTCCATCACTGTACACACCACCCACACACATCAGTTGTATAACAAAACATAACAGTCGCCGCCGAGCAGTCCCACAAGCTGAGCAGCCAGACAAAGTACACATGCACTGGACTCAACACACAAGCAGCCGGCATGCACTTTTTTAAATGATTTTGCCACTGACCTGCTTCACTTGACAGGGCGATTCAAGTCCACCTGGACCAAACATCAAATTTTCAAAAGTTACTCTTAAAACTTGGAAAATCCATCAAAAAAGGTGACAGAACTATGTTCCAGTGAGTTCTATGACAAAAAAAGCACTGCCTATCAGAAGTCACATTCCAAAAAAGAATAGTTGGCTATGAGAACAAACACTAAATTAATTATTACTGATTCAAATTAATTATGGATAAAATAAATATTGATTTATCAAATCAATAAATTATGAACTTTGTCAGCTACTCTGTTTCTTACACTGATAACCATGCAAACACATTCAGAGAGGCACATCCCATTCCTCTACCAGAAAAAGCTTCAGTGGTTGGAAAGACAGTAAGATAAGCTAAAAGAAAGGAATAGTTGGGAAGGCAAAAGAAAGGGAAGAATAGAATTTGATGGGGAAAAGAAAGACATATGCAACCAACTTCACAGAGAAGGAAAGAAAAAAATTGAGACACCCTGCTTTGACATTCATTTCAAAAAGAATAAAATTAGTTTGGCAATGCCCCTCCATGCACTGGCTAATCTTCAAATTAATCTTGAAGGGCTTCCAATTTTTAGCCAGTGATGTCTGCAATCCTTTGTATTTGATGCCGTTGTTTTACTTCAAAAACTTCTGTTTATACCAGAGATGGTAAGATGATCCTCCAAATAAATGAGTGGTTATTTGGAAGAGATATGTCTTTCTATTTATATGGTATATAATAACATAAAAATAAAGCAATCCTGGGGGGGGGAAATATCTAGTTAAAGAAATCTCCCATTGAATGAAACAAGATTCGAAATAACTAATTCTCTACCTTGAACTAAAGTCAGTTGATCCATGATATAATGAATAAATGAATTCTCTCCCTGCTGCTAGCCTAAACATTCACACATGCAGATATATATTCATACGTAGGATTCCTTAGGTGAATTATCAATACTAATTTATCCTCATTTCTAGGAAACCCAATGAAACACTTAACTGCAATGGCTGGCCAAAAATACAATTCCATTATTGGTTGCTATAGGTTGCTATAAACATTCATATCTTCTTTTTTGGTTTACCCAAGGGCACTTTTTATGAGTGTGTGTGCGTGTGTGTTAAATATTTCTCAAGTCATTTGAATATGCCTTGCTAATTAACTCTTTCTTTCCTGTTTTGCCTAACTCAAGGCTATCCACAGGATATAGTCACAACTTATGACAGCTCATTATTTGTGTAAATTATTCAAATTGCTAATAAAAAAATTCTAAAAAATTCTTTATTAGCAATTTGAATAATTTATGTGTGTGTGTGTGTGTGTGTGTGTGTGTAAATTTTAGATTGCTAGCAAAGAATTAAATTTACACAAATGTTAGCAATCTAAAATTTACACAAATATGAGCTGTCACTGGTGTGATTACTGCCTGTCGATGGCCTTCGGTTAGGCTGAAACAGGAAATAAAGATTTGTCCCATGTTTGGGGCCTAGCAAGGTAATATAAATAGTTAATAAGCATTTACATACATATACATATACATATACATATACATATACATATACATATACATATACATATACATATACATATACATATACATATACATATACATATACATATACATATATTAGATTGCTAGCAAAGAATTAAAGGGAGACTGATATGCATTTCAAACTTATTTGTTTTCATCAGTCAGCCATACCCTTCTGAGATTCGAACCTGGGCTGATTGCACATTAGGCAGTTGTTTTAACCTCTAGGCCGCAAGCTCCATCTCACTTTGTTAGCTGAGAAGCAAAGGAGATATGTGTTAAATGTTTGTTAACTATTTAGATTACCTTGCTAGGCCCCAAACATGGGACAAATCTTTATTTCCTGTTTCAGCCTAACCGAAGGCCATTGACAGGCACTTCTCCCAGAAGAACGAAGCTGAAGCCACCAGCCTGAGGATGACGGATGAGATTTCGTCGAAACGTTGCTCTTATACCTTCAATTATACATGGGGAAAAACCCGAATGACCAAAGACATTGGAGGTTTTCTAGTCTACCCTCGCTATCCATGACCTTATATCTTCCAGGACAAATAATTGTCCAATCTTTTCTTGAAAATCTCCAGCGATGGTGGACCCACAACTCCAGGAGGCAGACTATTCCATTTATATTTCCTTCTCTGGGGGGAGGGGGGCTGACTTCCCACAATGTGAAAACAATTGCAGTGATTTGCTGGTTGGATTAGAGCTCTAATGTAACCTTTGAGAATCATCTATAATATTTATATGTGCTACATAAATCCTGAACTTTATGTAAAAGATTATTTTGAGTAACATGCTAAAGCAATGTTTTCTCATTGGAAGAAATTTCTAATCAAAGAAAAATAATAGACAGGGACATGTTCAAAGCAGCTCAACAGCAGAATCAATTACCCAGAGAGGTTGTAAACTGAGCTTCACTCTACCTATTCAAGCAGAGCTTCACCTGCTGTCAGTCAGTTGCTTTCATTTGGATTTCTGCAGAGAGCTGGCTATTGGATTCAATAGCCTGAATTTATTTATCCATCTATTTATAAGTCAACATTTACATACCACCTATTTTTTACTTTAAGTGGCTTATTGGGGACCCCTATGAACTCTCATTTTTAAGACTAAGTTGCAGATCTGCAGGTAGCATTATCGGGATTTTTTTTCCATTGGAAGATTGTTGTGCTGCTTCCTACTTCTCTTTCATACAAATTTCATTAGTTCAAACTGGAGCCATTATTTGACTTATCTTCCCCTGTAGCAATAAGGAGAGAACCCCATTTTTGGAGTTACAAAATTCTAGCATCTATTCTAGCAGTGTGACTGTTTAATAACTGTATACAGATATGCCTTTTTCTACATCAAGAGGCATTATTCATAGTCAATCCATGCCTTAGTAAATTTTCAATTGGACTATTGCAATGTGCTCTATATGGGGCTGCCTTTAATAGCATTTGGAAGTTACAGTTGGTCCAGAATGAAGTAACAAGGCCAATAGTAAGTTTATCATGATACATTCATGTAACACCATTGCTTCATGAGTTGCACTGGCTCCCAGTAGTCTTCTGAGTGCAATTCAAGGTGCTACTTGTCAAATTTATTGGGTGGCATGGGTTGAAGTTAATTGTGGGAAAATCTATCCCCACTCTGGAAGGATAATGTTTCTCTCAGTGAAATAGTGCTATCTGATAGGAATTTCTCTGCATGACACCTGCCTTATAGAACTACTGTTCCCAGTAACATGAATAGCCTCAATTTTGGTGGCCTCCATGAAAGCAGTGAAGACCTGTGTTTTCCCAGGATCTGTACCAGGATGTTGATGGAGCTGCACCACATGGTTGATTTATAGTTTTATCAGAACCTCAATGTTGATTTTTGTTTGGTCATTATTGTTGTCTATATCTGTTTACAGCACACCATTACCAAAGCATGATGCAATTCTATTCAATAAAATTGTTTATTATTTTATTAAATGTATTAGGGCCATCCACTCCAATAGACTCTGGTTGGCTTACAATTTCTAAATATACAATTAAAAGTGTTAAATACATGAAACAAAATATAACAGCTCTGACTAAAAACAGCCATAAAAGTGAAAATATTCCAGCCAGGCAGAAATGTTTAGAAATACTGTAAGCTTTCTCTCAAATAACCACCAGGTTCTATGTCATGAAAATTAATTCACATTTAACTACCAATACAATAAAACCAATGTTTACAGTTAAAACACAACCAAGCCCAATGATTTGGGACATACCGAGAGAAAAAGCCAACACGAATGAAGACGAATATACTGTGTCCCAGGATAATGTTGCAGGATCCAATCTGGGTCGGTCACTGGAACCAGAGGTTTACTCTTCTGAGCTTTTGGACTCATGCTGGAACCCATCTTCAGGGAACTTCTCTTTAGCTGACAATATGTAAGAATGTACTGTATGTAGGTACCTAATTTATAGAAAATTAGTATTACACTAGAAAATCACCAGAATAAGGTAAAATAAACAAGCCATACAACTACTAGTAAAACACTATTAAAAGGCAATCAAACTTGCACAGATATAAAGGCAAGGAGGAAACTTATTGCAAAGTTGCAAGGTCAGATCCTGGAGATGACCCTAGTACGAAGAAAAGAAAGAAGACTTGAACATGTAAGGAGAAAATATAACATAAATATACCGAGAAGATTGTTACTAGAAGGCTTTAAACACAGCCCCTAGTAATATAAACTGGGCTCCAATTTGAGTAAGAAACTAGTAAACTAGCTGCAGTATAATACAACATAAGAATATCATGGAAGGTATAAAACAGGCCAGTTGTGGACTACAGTAAGAAATGTAGGAAACAGTCAGAAATACCTGCCAGCAAATTATGTCTACAACCACCAAAGTAAAGATTGGTTAAAGCCTCAGAGCTTTCTATCAAAAATATTGAATCCTACAAATTTTAGTAAAATGAAAAATAAAACAAAATTTATTGTAAAAGTAGCTAGTTTAAATCTATTTATCATTAGTCAAAACCCCAAGACTGTAACTAGAAGGGCAATTTAGAAATTTGGAGAAAAATAGGGATGAAAACACAACAAATGGTGGAAAGGCAATCTTCATTTATCCATATTCAGCTTCAGATTATAAGGCATTTGTGATGAAACACCAATAAAACATGCTGACACAGTTAACTATGCATTGTCATCAAAGATCACAAGAAACCAATAGATATTAATATTAAAATAGCAGTGATATTAAAATACTTAATCATGAATCAGGTCATTCACCAAAAAGATTACAAAAAGGTAAATAAATAGATCCCAGAATTAATTTTGTTTAGTATAGTGGGAAATTCCCAGAATATCAGGATTTTATATACTTGATGTCCACATATTGCCATGTAGATTATAACTTTTGAGTATTCCTAGTATGCAGGTTATTAATTAATCCACGATATCATTCTGCAAAATAATGGGAACAAAAAAAAAATCTTGAATCTATAACCAGCACATCAAGAATGCTCAAAAATTATAATCTACATAGCAGTATGTGGCAATCAAGTATATCAAATATTTCTGTCAGGTCCAAAAGGATCAGTATTCTGGTACTTGAAGGATTGTAGGAAGGATGTGAATAAGACACTAGACATAAGCAATGAAGAGATAGAAGAACAGTCCATTGGCTGCTTATCTTATAAATGAACACTCACCCCAGGTGGCAAGAAATTTGGTATGATACATTTTATATCATTCAAAGAGACTCCTCCTTAATGAGCTCATTATAAATGAGAGCTGGAAATTCTTGTAGTTTCCAAGATATATGTAATGCCCTATAATGCTAAACAGATTAAAGAAGCTAGAATTACATAGGCTTCAGTAACATATTTTTAATACTAGTCCTAGGGTAAATTCAGATTTTTTCTAAAAAAAAATGAAAGACACAACAAGTGCTTTGAAGATAGAATTATAAAGTTTGCAGACTTCACCTTAGGAAACATTTTCAGTTTTAAACATATTTTCCACTCCCTTTTAAGATATTTCTCCTCAAACTCATGCTACAGCATTCAGTTTCATTCATCCAAAGCAGCTGTAAAAAGCGAGCTTCATAACTGCAAAATTCAAGCTACAAACACAACCAATTATTAGCAGCAAGTGAAATAAAACTCTAAACTTAAAATAGTCTTCAACAAGAGGTTAAAAAAGGTCCAGACTCAAATAATTTGAACATGATAAATGAAAAAATAAAAGAACTATAACAAGGAAGATGCTATGAGGAAGGCTTCCTCATTAAAGAAGGGATACTTTAGAGAAATCAGATTACCACTCTGAATGGTACAACATGCTTGCTTGATATGATTGGCATCCATTAAATTACCCATTCTTCATCAGATGATGATGATGGTGATTATAATTATGAAGATCTGTTAGATTTATATCTTGCCTTTGTTCCAGGAGATCCAGGTCGCACCTACTTTCATTTTATTGTAAGTACAGACCTGAGAAGTGGATTGGACTGAGAAAAATTCCATCAGGCCCAAGAGCTTAAATTAGTTTCTTTGGAATAGGTGTTGACTTCTAAGACCTAGTCCAACATATTAACCACTGGGTCTACAGTATATTAAGCATATCTAAACAACAAACATCTGAACTCTGTTTTTACTGCACAGTATACTAAACACATTCCAGTAGAACAATTCAAAGTGATGTATCTGTCAAAGGATTTAAATCTTTTGAAAACTCTTCTATCTGAAACATACAGATCTGAAGGACACATCGCAGTAAACAGGCCATTGTAACAATAAACAAAGAGGTAAACCCTGCATCTGCAACTAAGATCTCTTACAGCAATGGATAATAAAAAGGGAAAAATCAATTGAAACAGGTGTATCAGCCACATATTTCCATTGTAGGAAGAAATTATAGATTTAAGGCTTCTATCTCCATCCCCCCATTCACTGTGGGAAAAATACAATTTGCAGCCAAGGCAGCCTTCATGCTTCACTCCTCGTGTTATTCCTCAAACAAATGTATTTCGTGGATCAAAGCAATATACAATATACTTCCATCACAGCTTTTAACTCCAACAGCTCAGCGTGCAGTTTGCACAATGACAAGTTTCACTAGAAATTTAACAATTTTAGCCATTTATTGGATAATATCTTGAACTGCAATAGCATGACACATGACCAGTTAAGTATTTTCACTGCAACAGGCATTGAAAGAGAAACTCGATATAACAACAAAAGATTGAGTTTTAAAATCAATATTAACCTTGACCTTATGTTTGTCTTTGTCTACGTCTTAAAATTTGTGGCAATGAAATGAAAAATGGTCCCTATGCTGAATCAGCACACTGTGCTTGTCCTGTGAACAGAAGACTGCTTTGACTATTCTTGAAAGAAGAGCATGAGCCATGCAAGTGGTATTCCATGCAACACAGATCAACTTGCATGAGTGATGGGCCACCATGCGTGTGCATACATGAACAACTCAACTTAGAAGTTGAACTGTGCATGCATGTGCACACGTGCCAGTCTACCACTTGTGCAAGTTGAACTGCACACACGTGCAGGCTGGTCTGCCACTTGCATGGCCCAGTTGCAAATAGGGGTACTATCTGTTTATCTAGCTTGGAGCTTCAATTAATTTGGGAGTTCAGCTACAATGAGAGCCAGATTAAGACTTGGTCTATAGAGCGTCTTATCCTGGCCAGCTATAAAATTGAGGAAACTCTTCTAGAAGCCTGCATAATACAAAATGAATTTTAAGATGCATAAAACTAAAGCAAGCAAGCCACAAGCAACCTTATTAGCAAAAATGTTTTAAATTCTATGTTACTAATAACAAGCATGAATAACAATTAGTAGCATGAATCATATACAAGGGAAAATCATCAAGCTCCACCCTGGCATAGAAGTTAGTATATTTATAGTCAAAGCAAAGGAAAAGGTCTTACCTCCTTTTAAAAAAGCAGATGTGTCTATCATTAAACTGTGTGTTGTACAAGAAGCCATTCTGCAGGTGTTGAACTTCGAATAAAATATATTCAAATTGTGGAATTATATTATATTCGAATCTCAGAAGGACTGACTGACTGATGAGGACTAATGAGTCCGAAATGCATATCAGCCTCCCTAAATTCTTTGTTAGTAATTTACACACACACACACACACACACACACACACATATATATATTCGAATCTCAGATAAAGGGTATGACTAACTGATGAGAACATAAATAGTTCGAAATGATCATCTTAGCCTCCCAAATTATTTATTAGCAATTTGAATAATTTGCACAAATAATGAGCTGTCATAAGTTGACTAGTTCCTGTGGATAAGCCCTGAGCCGGGCCAAAACAGGAATGAAAGAGTTAATTAGCAAGGTCCATTCAAAAAGCCTTGACAAATACTTAAACATACATTTGCCTTGCCTTCCAGCTAATATAAGAGAGAAGGAACCCGTGGCTCAGGAGGTTAAAACACTGCCTGATATATAATCAGCCCGGGTTCGAATCTCAGATAAAGGGTATGACTAACTGATGAGAACATAAATAGTTCGAAATGATCATCTTAGCCTCCCAAATTCTTTATTAGCAATTTGAATAATTTGCACAAATAATGAGCTGTCATAAGTTGACTAGTTCCTGTGGATAAGCCCTGAGCCAGGCCAAAACAGGAATGAAAGAGTTAATTAGCAAGGTCCATTCAAAAAGCCTTGACAAATACTTAAACATACATTTGCCTTGCCTTCCAGCTAATATAAGAGAGAAGGAACCCGTGGCTCAGGAGGTTAAAACACTGCCTGATATATAATCAGCCCGGGTTCGAATCTCAGATAAAGGGTATGACTAACTGATGAGAACATAAATAGTTCGAAATGATCATCTTAGCCTCCCAAATTATTTATTAGCAATTTGAATAATTTGCACAAATAATGAGCTGTCATAAGTTGACTAGTTCCTGTGGATAAGCCCTGAGCCGGGCCAAAACAGGAATGAAAGAGTTAATTAGCAAGGTCCATTCAAAAAGCCTTGACAAATACTTAAACATACATTTGCCTTGCCTTCCACCTAATATAAGAGAGAAGGAACCCGTGGCTCAGGAGGTTAAAACACTGCCTGATATATAATCAGCCCGGGTTCGAATCTCAGATAAAGGGTATGACTAACTGATGAGAACATAAATAGTTCGAAATGATCATCTTAGCCTCCCAAATTCTTTATTAGCAATTTGAATAATTTGCACAAATAATGAGCTGTCATAAGTTGACTAGTTCCTGTGGATAAGCCCTGAGCCGGGCCAAAACAGGAATGAAAGAGTTAATTAGCAAGGTCCATTCAAAAAGCCTTGACAAATACTTAAACATACATTTGCCTTGCCTTCCAGCTAATATAAGAGAGAAGGAACCCGTGGCTCAGGAGGTTAAAACACTGCCTGATATATAATCAGCCCGGGTTCGAATCTCAGATAAAGGGTATGACTAACTGATGAGAACATAAATAGTTCGAAATGATCATCTTAGCCTCCCAAATTCTTTATTAGCAATTTGAATAATTTGCATATATATATATATATATATATATATATATATATATATATATATATATATATATATATATATATATATATATATATAATATAATATAATTGTGGAATTATATTATATATCAAATTGTGGAGCAGTGGGCTAATGCCTCCTTAAGTAACACCAGCTGCCTGCAATTAGTGCAGGTTCGCATCCCACCAGCCTCAAGGTTGACTCAGCCTTCCATCCTTCCGAGGTAGGTAAAATGAGGACCCAGATTGTTGGGGGCAATTAAGCTGACTTTGTAATAATGCCGCTTAGGGGGTGTATGAAAGCCCTAATAAGCAGGCATATACATAGAATGAAGGCTACTGCTAAGCTTGTAAGCCGTGCTGAGTCTTCGGAGAAGGGCGGGATATAAATGGAATTTTAAAAAAAAATTTGACTAGTCAACCAATAACCTAGTTTTACTCTAGAAATCACAGAATGGGAAGCTTTTGATATTAAATGACCTGGTTGGGAAGGCTAGCACTGGTGTATTGGAACTAGCAGGTAGAACAATCTTTACTACTAGGAATATTTTTATAGTTGTAAGACAATTTATTTCTGTTATAAGGCTAGCACAAGTTAGAAGACTGTGGTGAGGATGATCACTGTATGTTTGTATCATTTAGTAACAAACAAATTCTGTGCAATAATCAGTTAAAATAAAATAATAAGACTGTAAAGAAACAATATGTCATTGTCAGATACACTGTAAGATAAAGTCTCATTTATCAAGATAGATTCATTTTGAATAGTTCCATGCCATTTTCTTGATAACAGAATGAAAGTTTTCTTCTGGGATGTTAGAATTAAAAAGAATAAAAATCATATAACAAACTACATTGAGAACAGTGTCCTGCCCTAAGGGGATACAAGCCTCCAAGTCACTGAGATTACTTGAGGCTCCAATAATAGTACTAGATGCAAAAGAACCCAGTCTGTACTTCAGATCATTTTGGAGTACTGCAGCCCCTTTCAAAAAACATGAATTTAAGTAGTATTTAATTAGACAAATATAGCATTTGCATACAACATAACTTCCATTCCAGTAGCATTTTTCTCTCCCAGGCTTACAAAAGTAGTTAAAGCCAAAACATCAATAACAACAACATTACCTGCAGATGTCTTGATCTCAGAATGCATTGACCTATTGATCAACAAAAGAGTTCATTTTCATTCAAATAATGCCACCTCTTTAAGCTATCAAGCTACCTCCATTTTACACAAAATGAAATTGGTAAATTGATAACAATTCTTCAATGTCATTTGGTATGTAGACGTATGTATATACATATATAGTCTTGAAAAAATAGTCAAGTTATTGCTATTAAAAATTTAACAAAAGCAAATCTTCAGAAATTTTCCAGTTTTCATACTTCTGTTGCATTTAAAACTGTAGGAGGCTCTTAAAATTAAAATGATAGCATATAATCAATTTTGCACCTATGCCTGTTTCCCCAATAGCATCTCTGTTGTGATGTGTTGTAAGAACTGTGGAACTGTAATGCTTTTAAAACATAGTGTCCATTTCAAAAAAGACAGCAGAATCAGAAATCTGCTGACTCTCTTTGGTCCATATCTACTCCATCGCTATCTTATGTGATCAGGAAAAACTAGGCAGCAATGAGATACAAAAGTGTGCATTACTATCTACTGGTTATCTGGTTTTCAAGTTGAACTGGAATCTTCAGAGAAGTGCGGCATGAGTGATGTTTGCACATGTGGCTATGTTTTGAAGGAAATGGGGTGAAATAGTGAGGGACAACATACTTTAGGTGTGTTTAGCCCTCCTTTTTCCTTTCTCTTGCTTGTCCTCAGCTGATGAAGCTGGTAGATAGAGTTCAGCACTTCTCTTCCTTTATCATTGGAGGAACCCATCTGAGAAATTTGCCTTAATACCCGAAGAACTCTACTGTCACACCATTTTCTTTTTTTCATGAATGCATCTTTTACCTCATTTAAAGTAAATTCTGTTAAGTTTTGTTTACTGAAAGGATTGCTTAGATACAAAGGACCTAAAAATCCAAAAATTCCAAACAACTGTTTTTGCCTCCATGAAGTAAAAGTCTGCTTTTTTAAAAAAAATAAAATAAATCAGTTGTAGATAACATGATAGTTAAGAGGTAGTTCAATATAGTGGTTAGGGCACCAGGCTAGAGACCAGGAGGCCATGTGTTCTAGTCCCACTTTAGGCACAAAAACCAACTTGGTGACTTTGAGTCCTGGGAAGAAGGCAATGGCAATTTCCTTCTGAAATCTTGTAAAGAAAATTGCAAGGAGTCTTTAGCAGGTAAATTAAAATATATTGAGATTATTTGGCAGGGGAAAGAAATCATGGAAATTATTCTCAAGAATTTGTGCCAGTAAATATGGTTAAGCTGAAAACAAAGGAACAATGGGAATAAATATTACCAGTTTTCTGACCCCTATCAGATGAACGTGAATTCTTTTTGAAAGCCTACTAACATGACACTTGGTTATTTATAGCAAAATCAGCTGCAATAGACCTGCTGTGATCAATGCCTACAATAACAGTCTCATAAATCAAAACAGCAGCAAATCAGGCTATGTTCTGTTCATGAGGAGAATGACGTTTCTATAATATAGAATGTTAATTCAAAATCCATAACAAACTTACTTCACAAGCCACTATTACAGGAATAGAATCTGTGGATATATTTATTATGCAGGAAAAGTGGGAAATGCAACTTATCTTTACAACAAAATCTGTTACTGAAAAGACTGCTAGCTGATTATAGTCGATGCTTCAGTATTTTGTTCCTCATTAATCACAATCAGTATTATATATATTTAATAAAGGAAGATTTTAGAACACATTTGCCATAATCTTCATTAGCTGAAGCATAACAACACAATCTGACTAGATATACGATTCTAATCAGGCATTAGAAAATATGTTATATGTTGATGTTATCATATGCATAAATACAAAAAATGTTTATATTCAACTTGGTATGTACTGAAAATATTAAGAATTATATTTGCTTAATGAATGAACCGTTATTGTTAAAGTACAACCATGTGTACATTGAGATTGTCTGAGCCTCCCTTCATGCCCCCACCCCCAACTCACATTGACACAAACCCTCCATCTTATTACACCATGTGAGCTAATTGCACAACACACTGGCCTCGCTAGTCAATCATGCATAAAGTTTATAAAATTATTTCCCATTCAAAAGCCTAACAGCCCATGGATAAAACCTGTTGTTCAGCCTGTTGGTATGGCTGGCTATACTCCTATATCTCCTACCCAATGGTAGGAGAGTAAAGAGATACCATCCAGGGTGTGAGTCATCCCTGAGAATTTTCCTCACTCTTCCAAGGCAGCGAGCCCTGGAGAGGTCATCCAGTGGTGTCAGGGGACAACCCACAATGTCTTGTGCTGTGCTCACCACCCTCTGTAATGCCTTCCTATCCGCGGCTGTCAGACCAACATACCAAACCACAATACAGTACGAGAGGACGCTCTCTATAGTAGACCAGTAAAAGAGAATCATTAGCCGTTGTTCTACCCTGTTCTTCCACAAGACCCTGAGAAAGTGAAGTCTCTGTTGGGCCTTTCTGGCCACCTGGGTTGTATTAACTTTCCAGGTCAGATCTTCACAGAGGTAACTCCCAGAAATTTAAAGGAGGAAACTCTCTCCACACAATCCCCCTCGATGTAAAATGGGGCAGGTTCCTACTTTTTCCTCTGGAAGTCTAGCACCATCTCTTTCCTCTTGCCGATGTTCAGGTGCAAGTTGTTGTTGCAACACCATATGGATAGAGAGCTAGTATATGCTTGCTGAAATTTGTGGAATTAATTGCAGAATAATACATTTGTCTTTCACAAATATAGTTAGTAATTTCTATGTGGAATTTTTGATTAAAAGTTGAAATAATTTTATACGTATTTTAAAAAATAAAAACAAAAACATGTTAACATGCTGTTAAAATGTATTATTATTCTGTGTGGTTTTCCCTATATTCCTCCCATAGTCAACATATCAAGTTCCCTTCATCCAGTGCACTCCCACAGGGAGGGTCTTCTCAGGGTGCCACCGGTAAGAGATTGCCGGCGGACGACACCCAGGGATAGGGCCTTCTCAGTGGGGGCGCCTGCCCTTTGGAACCAGCTGCCAGTGGAGCTTAGGACTGCCCCCGACCTCCGTTCATTCCGCCGGGACCTGAAGACCTGGCTCTTCGAGCTCTCTGGCCCAGGCTGAGAATTATTCTTAATTTTAACTGGGGTTTTATTTATGCAGGGACAAATATATTTTTTTAAAAAAAATTGTTTTTAACTTTTGTATCTTGGTTTTTTAATCACCCTGTAAACCACCCTGAGTCCTTCGGGAAAGGGCGGTATATAAATGTAATAAAATAAAATAAATAAAATAAAAATAAATATGAAATTAGAAAAATATGCAAGAAAATATTACATGCAAAAGTGCTTTCATATGTGTTAGATGTGGATGCATAAAGAAATTATGCAGTCAAATGTATAAAAGAATTAAAAAATAGCCATTAATTATGAAAGTTGAATTAAAAATCCCTCACCAGAAACTTGCAGCACCTTTATAACATCAGTTCCTAATTTTTAAAGCAACATAAAACCAATTTCCATTACTGTCATATCAGTACAATAATGATTGCATAATGCTAACAGTATAAATCACTAGTGAAGAAATAACTAAGGAAACCTATATAAAATCAGCCTACTAAAGGATATTTTCAGAATATGTTTCAAGAATAGGATCCTTCCATAGAAATATTATATGTATAAGTATAATATTTATAAACAAATAATAATAAGTATAATATATTCTAAACAAATAACATGGCCCAATACAATGCACAGGTACTTATCTACCTGTTGTGAAGTAGTTCTCACCTAAAAAAGATTCCACAAATATAAATATGTACAGTTAGATAAACTATGTTTACATATACATGTTCTGTGAGAAAAAAGGATATTAATACTGGATTATATGCAAAGATACCTGGTAGTAAATCCCAGTGAACTTAATGTGAGTTACTTTTAAATAAGCATCATAAGATGCATAGAAAAATTATACATTTTTATTGCACATTATAGAAGACATGAGAGAAAACAAACTTATCAATATATGCACCCTTGGAAAAGACTGATCCATCATATCTGCTGTTACTGAATTTGCATATGAAAAAATCGTATAACCTTCCTCTTTTTTTGGTCAAAAACTATTTGTAGTTCCTATCTAATATATACAGCTTGAACATATACATATAAGATTTGAGAGAGCAGTATAGGCAAAAATAAGCTAAAAGTAATAGGGTTTTACTTACTAAAATACAATAAATAAAACAATTCCAGTTCAAAATAAACATAATATTCTGATTTTTTTCATCTTATCCAACATTTCATTTACTCTTCGTTCTTTTTCATTTTTGCTTACTTTCATTCCTGACAAAATATATTGATGAACTCTGAAGCTTGCAAACTTCTTTATAATCTTTTCTTAGTGCGGATCTAGTTTCACCCAAGAGTTCAAGAAGTCATGTTTTAATTTTCCCACCAAAAAGAATAACTGACTTCAGCAGTGCCATCTCAGAAGCAAAAGCATCTCAGAAGCAAAATTATTGATAATAGAGCTTTCAGATGAAAGTTAGATGGTGTAGTTCTCTAGCAGAATGCCATTATTCATTCCCTTTAGAGAATAGCTTTCAGACGAGAATTAGTATATGCAGTGTTATTCATTGTACATTTACCTCACCAGAGAACTATTTTCTCCTGTCTACATATTCTATTCTGCTAGTGAAAGATGTTTTATAACTCATTGGAGAGTTCTATTTTATTTTTTAATGGTGGCAGTCTTGCTTTTAAAATATCCATATAATCTAGAAAAAGAGACATTTTAATGCAAAAGTATATTTCAGCTTCCCAAATAACATTTCTCCTTTCCCTGTAGAAATTGTTTTTATTGATTCTGAATCTCAGGGAGCTTAGTATTCATAACAAGAGGCCAAACAGCTACTTGAGAGGACTAAAGTTCTTCACTTAAGTACATAACGTATTTAGGGGAGGCAGGACAAAGTAATAATTGCCAATATTGTCCATTCTCCAAATACACCTCTGCTTTATAATCCTCCAAACACTGTTTTGACAACGAATATGATCTTCTTCAATAGCTTCAATCATGCCTGGAAAAATTAAAGGAAGATAGGATAGGAAGATTATGAATGTTTGTTTCTTATGAAAATAAAAAAAATAAAAAACCCTGAACAATTTTATGTGTGTTGTGGTATACACAAAATTCTCATTCAGGCAACCTTTTGGTGCATTCAGGATTAGGATAAGCAACAGACTCAGGTTGTCCCTCAAGGACTTTAATTAATCTTTTATGAAAAGCAAACCTCTGCAGTTCCCATCTGTTACAGAAGTACATTGTGGTGGCTCCTTCCTTATGGAATATTCTACCCCAGAGAGAAGAATGACCCTCACCTTGATACTTTTGCGGAAGGCCTTGAAGATGTGGTTGTGTTAGCCAGCATGGGGACCCCAGGTTGATGTGAAGCTGATCAAATGGTTGGTGGGATGGTGTATGTAACCACTCTGGAGGGGTGGGAGGGTCTATGGGTTACGGTAATGTGAATTTTTAGTTTTATTAGCCTTATGTGAATTGGGTGGACATATAAATTTGTTTAATAAATAAAATGAATAAATAGAATCAGGAAAATGTGGATTGTTATGTGCATGAAATATTCTTCCATTTGTTGGGTGTGCCCAGAGGAAGAGTGAGACTATTCTTCACCCATTGTATGAATTTATTAAACATGCAAGCTAAATTCTTCAGTGAAGCCACAGCCAAGATTTGTACTGATACTAATTATCCCAGAACAAAACTTTCCTATACTACAAACCTTATAGGCAAACTAGATAAGATGTAGGTAACAAATCAACAGCACTTTCACTTAGTTTAGTGTTCACAGTCTTGACTATCACTGAAATGACTCAGGTCCAAGTCCATTTTCAGCCATGGAAACTTACAGATGACCTGGATCGCTTACTCTTTCTAAACCCAAACTACCTCAAAGAGTGGTTGTGAGACACAACAGGTGAAGGAAATGCTGCCTATTCCACTTTCAACTCCAGAATGAACAGTATGATGCAAATATAAATATTTTAATTTAGTTTAATTTAATTATTCATTTACTTATAAAATTTATATAACTGCCCATCTTAAAACCAACTTTTGACAACCTACAACTAATAAAACAATATAAAATCAACAACTATGCTAGAAATAGGAAAAACCCTACACAACAGCCATTCTTTTCTAATGCCTCCCCCCCCTTTCTTTCCTATCCTGGTCTCATTCACTCTATCCCAATGCCTAGGATATATAAATTTGTATAGCAGGAGAAAAAATATTTTGATTATTCTGGCAGTAGTGAAATACTCAACTGCCCCTCATCATCTTTCCAGTGAGAACATTTTGCCAACAAAATTATTTCTTTAGTGGAAAAACATATCAATATTTTTAATGCTGCATAACTTAGTTCTTAAGCAGAATGGCCAGGAGTGATAGACTGGAAATTATCTGTCTGGAAACTGCAAATTATATCTTATTCTCTTTCACAAAAACTTTCATATCAATTTTTATGATACACAAGTCAGTAGATACTTTTATCAAGTCAATTCTTCATGGCTTTTTTAATGCTTCATGATGATATAGCCTGGACTAAAACAGATTTAATATTAAATATAGCTTTGTGTACAGAATGGAAATAAAGAAAACTAAGGATACAATAATTAATGCTCAGATATATAGGCGAAAATAATGATGAATGCCAATCATTATTTTTCAACCTAGCATAGCTTGTTTATGAGTTCCGATGATAAAATGAGGTAGGGGATGAAGCAGAGTTCCTGGAGGGAAGTCTGGATATAAATTTAAAAATAAACATCTAAACTGTCAAAATTTCACAGATGAAGAAGCAGTATTTAATAGTAAGCCTGTGCAGTTTCTTCAGCAAAATGAAGCACCCTTCTGGATCCACATCATAAAGCTTCAAAGCAGATTCATGGAGATTTTGGGTGGTTGCTCCGAGGCACTCCTGAGAACCTGCATGATTAGCAGATAAGCACTTTCACCCTAGACAGCTATGGCAGAAATGGGTTCCCAATGCATACAGATAAATGCATGTACAAAAACCTAAGCTTCAAAATAACCCCACAAAACCTGAATGATATATATGAAGTTTTCTCCTCTTCAGTGGGGTGAATTCACAGGGACAAAGCTTTCACATTCAAAAAAACTCTATGTAATACGAAATTAAATGTAGGATTCTTTCATCATAAGCTTAAATTGAACCATGGTTCACTGAATTAATTCAATTGCCTGAATTCACACATCATTTTTACCTTAAATTAGTCAACTGAATTCACAAAACAAGGTAGCCAACTGAATTTTCATCCTAGTATGTTGTTCAGAACCACTCATAGTCACACATAAATCAAATTATTTTCATATTAACTACTTATAAATTAGTCAATAAACACATAGAAAAAGCACAGAAAAATAGTGAATTTCATTTTTATACATTTTAGTTAAAAAAAATTCTGCTACAAGACTCTCAGTGATGTATGAGGAAAGTTGTATTTGCTAGAAACTGGACTTACCCATGGTAATGGGAAGTAATATTTGTTCCTTATAAATCACCTTTTATATGTAGGTCAAAGCTGAATCCAATAGTATGTTACTTTGCTTCTTCAGTATCACTGCTTCATAAATGAATGACATGGTATAACGCATAATTAAAGTCAGGGTCTTTCTACTGTAGGGTAGACTCAGACTTGAACTTGTTTTTGTGTCCCATCAGGTTTCAGTTTTGTTGCTGTATTCATAGCTTCTATTCTGCATTTCCTAAACTAAGGAGTCAAGTGAAACCAGTAAACAGAAATGCCATTAAGGAACAATCACTTCAAAAGCTCAGATTACTTCCTATTGATGATGGCAACATTAGTCCAACAACAGAACTGGCAGGTGATCATTGAGAAATTCCCCAAGTTGCTACAAAAATCCCACCTGATCCATAAGATGCTTAAGGAAGACCACCATAATTGGCTTAGTCACCCACATAAGGGAGAAGCAATTGTCAATATAATTGAGTAGGGTGGAACTCAAGCAAATCTCTGGGAAGATTCTGTTCCAGAGGATAGAACCTAACAAAAAGCACATCTACAAAAGACACCATTTGCCATTCTTAAACAAGTTTTGGTAATATTTGACTGAAATAAGCCAAGTCTCTGTGGTCATCAACCACCAACTTAGATACTTAGTTATTACAAACAGACCTGGCAATAACCGGAGACCAAGGTCACCAATGAACTGACATTAGTATCCAGAACATCACTTGAGGTCAGGGCTATCTCCCTGCTTTACACTCAGATAAGCCTGCCAGCCATAACTCGAACGTTTTGGAGAAATAAGTTAGTCCTGCATGATATTCTAGTGTTTAAGGCACCAGGCTAGAAAACAGGACACCATGAGTTCAAGTCCCACCTTAGCCACAAAAGCCTGCTCGGTGACTTTGGGCTGGTGATTATCTCTCAACCTCAGAGGGTTGTTATTGTGGGGAAAATAGGAGGAAGATGTGTTGGATATGTTTGCATCCTTGAGTTATTTGTCAAAATAATAAAAGTGGAAAATAAATAAATAAATAAATAAATAAATAAATAAATAAATAAATATTCTTTGCATTCAAACCAGAACCAGTTTTACTCAAGCTTTCTCATACTACTATGCTACCAACAGTACTCTATGGCAGGGGTCTCCAACCTCTGGTCTGTGGACCGGCACCAGGCCACAGTACACCAGAAACTGCCATGCAACCAAATGGAGCACAATCCACAGGATGCAGGCAGCATGAAAAACCACGCCCCCTCCAGTCCACAGAAAAATTTCCCTCCATGGAACCAGACCCTGGTGCCCAAAAGGTTGGGGGCCACTGCTCTATGGATTGCATTGTAAGTTAACATGTTGTTGCCTGCATTCAACCAGTCAGAAGGTATAGACAGTATACATTAAGGGTGAACATTTTAAAATAACTTTTATATATAGTAAATATGTATTTAGAGCAATAGCAAAGGCACTTTCATTTTAGGAAATAGATGAAATTTTCCACAAAGTTATCACAAAAGCCTTTGTTTTTTCTACCACATTTTAATCAATGTATTTTACCACCATGATAATTCTTTCAATTGCACATCTGATTTAATGGATAATCCCTGCATAAGGACTGTTTGGTTTGTGTGTGTGTTTGTGTGTTTTTTTTTAAAAAAGAATCATAACCTATGTTTGTTTACTGGACTGGACTGGCTTTACTTTTGTGCTTAAGTATTCATTTCTTTCTTTCAGTGCTGCTGCTAAGCACTTGCTATAATTGAACAAATCATCAAAAATTAAGATACAGAAAATATTTGAAACTATAATTCCTCCTCTAGCCATTCCAATAGAGAGCAAAATGCTGCTCAATGTTTTAAGTGCTTAATTTTTGGAGAAGGCATCAGTGCTAGCAATCAAACAGCAATATAATAAAACCTAATTGCATATTTATTGCACAGTTACAGGCAGAAAAATTGATCTCATCAGAATTGCTTCATCCATCTGTTGAACCACTGAATTAGGCTGTTCTTTCGTTAAATTAAAAGTTCCAGAGACAATTACCTGAATATTTCATTACATTTTATATATTTACTTTATTCTAATTCTCATCCTTGGGTATGAGATGTTTACCAAGTTCTTGTTTAACTTAGGTTTAAAGAAAAGAAATGGGGTGAATGATTGCTTGTGTATCATGAAAAGTTTCTAAAAGTGATGCAGGGTACTTACATATTGCTCTAGTGAACAACTTTCATTAGTAGAAAACAAACAAAAGCAATCAATTGTCATAATGAATAGGCGATTATTCTATCAATAGAAGTTTATATTTCTTTGAGAAGCTTCAGGATTCATTATCTATTCTATAATTTTAAAAATGTGCATACTGTTACAGCATTGACATGAAAATCGGATGGATTTTAATATTTGTGCAATATTTCTCTAACGGTGTATCTCCTAAATGTGTTGTTTAGAAAGCTCTTTAGCTCTTGACTGCAGCACTTAATTGCTGCAGCAGCATCAACCATTTTTTCTTCTTCATTTTCTCCTTCTGCTTGTTTTTTGTAGTTCCTTGCATTATAAGGAAAGCTAAAAGTCTTAAATATTTGGCCATACCATTGTTTATACTGATTAGGGCCAATAAAGATATTGCTAGATTGTAGATTTTGAAATTCAGGTTCAATAACTTGTTCTCAAATATGGTTAAATATTTAAAAATAATATGTTCTAATATCAATGGGCAAAAAATAAATTTCACACTGTTGTAAAGTAAAGCATAGTTTTTAAAATAGTTTGATTTTTATGATATGGTCAGTCTTAAGATGGTACAGAAGCTACTTTTAATAAAATAATTATCACTTCTATTTGCATTTATTTGTTCTGATGTCACTGTTTACTATTCCTTCTGAAAATTGGTGTAAATATATTCCTATCTAATATCACATTTTATGTATCTAATCAAATGCATGTAACCTGTGAAAATGTATGTTATAATAAATGTGTTAGCCTTAAAAATTCCACACAACCCTGAAGGTGTTTCTAGTGCCTGACTCCAAAACCACTATTCAAAAAGCACATTACAGATATTCCATCATTTTCTCCTTAATGTATTTTTCTGACAAGTAACAAAACCCTCAAAAAAGATTGGTGGACCTCGGGTAATGAATAAGTAAAAGTGATGGCTTCAAAATGGATTATACACTGCTAAATACAGAGATGACACCCACAAAGGATAACATTTCGAAGTGGTATCACCACTTTTGAACTTTGAGAAAAAGTATCAAAAATACAGATTGAATTATTACCATTCAAAGGTAGATGATAAATAGATAATAGATAAATAGCAAATAATAGGTGTGTGAGAGGGGGGGGCAAAAGAGACAATCTACCATCCCCAAAGAGAAAAAGATTCCAGCACCTCTCCACCAGTAATTGGCACTCAGATCAGTATAGATCAGGGGTGTCAAACTCAATTTCATTGAGGGCCGCATCAGCATTGCAGTTGCCCTCAGGGGGCCGGGTGGGTATGACCTGGGTGGGTGTGGCCTACTGGGTGGGCGTGGCCAGCTCTACATCGTTCGCATCAAGGGTGCCTATGGGGGCCTGGGCAGGAGTGGGACAGATCTGAGGGTCTCTGGCAGAAGGAGGGTCTCTGGGCCAGGGCCAAGGCAGTGGGGGCTGTTCCCTCACTGTTTCCAGGATGGCTTCGCAGGCCGCATGAAACCACTTCGCGGGCCAGATCTGGCCCCCGGGCCTTGTGTTTGACATGTCTGGTATAGATTAACTCCAAGTCAACTTCAGACCAACAATTAAGTAAGCAATACCCCAATCAAGAAACTGCCAAAAGCCAATGGCAAACAGCCCAACCAAAGAATCCCTAAGATCGCCCCCACCCACACAGACAGGCAAGACACCAGAATATAAACTGACAGCAAACAGCACTCCTTACTAGCACTGTTGATGTTATCTAGTCAGGGTAATGAAAGGTCTGCAAGAAAACAAGCAACCTTAGAGAACACCAAGGACCCCTCAAGACAGACAGACAGACAGACAGACAGACAGACAGACAGACAAATAATATACTGTAATCCATTCACTTCTCTACACTAGAACAAGGAGGAGGAGATTTTCCTATGTTCAGAATCATGGCTGGTATAGGATGGTAAAAGAACTTCCAAAAGGTTCAGGATCACCTCCCTGCAGATCGAACCTCTTTCTTCTTTGGTATTTCTTCTACAGAAAGATGGAAGAAGCATGGAAATCAAATTGGAATGCTTGGCAAAATCTCCAACCTTCCTAAAAAGCAGTATTTTCTAGGTTCTTTTTTCCCCCTAACCCATTTTCTTTCAAAAGTGTATAAAATCAAGCAAGCAAGCACAAAACTTTTCTATGAAGAAACCATATTTCTCTGTAAACCATCAAGGTATCTGGTTGTGTGTCAGAAAGACTGATAGAGAAAACTTTGCTAGAACCTTAGTAATTAAAATGATTGGGCAAGGGATTTGGTTTCTAGGACCATATAAATACAACTGTCAATATTTCTTCATCTGCGCAAAGTTCAATTTTATTTGTAAGATAAATAAAGAAATTTCTTAACAGCCCAATAATTGTCTTTGCTATTCTTTTCTTTGATCCAAGCTAATGCTTTCTGAGTAGCCACCTGACAGGCATAATGCAGCACATAATCTGCTTATGGGTATGATCTTCCGCCATTCCATTTTAAGAGCTAACTATGTAAATTTCATGATTTACTCTGGTCAACATTTTTGTTTCTGCCCTAAGGCAATGCATTACTTCAGAAGGATCTCAGTTGAAACTGACAGAATCAAAAACTGCTTGTTGAAATACAAATATCTTGAGAAATACACAGTTCTTTCAATAATTCCATTTAATTTTTAACTGAGACCTGAAAATATCTACCACCCATGCATGCTATCTCAGAACCTGAAAAAAAAGAGTAGTAAAGAGTGGCTACTTATACATTTTCTAAATCATTTTCAAAGTACAGCATATGAAAGCTGGTTTAATGTGATTTAATGTTTAAAGTGCTGGACCAGAAGTAAGGAACAAGGAGAAACAGATTTAATCTTCCCTTATTCATGGAAACTGGCAGTCACTGTTAGCCCTAGGCAGGAAGTTAAAAAAAAACCTATCTACAAAACCACACTGGTCCATAATCTTCAGACATCCCTTCCTCCTGCAGTGTATTAATTCATGCTGAATATATAGTAAAGGTAAAGGGTAAAGGTTCCCCTGCACATGCGTGCTAGTCATTTCCAACTCTAGGGGCCGGTGCTCATCTCTGTCTCAAAGGCGAAGAGCCAGCACTTGTCCGAGGACGTCTCCGTGGTCATGTAGCTGGCATGACTAGACACCAAAGGCTCACGGAACACTGTTACCTTCCCACCGTAGTGGTCCCTATTTTTCTACTTGCATTTTTACGTGCTTTCAAACTGCTAGGTTGGCAGAAGCTGGGACGAGTAACAAAAGGGGACAGAGACATTATATTAAGAGGAGGTTTTTTCAGCAAATTTCTTTTGAATCAATACTAAACTGATTAATAGTTTATCCATTCTATATAAGGTCTGTATTCCGTAAAACCTTATACAATATAACTGTCCCCTAATTAAAATCCAAGTACATATTTTCTGTAGAAGAAAAGTCGGCAGGTTTATATCTGTCCTAGTTTTCACTGAAAACCTGCAGTATTAATAATAGTCATTTATCCATTTACATTTGTAGCTAATATTCACAAACTAACACTTATAATTATGTAACCCCAAGCACTGTTAGTTTTGAACCAATGCTTTATATAGTGTTTTTAAAAAGAAGCAAATATATACTTGCAGAGAATTAGTCAAAGAAGTTGTTGCAACTTCATCCTGGTAGCAACAGATACAATGGTGGGATTCAGCCAGTTTGCACCACTTCAGCAGAACCGGTATCTAATTTTTTGTTGCCCAGACCCAGAATGGACTTCTGGAAGCAGCATCCACACAGAGAACCAGTTGTTCACATATTTGAATCCCACCACTGGACAGATAATTCCAGTGGTGATTTGACCCAACAATGTCTGGGTGTGTGGGTGTGCGCGTGCATGCACGTGCAGAAGCACATACTGTGTAGCACAAAGTACATCAAAGAGAATCAGCAGTAGATAGTATTGTCAGTTCTTACCACCCTCATTCAGAAAACAATTTCTAGCAGATTGGACTTTAAGGCTGTGTCAATACAAATTGTAGCTTCCTCTTGCCATAGGAGGATTATATCTCTATTTATTTAGTCCTAAGTACATGTGGCCTGTGACATAAAATGAGGGATAGCAGATGAGTGTGTGCAAGTAATTTGTTATTCCCCTCCTGACTCAGCATATTAAAAAAGGCAGCAATGCCATTGAATGCATTTCTCCTCAGGTGGAAAGAACCAGGAAGGGCATTGTAGGTGTTTTATATACCATGGCTCATCTTTCTTCTTAAATCACATCTTTTGCATTTTTGCTCTTCATGGTAGTAGCATAGTAATCCATGCTGTATTGTGTTGCAAAAGTTAGAGATTTGGACCTTTTCTCTTTAGTCAGTGGTTGGAGCTATCCATTTATTTACCAGAAAATGTTGTTTATCTCTTGGGTTTCATTCAGCTATACATATCTTTGCAAACTATTCTCCTTCGGTACCTCATTAATATAGTTTTGTATTATTATAATGATTGTAAATTTTCATGTGATGGAATTATTAATTAGAATAATAAGCCTCCTGTGTGTCTTTCTAAAAGTCACACTATTACTTTACAAATAATTCAATGTGCACAGAATATAAAATTACACAATTAATGAAGAAGGCATTCTCTCTAAGGACATAAAGCCTGTTTTGGGGCCACTAATCTTACAAAAAAAAGTGATGCCTGAAACTATTTTTCTTAATGCAGTGTTGCTAAATGAAAAACAAACAAACAGAAAGACATTGAATAGAATGTTATCAACAACAGTAAAGTTGCCTTGAACAACTTCCTGTTTCAAATATTAAAGCAAAGAAAGGAAAAGACAAAAGAGCCAGCCAGAATCATTGAGATGTGCAGCTTTAGAAACTGAATAAATAAAAAATGCAGCAAAATTAAGTGAAAACTGGCCAGGTTTACAGATGATGTCAAGCTGTTGCTTGCTTAATCATGATTTGTTAACTAAAAAAAATTGGGCTCACAAAAACACTAAGCTATAAGCTAATGTATACATTTATAGGCTATAAGAAGCACTAGTGGCACAATGGTTAAAGTGCAATATTGCAGGAAAATTCTGCCCACAGCCTAGAGTTCAATCCTGATGGTGCTCAAGTTGACTCAGCCAGCCATCCTTCCAAAAATGGTGACATTGTAAACCAGAGAGTGTATATAAGCCTAAATGAGATTGCTATTGCTAATATACCAACAATAGAACATTTGCATAATATTTTAAACAAACCACACCAAACCAGGATGGCTTAGTGTATTGAAAGCACAACATTGTTGCCTCTATGTCAAACTTGTGATAACCTTGTGATATTGCAAACTTATTTTTAACTTCTTCCCCATTAAAAAAAAGTGTTTGACTGTGGAACACAGTAATTTAAGACTGCTTCAGATGTCCGTAATTAAGATTTTAGTTTCTGGAAACAATTCAAGGTTTTTCAAATGCTAAAGAACTAAAGCTTAGTTCCAGACATGGTGGCGCAGTGGCTTAATGACACTGGAAAAGGTGGCCAGAGATGGTTTTCATTCCAGCAGTTCGAGACCAGCTCCATGAGGGGAGGTGACTTCCCACCGCTTGCTCCCCGGCTCCTACCCACCCTGCAGTTCAAAAGCATGCAGTATTGTAAGTAGATAAATGGGTAATACTTTGGTGGGGAAATCCTAGCTGCATTCGTGTGTGTAGAAAGTGGAAGCTGGTGCTAGACCTGGACACAAGGCAAACACATAAGACCAGCAAAGGAGCCCAGAAGAGCCAACAACCTGAGTGCTGCTAATCAGCTGGTGTACACTAGTTTGCCCCCTGCAGTGCACCAGGAATAGGCACACAAGTGTTGAACAGAATGAACTTGCAATTTAGGCTGTCAGGACTGCATTGTTCCTAGCATTTGTAGATTTCTCTGACATTGTATGCCATACACTAAATAATAATAATAACTGGAGCTTTGATAGGTAATATATAGTTAGGACTGAATAGCACTAGATAACAGCAATGAATGTATTCTGAAGGAAATAATGTATTTCTTCAACAGAAAAAGGGAGATTGCCTATATCTGCACTGGTTGATTTAAAAGTACCATCAAGAAAATGCTTCCATGATAGATACACAGTACTTAGGACTACCAGTTAGAAAATATAGAAATCTTCCATTTCAAATATTTTTGTGGAAAAAATAATAGCAAAGCAGAGGAAAAACACAAAAGCCATAAACTTTTACAGTACCTAAGTAGAAGATATTGTATCTCCTTGCCTGTATCTGTAAAACAGATAATAGTAACTGTATCATGAAAGCTGGAGTAGATAACGTAGTGTCCAGATTTTTGAAATAAAATATTTACAATCCCTTATCATTTGCCAGAATGGTTAATGTGAGTTTTAATACAAAACACCCAGCCCAAACCATATGGCTTTTCCTTGATCAAATGCTGATATGGAAGCTCCTCAAATGAATGGTGTATTTATGTTGATTTGCAATAACAAGGTAGTAACAGGGGAACCTCAAATAAATAATGAATTTATGCTGATTTGCAATAAAGAGACAGTAAAATGGAGCAAATCTACCTACATCACCTCAGATGGAAGTTACTTTTGTTATAAAGTATTGACAAAGAATCCTCTTTTACCTATCATATCTATTTTCTTTGGGTCTCATAACAATTCAACAGTCCTAACCATAACTGAGTAGAGGGAAAAGAGAGTTGTTTTAAATGCAATAGTGTTTCCAATGAACCATAAAAGTGTTGCTTTAAAAAAAATGGAATAATTTTGTATTAATACAGTTCTTTTACTGTTGTCTTACATCAGGTCCAGCAGGGAAAATATAATCCATTGTAATATTTCTAGCTATCATGAACATTTTTAAAACAAATGTTCTTAGTAAATATCAGTATGAAAAAATGGACATTTTATACATTTAAAATATTGGAAATACCATATCAACTCCATTTACAAAGCAGAAGATAAGCACTATTTTACAACAGTTTTAAAACAGTTGCCTACAAAACAGTTGGTACAGTATCAAATAACATTTTTATGTATATGTACACACATACATCCATAACAATTCCATTTAAAGTTTTCATCAAGTATCAGGTTAAATCTGATGCCCCAATATAACTATTCCAAGTTTTCCAGTAAAACTTTTTTAAAAGCCATTTTGGCAAAAAAAAATATTCATTGTTCATTCAATCAATGAAGAACTTCATGTTTGTCTAACAATGCAAATTCTTCTAGCTGAAGATCACAAATCTGGCTTCTCTTCTGTTGGAACAACTTCTAAGATTATTTGCAATGCTGATGTCATGTTGTCTGTGAAAGAACAAAATATGAGAGAGTCTGTTCATGTTTACTCAGATGTAAGTTCAAATAGGTTTGTTTTTTTCCAGAACATTTGGAATAGGACTATAGACACAGAGAGAGAGATGATAGAGACATAGAATTTAAATGAAGCAGCTGACATTTTGATTCAACTCCAAAGTGTGTGTTGCACAAAATGGATAGAAAAACACTCTGGTGATTCATTTTTTTAAGAATTCGAATCTTATTAAACTTTTTTAAGGAGATAGCCTTTACAAAGTAATACAAAAATAAAAATAAATTAAAAATAAGTTTAAAACCTAACCTGGCAAATGCTTACTCTCAATAGTAAGCATTAGATGTATTGCAATTATAATTACCTATTCCTGCTAGATTTGTTTGGTATAGTGTCTTTGGACCATTTGCTTTCTCTCATTTTAAACTACCACATAGGATTGTTCTTAGAATAAAAACTACTATTGTCCCTATATGCTATTTGAAGTTCCTTATAGGAAAAATAAGATGTAAATGTAAATAAATAAATTTAAATAAAATAAAAACTGTTATTGAAATTTAGGGCAGAACTTCCTACTCTACCTGTCTAATAGCTCCCCTCTGTTCCCTAAAATCAGATTTTTACATGCATTCACTAGAAATCCAGTGAGAACAACCATTTAAGGGTGCTAAGATGTTTCAATATATTTCAGTTACCAACATATTCATTTGGCACCCTTGAAAAGCATTAGTTTTAAAGTTGAAATAAATTTATTTATATTGCAATTATATTGAATGTGTGAATGTCCCATTAAACTAGTTCATATACCTTCTTCCTTACTTGAAACCATTTAATTTATTCCTGAAAACTATTTTTTAGAAAAATCAGGAAACCTTTTTGATCAAATTATATTTGCATACAGAAGGGATTGATGACTATCCATATTTAAGTAACACGTCTTAAGATCAAAACTACCGATGCCTTAAGAAGGAACAAAGAGCTATGGTTACCTTCATATAGTGTTATTCAGTGCTTTTTTTGTAAAAGAAAAAGGTTCTGGAACTCACACATGTCATACAACCTGCCTTGCCTACCCTACAAGGTTCCATCCAAAAAAGGTGCCGGAACTCCGTTCTGAGCATTCTATGACAAAAAAAGCCCTGGTGTTATTGATATCCACGAAAAAAACATATTGCTGTCTCCTTAACAAAATAATTAATATTGGAATGCCAAAGATGCTATCCATGAGTTGGAAGCATAGCATTCTAATTACGAACTATTTTGTATATTGAATTTAAAAGGGATTTTCAGAGTCTACATGTTTTATTTATGGTATTTATATTTTTTCTTGCCAGGAAACAATAATAGTCACAGTGTTCAAAAAATCACTGCATTGTTACCAAGATCAGAAATCTCAAAAGTATAATGTTTTTTAGTTAAATGAAATGGTTCAACACTGGCATCCTGTGGCCATACAGATTTATGAAACCACACTCAACAGATTATGGAATAGTATCTATCTGATGAAAGAATAAAATACAAAGGCTCTTCTAAGGCAGAGAGAACTAACTACAGAATCCTATAGACATAAGGTTAGATAAATAACAGTGCTTCCCAACACACAAGTTTGTTTTATATTTGTTATGTTTATAGCAATTCTTTGAAGAAAACAATACTTGTAAATATTTTATAAGTATTTTATCTACATATCTATATATAAGTAGATAAATAAAGCTAGGAGGATATTTTGACTATCACACAGTAATTTATTTTATTGTAGATATTGAAAATATTAAAAAGATGAAACTTTACATATTATATATTTATACATAGTAATTTTATGCATTGATATTAATTGGTAACCATCTTTTAATCACCATTTTTGGATATCTGGTAAATATTCCATTTCACATTCTTGAAAAATAGCCCATTAGCCTGTACAGCCCTTCACACACACACACACACACACACACACACACACACACACGTGCAAAAACACCATTGCAGAGATTTTTCTTTCTGCAAAAGCAGCAGCAACTGTGTGTTAAAGCATAGCTAATTAAAATTAATTGCAGCTACATTAAGGGATTTCTTTTTAGAAGAATCACAGGTAGTGGGGTTTTCATTAGGACTGCAACACATAGAAAGGAATGATATGGATTATATGTTCATACCCATTATAACTCTGACATTGTTCCCCAGGCCAAAATTAGCTTTGTGGTGTAAAAGATTCCTAATTGTCTCAGCTGAAAATGTTTCCTAAAATTAATTGAAATGCTGAGATTTTCACAGGAATTTCTATTAAAAAGATAGGGCCATTAGCCCTTCAAGCCCAACATCCTCTTCTGTGCAAGAGTACAAATTAAAGGATCCCTGACCGAAGATTACCTGGCTCCTGCCTGAACACAGGTAAAGGCATTTATACCTTTCTTGGAAACTGGTTGTATAATACTGACATTCTGTTCCTTAAAAAGTCTTTCTAATATTCAACCAGCATCTGTGCTCAACAACTTAAACATAATGCCATATCTTGCACCAAAGAGGTGTTGACCTAAGAGTAGAGAGAGAGTTTCAAAATAACTCAGATGTATCTGCTAGGTTTCAGTTACAACCAAAGTGGTCCTACACTGCTTTCTGGGGTCAGTAATATATAAAACACAAGAATATATACTAAAATAGTCTCCTATCTCTGATGGTATTATCATGGAACTAAGAGTCCAAAAAAATTAGTATATCCTTATAGATTGTCTATGTCTTTCCTGCCAATCTTTGGCAACCAAGGTCATTATTGTTTATAAAATCCAGTGCACTGCATAAAAATTACATTGGACTAATTCCAATAGTGGGATTGAACTCCATAAGATCTGATACTACCTGTAATAGCTATCTGTACCTGATGAATCACAGTAAGGCTGAAATCATTTGTACATTAGTTCCAGGTGGCCAATAATACATAAAACCACTGATATTAATTCAAAAGTCAATTATTGTATTAACAGGCAGAAAAGAGATTGTGACTTCAATGAGATAAAGTCATAAATGTGAGAAAATGTCTACTGGTTTCTTCTCTACAATTCATATAAAAATAATGTACTGCAGTATACTAAAAAATCTCCATACATTTAGTTGTCATATTATAATCTCTAATATAGTTGAAAAAAGACATTATATTTGAGAAAGTGCAGGAGAAAATATTCCATTGCATGCTTACAGGAAAGTATACCTACCAAATGAATTACCTCCTTTCCCAACAAACATAAGGAATTACCAACCAGCATTCATATGCCATTTGACAGGCCCACATGAAGATGGTTTTATAGTCATAGGACAATTAGAGAGCCACTTTTTATGGAAAGGGGATTAGAAAGTAGAATGCAGTTGTGTTCCAAATTATAAATTGTGTGAGATGAGTTCTATTATTTATCTCATTAAACTAACGCAACAGTACATCAGATTAAGAAAGATAATAAATTATGTAACATGAGAATAGTAAAGGTATGAAAAAATTATATGCTCTAAATTTATTCATTTTTAATGAAAATAAGATTAATAATAAGAATTACCTTGAGGTAAGATGGGCAGCCTATAAATTTTATAAATAAATACATAAATAAAAATACAAAAAAATCAACTTTGCTCAACATTCAGCTGCCTGCAATTAGTGCAGGTTCGCATCCCACCAGGCTCAAGGTTGACTCAGCCTTCCATCCTTCCGAGGTAGGTAAAATGAGGACCCAGATTGTTGGGGGCAATTAAGCTGACTTTGTAATAATGCCGCTTGGGTGTGTGTGTGAAAGCCCTAATAAGCAGGCATATACATAGAATGAAGGCTACTGCTAAGCTTGTAAGCCGCCCTGAGTCTTCGGAGAAGGGCGGGATATAAATGGAATTAAAATAAAAATAAATAAATAAATAAACATTCACTCACCTAAAAATCTCCTAAAACATGTTGGCTTCTTGTCCCATATAATGAAGAGGTAGTAAGCAGGGATACCTGTCATTGTAATTACGAAACCAATGCCAGTATTTACCGGATCAGCATAAAGTGACAGTACAACCATGAAGAGACAGGTGAAGGAAAACAGAGCAGGAATAAACAGTGGTACCTGAAAAACATTCCAAACAATTACTATTATAACCTAAACTTGGCTGTTAAATGTCATTAATATTTAATATTCCATGACAATTAATATATAGTGATACTCTATAACAGACATGTCAAACACAAGGCCCGGGGGCCGGATCCGGCCCGCAAAGTGGTTTCATGTGGCCCGCAAAGCCATCCTGGAAACAGTGAGGGAACGGCCCCCACTGCCTTGGCCCTGGCCCAGAGACCCTCAGATCTGTCCCACTCCTGCCCAGGCCCCCATAGGCACCCTTGATACGAACGATGTAGACCGGGCCATGCCCACCCAGTTGGCCATATGCAATCTAGCCACGCCCACCCAGTAGGCCACGCCCACCCAGGCCACACCCACCCGGCCCCTTGATGGCAACCTCAATGCTGATGCGGCCCTCAATGAAATTGAGTTTGGCACCCCTGCTCTATAACTTTGAAAAAAAATGGATATTCAGAAAAACCAATGGAAGTGGCTATTAAAAGAAAAGGAAACTAAACGCATTTTTATTCAATATGCATCAAGGTGGTGACTTAATTAGTAAAAAGTTCTACACCATTGTCAGTTTTCTCAGTGGAATAAAGTATTTGATCTGGTTAAAAATCAGAGGATGTCTTTAAACCGGTGAAAGTTTTATGTAAACTAATAAACTGGCTATCAACTGCTGAATACAATTCAAGGTAATTGTGGTCATCTATAAAGTCTTCCATGATATAGGGTCTGAATATTTGCAAGATCATCTCTTTTCAATTGTCTATTTAAGACCTGTCTGAGTTGACATGCTCTGGATCGCTTTAATAAAGCAATGTCATCTCATGTGAATTGGAGAATTCTTTGTAGTTACATTTGCCTTTTGGAACAGCATCTCTCCTGAAATTCACATGCCTTTGAGCTTGCTGTCTTTCAAGAGGGCATTTCAGACCAAGGTCTTCACACAGAGACTGGACTAGACAATGTGTGGCACCACGAATTGCTATATAATTGTAATTTTATGTGTTGTATACTTTGTTTTTTTCCTTTATAGTGCAGTTCTTTAATAATGTTGTTTTGGAATGAATGTAAGTCACTCACAGTCATTTATGGTTGGACAGTCTTAGAAATTGGTTAAATAAAAAAATAAAATAAAAGGGGGTTGTAACAATTCATGAAGACCAGTTTTGACATTGGCTATTAGTTTTGAGACTCTGTGTTATCTCTACACCCAAAGCAACAAGTTCAAAGGTACAGTAGAAACAACAGTGGAAGAGAGGTTGCATCTGTGTCTTGCTCGCATATAGCACAAAGGCATCTGCACTATGAAAAACTAAATGCTTAGTGTCATACATTAAGGCTAATAATATGTTCTCACAAATCTGTGCAGACTTACATTGAAAGGCTTGTATAAGTTTCTTTTCCTAGCACTTTTTCACTTTGCTATTCTAGTATTAAATGATAATAAACAAGCAGTGGCAATCAGAATATAATATTTTAGAATTATCTATTTGAATTAGTCTTACAATCAAACAAGATTTTCAGGCTATGGTCTATGATTTAAAACTTTTCACTATATATTGATTAACTTCCCAGCTCCCCCAAATCACTATATAATCAGGTAGAAGACTGCCAAATTAAATGGCATTTTAGAAATAAATAACAAGTTCTGATAGCAAGATGTACTTATAATGTTCCATAGTTCTTTATTCACAGAAATAAAAATATTTTAAAATTTAAAAAAAAACTGGAATATATTTTAAAATAAAGAAAAACCTACAATATCTAATTAAACACTTCAGTTTTCAAGAATGATGTAGTGTTCATTACTGGCAAAACAAAGGCAATTTTTTAAGATTTTATTTTAGATTTTTTTCCCCTGCCTTTATTATTTTTATAAATAATTCAAGGCAGCAAACATACCTAATACTTCTTCCTCCTCTTATTTTCCTCACAACAACCACCCGGTAAGGTGAGTTGGACTGACAAAGTGACATTGGCCCAAAATCACCGAGCCGGCATTCATGCCTATGGCAAGACTCATACTCTCTTGGCTTCTAGTCTGGTTCCATAACCACTTACACCATTAACAATAAGGTCCCAATGAAGTGTTGAAATAAAACTAAAATAAAATTAAAGGAAAAATAATTTCTGTATCATGGCACAATATAAAACAATGAGCAAGATATTACTGTATCAAGTAATATCGAGGAAAATATGTTCTTTGACTGGAAGGACTAGAAACTGTATTCTTTAACCAACACTTAAATCATTTAAGGTCTAGCTGTGATACCTAATCCCTAAAAGCAGAAGCTGAGAATCAATTCAGACAACTGCCATATGACACAATGACTGAAATACTGTTAATAGTTTTTAACAATTCCTCATAAGTTTGAGGCTACATAAGTATGCGGCTACATTTGCTACTAAACCTGTTTGGCTCCCAAACTTGCTTACTACAATAGTTGTGTTGGACACTGTTGAAGACAAGAAAATAGCCTGCTATAGGACTGGTGGCGTAATACCATCTTGTTTGGGGCTGTTCCTAAGCAAGGCCTCAGGAGATATTTTCAAAGAACTGATAAATTCATATGGATGTATGAGCAACCAGAAATAATGATGTTTTCATTAGGTGATCTGTTTTTAAAGACAGAGCTTGAGTTGAACAAAACCTGTTTATGGAAAACAGTCATGTAACCATGGTTACCTTGAAAGGACGAGGCATATCAGGACGTTTATATCTGAGATAGATCATCCCGGCAACTGCCAGTCCTATAAAAAGCCATCTTGCAAAACTGAGGAAGTTCAAGAGGCTTTCGAGATCACTGGTGAAGAGCATGATCATAGTGAGAGGGTGCTGAAAAATAATTTAAAAATAAAAAAAGCTTCATTGGTGCACAAGTTGTTGCTTATTACAATGTATTGGATCCACCATAAGCTACGTTGAATTTTCTCCCCCCTTACTAAAACAAAAATCAGCTAATCCACTTTTTGAGACTATTTTAGTAGTTCTAACATTTTCTCCAAAATCATTGCCACAGAAAAATATTATACACTAGATAATTGGTACCGTATCCAAAAAAACTGGATCTAGAGATGACTTCCCCAAGAGAAGAGCATTAGCAGTATCACTGAACTTGATCCAATCATCCCAAAGGAGACTGGCTGAGTATGAATGCAGCCCATGCATGGTGAAGCTCATACTGTCCAGGACTCCATCCAATTCCTCAGAATCCATGAAATAAAATTGATGACAGATAAGATTGTAAGATTCTGTCTTTGTCATGTCTCTTATCCTGCCATATGGAGTCCAAACCTCAATAAATTTGACCATTGTTATTAATGGAAAGTTGCCAAATTTTTCAGTGGCCTATTGATTGCTCTTGTTTGTCACCTTCTAATATGGAGTAAATAACACTGAAAGGACTGCTGAGACACAGACTACTGATGCAATGTTTACAGCCCTAATCACCACAATATAAACTTGGATGTGAGCTTGTACCCAAGTTTATTTCTGATCTCTCTCCACTGACTTGCAATGAATAATTAATTTTCTAATATTATACTGTTTCTACAATGACATGCCATACAGTGGATATAAGAACATCTGACCCTATTCTGTTCAGTCAATTTACTCTGTCTTTATACAGTCATGAAAGATGATGTTTGTGCTGCAACCAGATTAACTTATACATATAAGTGCTTGTTAAATTGACCAAAACTTTTATAAAAGATTAGGGCTATCCAGCTTGACAGGACTTTTGTATTGTTCTTGGATCTGATAGTTGTGACAGTGAGAAAGCAGTATGTATTCCTCCACTTATCCAATTGCAAGTTCTGTAGTACATTTTCATTGTTCATCAATAAAACTGTGATCCTTTCTCCAACATGACACCTCATTTCAGCATTGCAGATTGGTGATATAAATAAGGTAGTTATATACTGTACATATGTATATAAATTACCTAGAATTAGCACTATGAAAGGAGGGCTAATGCTGTTTATCACTGCTGTTTACATTTTTGTTCAAAATATCTAGAATGTAACTTCAGATCTTCAAAACAGCACATTAGCATATAGCCTGTCTTTAGACTTTCATTGGTCTGCTTCCTATCTAGGAAGAATCATTCCACTGAGAGTTTAACTAATCACTCTTGTTCAACCTTCAAATAAAATACAGCAGTCTGATTTAAGTGCTAGCTTTTGAGAGTTAAGGGCAACTGGCAGAAAGTTCTTGAATATATCATCTCATTATTTATTTTCTATCCCTCCAAACATAGTGAAATGGAAATAAATAACCACATTTCAAGTAGTGTTTAAGTTACATTTGAACGCTTCCGAGCAGGACCATGTTATACAGTCTTGATAAAGAGCCATTTGTTTATATGATTTACCAAAACAATGACAGCTGGCAGAGGAGTGTGCTTGCGAACATGAATCATGGAAAGAATTTCTGGAAGGTGACCCTCACGGGATGCAACGTAGAACATCCTGATGGGAAAATGAATTTGGACAGCTTTTAAAGATGCTCATTACCAAGATTAATTGAAGTAGTTCACCAGAGATGCAGAATACATTCAAAGTTATCCTCAATAGTACTATTTGTCTCTATGCAATACAAGCATCAGAAGCTGAATTAAATAATTTAAGAAAGCGAATTTAGAAGCTTGGGGAAAAAACCTTCTAAAACCTATCTTGAAGCTACATTTTTGCCAGCATTCAAAAATAGGAACAGTTGAGCACTGCTTTATTTTACCTTTAGTGAAGTACTACCAGGCAATGGGAACAATAACAGATCTATTTTAAATGGGAATTGTGCAATAACATACATTGTTCTACAGATTTCATTCATTTTAGTATTATATTGTGCTCAGTGGCAGCTGAACCAGAAGGAAAAGTATAATATTCTCTCTGTATTTATTCAATTATTAGACTAGACCAGGGGTCGGCAACCTGAAACAGTGAAAGAGCCACTCGGAACCAGTTCTCTCACAAAAGAAAAAAACTGGGAGCTGCAAATGATGTGCATGCGCACGCATGCGCAAAACAACAGGCTTGATTGACAGAACAGTGGAGCCTAAGGCGAGACATGCAGCCGCCCTGCCCCCTCTGCTCTCATTCACTCGCCTTTGCTTGGAAAAGCTTATCTCGCTCTCATTCACTCATGTTTTGTTTGCAAAAGCTTCTCTCTCGCTCTCTCATTACCTCACCTTTGCTCTAAAAAGCCTCTTTCACGCTCTCATTCACTTACACTGCTCAAAAAATGTTTCTCTCTCACTCTCATTCACTCACCAACTCAAAAGGCCAGCCACGGCACCTCCATTGACTTCCATGGGGATGCTTGGCAATTAAAAAACACTCCTGCTACTCCTTCTACTGCTAACTTTTTCACTTGGTGCTTGGTTCCGATTTAACCTGAGAATCCCCGGATGTCACTGCTGGGGGTGGAGGAGGCTGCCCAGGTTCAGCCTTAGCAGAAGCCAACGACAGTAGCGGTGGAGGCGGCGGCGAGAGAGAGATGCTGGAGTTCTGCCGCATCTCCGTCAGCCTCCGCCTCCCCCTCAGAAACAAATCCCCGTGCCGGCTCTCATGGCAGCAGTGACCCCCAAGGAGCAGGCAATCGCTCCACCGCAGGCGGCTGCTTTTGGAGCGGTCCAGTGCAGTCTCCTTCTCTTTGTTTCAGATTGCTTTCTGCATTTGGAATGAAGACATGAGATTCGGTGCTTCTCCACGCCCGCTGATCAGTGGGCATGGAGAAATGCCCATTCCCTCTGCTGAGCCATCCCAGTTGCTTGTGTTGCAAAAGGCAAGAATTTGGAAAGAAGACACAAGATTCAGCATTTCTCTGCACGCGCTGATCAGCGGGCGTGGAGAAATGCCCATTCCCTCTGCTGAGCCATCCCAGTTACTTCCCCGGAGCACCTCCATATCTCGCAAGGGCGCACAGGGAATCCGCGTTTCTCCACGCGCACTGATGGGTGCAGAGAAATGCCCATTCCCTCTGCTGAGCCATCCCAGTTGCTTGTGTTGTAGAAGGCAAGCATTACAGTTTCCCTCTCTCGAGTCTTCATCCCAAATGCAGAAAGCAAGCTGAAACAAAGAGAGGGAGACTGTAAGGAGTGTGAGATCAGCACGTGCGGAGAAACACCAAATCTTGAGTCTTCATTCCAAATGCTTGCCTTTTGCAACGCAAGCAACTGGAACAGCTCAGCAGAGGGAATGGGCATTTCTCCGCGCCCACTGATCAGCGCGTGTGGAGAAATGCAGATTCCCTGTGCGTCCTTGCAAGATATGGAGGTGCTCCAGGGAAGTAACTGGGATGGCTCAGCAGAGGGAATGGGCGTTTCTCCGTGCCCGCTGATCAGCGCACGGGGAGAAATGCTGAATCTCGTGTCTTCATTCCAAATGCTTGCCTTCTGCAACGCAAGCAACTTGGATGGCTCAAAAGAGGGAATGGGCATTTCTCCGCACCCGCTGATCAGCGCGTGTGGAGAAACGCGGATTCCTTGTGCGCCCTTGCAAGATATGGAGGTGCTCCAGGGAAGTAACTGGGATGGCTCAGCAGAGGGAATGGGCGGATCTCCATGCCCGCTGATGAGCGGGCGCGGAGAAACACCAAATCTTGTGTCTTCATTCCAAATGCAGAAAGCAAACTGAAACAAAGAGAAGGAGACTGCACTGGGCCGCCCCAACGGCAGCCGCCGCCGCTGGAGCGATTGCCTGCTCCTTGGGGATCACTGCTACCATGACAGCCAGCACGGGGATTTGTTTCTGTGGTGGAGGTGGAGGCTGACGGAGATGCGGCAGACCTCCAGCATCTCTCTCTTGCCGCCACCTCCACTGCTAATGTTCTGCTAAGGCCGAACATGGGCAGACTCCTCCAGCCCTAGCAGTGACCGACCCCACTCACTGACCAACCCACTCACCTTTCCAGCAGTCCTCCTGTCTCTTCCTTTGCTGCTGCCATGTGCAGTCTGAGGAAGAAAAGAGGGTTGTGGGCAGTCCCACAAACCAAAGAACTTCAACCAATCAATTCAAGCTTCGCAAGTTTTTTTTTTCATGAGAAGTTTGAATTGATTGGTTGAACGTTTTTAGTCCGTTTGTTTTTGCTTTTTCGGACTGCACATGGCAGAGGACTGGGAACCGCAGGAGATGGCTGAAAGAGCCGCATGCGGCTCCGGAGCCGCGTTTTGCCGACCCGTGGACTAGACCATGAAGAAATAAATCTAGTAAGTATGCATGTGTGTGCATGGATATACAGTATATTTCTGTTTCATTCACTTTTATTTTATTTTATTTTATTTGCAGAAGAATAACTTACCTTGAAACTGCAAATATACCACCATTCATAGATCCAAAGCAAGAAAGTGCAACAAAAATAGGAACAGCTAAGGAAAAATTTCCCAGTAGACGTTCAGCAAAGGTCTAAGAAAAGAACAGAAAAAAAATTACACACACACACACAATATTAAAATATAGATCCTAGAAATGTAGTTCTTCCCTTATAATCAAAGGATTTAATTTCAATATATTATAATGTTCTCTAATTTCCTACGTGAATTTTTACCACAACTTACCACTGCCACTGCTTTGGAGATTAGCATATCCTGAGGGCTGAGAGTTGTAAAATAGGCCACATTAGTTAAGACATAGCCAACTGTGACAATAACCATTGATGTGCAAATGGCAAGTGGCACATTTCTGAAAAACAGAAAGAAATTGAGCATAATCCATCTGCACATAAAATAAAAGCAATTTGGTTAGAAAATATATTTGATTCATGCTGTATCATTTTCACTGATCTTGTTACATGAAACCTGATTGCTTACAACATTATACTGAAGGTCAAATTAACTTATTTCTGTGTTATAAATAACTGCTAACTGGGTAAATTGCAAACATTAAGCAAATTCTTTCCCCATTCTGTTTGCAAAATCTGAAACATGATGCTTTCTTTCCTTACTCTACCCTTAATCTAAGACAGCCCATGAGCAGAATGCGTCACATAGAGGCCACGCCCACAAGGCTTCGCAAAGACAAAAAATGTTGTGATATATCACAATACATCATGTGACATGATAGAATTTGACACCAGTGCTTTAAGAAAAAGAACTATTTTAGGCAAAAATTGTAAGCAAGCTTTATTAGCCAAGGCATTCACTATTCAAACAGTGATGCTGAAAGTTGCATTTATATTTATATTATATTATATTTATTAAATTTTTATACCGCCCTTCTCCCGAAGGACTCAGGGCGGTGAACAGGGCAATAAGTATTAAAAGACAAAGTACAAAAGTTAAAAAACAATTAAATATTATGCCCAATGTATACAATAATAAAAACCATGTTAAAACCCCAACCCCCAAACCCATCAGACCAGGCCGGATTGCTCAAATAAGTAAGTTTTTAGATCGCGCCGGAAGGAGCGAAGGTCGGGGGCCATCCGGAGCTCAACTGGCAAGCGGTTCCACAGGTCTGGCACACCCACAGAGAACACTCTCCCCCTGGGGGCCACCAGTCGACATTCTTTGATCGGAGGTACCCTGAGGCCCTCTCTGTGGGAGCGCACTGTACGGAGGGAAGTTGACGCCAGCCGCAGGTGTTGCCATAGGTAATCCGGACCCATGCCATGTAGGGCTTTGTAAGTCATTACCAACACCTTGAATCTCACCCGGAGGGCAACCGGCAGCCAATGCAGCTCGCGGAGCAAAGGTGTAACATGGGAGTATCGGGAGACTCCCAACACAACTCGTGCGGCTGCATTCTGCACCAGTTGGAGTCTCTGAGTGGTCTTCAAGGGCAGCCCCATGTAGAGAGCTAATTTACAGTTGCATAGAAATTGTTTGAGCCAGTGGAATATACTATATTCTGAGCCATTCTGGACAATTATCATGCAATTGTAACTTAACTTATATTTTGAGATCAAAGTGGATCCCTGGATTTTCTTAGGCAATTCATTATCTGGCAAAACAATGATGGATAGAAATCTAGATAATCCAAGGTAGATTGTCACCACAAATCTGAATATAAACTATTCAAACAAGGAATTACAATTTGACAAGTCCAAATAGATATCACAATATATTATTATTTTAAGATACAAAAGAGAATGTAACTAGGAATGTTTCCAAACAAATTTATTCCTAGCTTCTTATTTTTGAAATAAAGACATGAATAAATTTATTAAATTAAGTTCATATATTAAATTTTTGAAAGAAGGCTAAAAATGTTAAAGAAGCATTTTTAGACATAACTCAACATGCCCCATTTGAATGATTCAGGAGAGCAAGAGTGACATTTTAAAAACAGGGTGAAATCAATCAACCATTAGATCTTTTCTTCAGTTTGATCTTGCAATTCACCAAATTCTCATTCAGTGTTTTCTTGCCTCATAGAATATTTCGGGTTTTATATTTCATACATACCTGGTTGGAGAGGGTCACCCTACCAAATCATGTAATTAAAATTTAATGACTACAATTTACACCACAAGAGCTAATCTTGGATAATAGCATAATTACACATATTAGAATTCTTAAATTACAGACTGAGAAAGCAGAAAAAGCAAATGTTGTATCACCATATTTGTCCTAACTGGTTATTTTTCGCTTCTTCATCCAACTTGCTATAATAAAATTCTAGCTAAATCCAGGGCTTTTTTTCTAAAAAAAAAAAAAAAGTGCCAGAACGCTCATCTTGGCGGGCACAGGATGCAGGGGGGCAGCACTGCTGCAGTCACGGGCATGAGGGGTGTTGGTGGTGGGTTGCCACCCAGGGCCGGAGCCAGTGCAGCTGGTTCAGTGGGAGCAGCGGGCCCAGCTCTATATGCTGGGGCTGCGCAGGGCAGACAGCAGAGGCGTGGCGGGCCAGGCAAGGCAGGGCGGCCACTTAGGCACGCAGGGCGAGGCGACGGTGGCGCAGATCCAGCATTAGGTAGGCCACCAGCCTGGCTGACATGGGTGAGCACAAGGAAGGAGTGCACATGGACTCCGCAGAACCCACCTCCCACTCCTTGTCCTCTCTTACTTACCTAGTTGGGATGGTGGAGTTGGGCAGCAGGGAGGGATGCAAACTTCCTTGCCGGTGCAACGTTTGCCGGCTGGGTCTTTTGGCACGCTCAGCAGCAATTCCTACTGGCTTTCGAGTAGCATAGCTTGTGGGAGGGAGGGAGTAGCATAGCTTGTGCAAAAACCTTTTTTTTGTGCAAAAAAAGGTGCTGGAACGCCATTCAGAGTGTTCAATGAGAAAAAAAGCCCTGCTTTTATGTTTTAATCTTATGATTTTAAATATATATTTTTTTTCTATTTTAAGTTGCCCCAAACCTCACCATGTGGATTGCATACAATTATTATATAATTGGTAAATAAAGGTAGAACATATGTTAAATATACATCAAATGATAACATGCTTACATACAAGGTGAATTCTTGCTCAATGACAGACCAAGGAGTTAACTCAGAAAGGCAAGAGGAAAATCTAGAAGAGGTCTGTGCAACTTGTAGAAGGGAAAGGCCCACATTGATAAATTAAAAATCTTTGTGGTCTGCAAGGGAATGCTGGTGGGCTAATCAATGATTTGGTGACTAGAGGAGCATCTACAGTGTTGGAGGTCATGGTAAGCCATGGGGACACTAGGCAACATTACTTTTAGGGCAGTGGTGGTGGTTTTATTACTTTTTTTTAAAAAAAAAAGTCTGTGCTCTGTCCAAGGGTGCTTGGCAGGCTGCATGTACAGGCCTGGTCTAGAATTTATTTTGGAGCATTCAACTATCTAGAGCAGGCATGTCAAACTCATTTTGTTTGAGGAAACTTCTTATAAAAGAATTACCATTAATTTATTTTAATAAAATAATTTAAATCAATTTTTCACTTGATTTCAAATTAAATGAATTATATTGGTTGACAATTTATTTATTTATTTATTTATTTATTTATTTATTTATTTATTTATTTATTTATTTATTTATTGAATTTATATACCGCCCTATTCCCGAAGGACTCAGGGCGGTTCACAGGGCAAGTTAAAAACAATACAAAAAGAGAGAATAAAATAAAATTAAATTAATACAAGCCCCCAAAATTAAGATAACATTAAAATTGAAATTTAAAATTAATTTAATTTAGTTTAATTTAATATAATTTAATATAATTTAAAATCCCTCAGTCCAGGCCAGACAATTCAAACAACCAGGTTGTTTGAGATTTTTTTTTAGTACAATTGCCAAATGCAATAAACTGGTTTTAGGTATAAGTTACTGGAAGGAAAAAGCAATCCATGCTGCGTTACTGATCCCAGAGAAGCATTTTTATGTATGCAGGTATCCTTAGGGTGCCATAGTTATGGATGAGAAATATTGGTTGCAAAGTTGGCATTTCTGGATATAATACAGATATTATTTTTGTTTCTTTGCATGCTTGATATTTTTAAAAAGGCATATGCTACTGACTACACTTATGCACATTGTTGTTGTTAGCTGCGAAGTCGTGTCCGACCCATCACGACCCTATGGACAACGTTCCTCCAGGCCTTCCTGTCCTCTACCATCTTCTGGAGTCCATTTAAGCTCACACCAACTGCTTCAGTGACTCCATCCAGCCACCTCATTCTCTGTCGTCCCCTTCTTCTCTTGCCCTCCACCTTTCCCAGCATTAGGCTCTTCTCCAGTGAGTCCTTCCTTCTCATTAGGTGGCCAAAGTATTTGAGTTTTAGCTTCAGGATCTGCACTTCTAAAGAGCAGTCAGGGTTGATCTCCTCTAGGACTGACCGGTTTCATCGCCTTGCAGTCCAACGGACTTGCAGGAGTCTTCTCCAGCACCATACTTCAAAGGCCTCAATTCTTTGGCACTCAGCCTTTTTTATGATCCAGCTTTCACTGCCATACATTGCAACTGGGAAGACCATAGCCTTGACTATACACACTTTTGTTGACAGGGTGATGTCTCTGCTTTTTAGTGTGCTGTCTAGATTTGCCATGACTTTCCTCCCCAGGAGCAAGCGTCTTTTAATTTCTTTGCTACAGTCCCCATCTGCGGTGATCTTGGAGCCCAGGAAAATAAAATCTGTCACTACCTCTATTTCTTCCCCATCTATTTGCCAGGAATTGAGAGGGCTGGATGCCATGATCTTGGTTTTCTTAATGTTAAATTTCAGCCCAACTTTTGCACTCTCCTTCTTCACCCGCAACAAGAGGCTCTTTAGTTCTTCTTCACTTTCTGCCATTAGAGTGGTATCATCTGCATATCTTAGGTTGTTAATATTTCTTACGGCAATCTTAATTCCAACTTTTGATTCATCTAGCCCTGCCTATTTAACTTATATGCAGAGCACATCATGAGAAAGGCAGGGCTAGATGAATCAAAAGTTGGAATTAAGATTGCCGGAAGAAACATCAACAACCTAAGATATGCAGATGATACCACTCTAATGGCAGAAAGTGAAGAAGAACTAAAGAGCCTGGTGTTGCGGGTGAAGAAGGAGAGTGCAAAACTTGGGTTGAAACTAAACATTAAGAAAACCAAGATCATGGCATCTGGCCCTCTCAATTCCTGGCAAATAGATGGGGAAGAAATGGAGGTAGTGACAGATTTTATTTTCCTTGGCTCCAAGATCACTGCAGATGGGGACTGTAGCCAAGAAATTAAAAGACGCTTGCTCCTTGGGAGGAAAGCCATGGCAAATCTAGACAGCATACTAAAAAGCAGAGACATCACCCTGTCAACAAAAATCCGTATAGTCAAGGCTATGGTCTTCCCAGTTGCAATGTATGGCAGTGAAAGCTGGACCATGAGAAAGGCTGAGCGCCAAAGAATTGAAGCCTTTGAACTATGGTGCTGGAGAAGACTCCTGCGAGTTCCTTGGACTGCAAGGCGATCAAACCGGTCAGTCCTAGAGGAGATCAACCCTGACTGCTCTTTAGAAGGCCAGATCCTGAAGCTAAAACTCAAATACTTTGGCCACCTAATGAGAAGGAAGGTCTCACTGGAGAAGAGCCTAATGCTGGGAAAGATTGAGGGCAATAGAAGAAGGGGACGACAGAGAATGAGGTGGCTGGATGGAGTCACTGAAGCAGTAGGCGTGAGCTTAGATGGACTCCAGAAGATGGTAGAGGACAGGAAGGCCTGGAGGAACATTGTCCATAGGGTCGCGATGGGTCGGACACGACTTCGCAACTAACAACAACAAGCCCCGCCTTTCTCATGATGTGCTCTGCATATATGTTAAACAGGCAGGGTGACAGTATACAGCCTTGCCGGACTCGTTTCCCAATTTTGAACCAATCAGTGGTTCCGTGTCCAGTTCTCAATGTTGCTTCTTGGCCCACAGTGGCGTAGCGTGGGTTGTCAGCACCCGGGGCAAGGCAAGTAATTTGCGCCCCCTAACCCGTGGATTTTAGCACTCGAGTCTCTTACACTAGCTCAGGAATTCTGGGAGTTGAAGTCCATGAGTCATAAAAGAGCCAAGGTTGCCTACCCTTGAGTTAGGTTCAAGGCAAAAAAGGGTCTCTGGAGAAGAGGGAAAATGCTAGTTTAAAACTGAAACAAGGCAACTTTAAGGTGCCTCAGCTGTGATTTAGGATGAGACAAAGAGAGGACATGGCGTTGAAAATGGTTAATGGGGCATGTTTGTTCCACTCTTAGTGGATGTCAAGATAAACCCCATGAGAGAATGACCTTACAACAGATGTGAATAGGCTTGGACTACGTTTGTAGATTGAGTGCATACATCACATGGAGCGATGATGGGCTTCATCAAGATTTATGATCCCACAATTGGCTAGTTTTCTCCATCTTGTCCTAAACCCTGGATACCAACCACGGTTTATGGCTTAGCATGTGGTGTGGGGTGACCCAACATGTTAGGCAACAAACAATGACTTCCAACTTACAATGCCTCAGCTTCCCAAGGTTATTCCAAAGCTGGAAAAGCCAACCAACCCACCCTGCAGCTTTGCCTGCTTAGGCTGAACCCCAGGAGTTCATACTTGCTGTGGCGCCTGACCTATTTTCTGCCCAGATGCTGCTTATCCAAGCCAAGCCGCCTCCTTCTCTTTGGCAACTCGCCCCAAAGATTCGCCGGACTGGCTGGAAACTCTCGCTGCTGGCGACGTGTGTCGGGGGGGGCGTCCCGATCGCCTCCTGCAGGGGGAACCGAGTGGCCACAGAGAGTCAATACGGCAGGAGGAGGAGGAGGAGAAGAAGGAGGAGGAGGAGCAGCAAGCAGCCGCAGGTGCGGCGGCTGCAGTTGTTACCTTTACCTCCGGGAAAGGAGGAGATGGGGGCGGGAGCTGGGTCGGGGGGGCCGGGCTTGCAGGTTGAGAGCCAAGTGGAGGAGAGCCGCGGCGGGAGAAAGAGAGGGAGGCGAGACGCCACCAAGCCTCCCCACCCCCACCTGAGAAAGGAGGCGATCCGCAGCCGCGAGAGGATGGGATCCCGCTCTGGCTGGGCGCAGCGAATGCGGTTGCTTTCTACGCTCCGCCCACTCGCTCGCTCCTCCGACCCTCGGCGAAGCAGAATCGTCCCCCTCCGGCGAGCTTAATGGGCGCCCCCCAGATGTTGCACCCGGTGCGGCCGGCCCCCCCTGCACCCCCCACGCTACGCCACTGTTGGCCCACATATAGGTTTCTCAAGAGACAAATAAGATGGTCTGGTATGCCCGCCTCTTTAAGAACTTGCCACAGTTTGTTATGATCCACACAATCAAAGGCTTTAGCATAGTCAATGAAGCAGAAGTAGATGTTTTTCTGGAACTCTCTAACTTTCTCCATGATCCAGCGTATGTTGGCAATTTGATCCTGCCTGTACTTCTGGTAGTTATCGATCCACATACTGCGTGGAGTCTAGCTTGTAGGATTTTAAGCATAACTTTACTAGTGTGACGAATGAGTGCAATGGTGTGATAGTTTGAACATTCTTTGGCACTGCCTTTCTTTGGAATTGGGATGTAAACTGATCTTTTCCAATCCTGTGGCCACTGTTGAGTTTTCCAAATTTGCTGGCAAATTGAGTGTAGCACTTTTACTGCATCGTCTTTTAAGATTTTGAATAGCTCAGCTGGAATACTGTCACCTCCACTAGCTTTGTTGTTGCTCAGCTTTTCTAAGGCCCACTTCACTTCACATTCTAGGACGTCTGGGTCGAGGTCAGTGACCACCTCATTGTGATTATCATTCTTGTATAGTTCTTCTGTGTAATTTTGCAACCTCTTCTTAATCTCTTCTGCCTCTGTTAGGTCCCTGCCATTTTGGTCCTTTATCATGCCCATTTTTGCATTGAATGTTCCCTTCATCTCTCCAGCTTTCTTGAAAAGATCTATGGTCCTCCCTATTCTATTGTTTTCTTCTATTTCTTTGCACTGTTCATTTAAGAAGGCATTCTTATCTCTTCTAGCTATTCTCTGGAATTCTGCATTCAACTGGGCGTATCTTTCTTTTTCTCCCTTGCCTTTTGCTTCCCTCCTGTTCTCAGCTATTTGCAAAGCTTCCTCAGACAGCCATTTTGCTTTCTTGCATTTCTTTTTCTTTGGGATGGTTTTGGTTGCTACCCGTTCTACAATGTTGCGAACTTCTGTCCATAGTTCTTCAGGCACTCTGTCTATCAGATCTAATTCCTTAAATCTATTTGTCACCTCTACTGTATATGCAACAGGGATATGATTTAATTCATACCTGAGTGGCCTAGTGCTTTCCCTACTTTCTTCAGTTTAAGACTAAACTTTGCAATGAGAAGCTCATGGTCTGAGCCACAGTCAGCTCCTGGTCTTGTTTTTACTGATTGTATAGAGCTTCTCCATGTTTGGCTGCAGAGCATATAGTCAACCTGATTTCTGTGTTGACCATCTGGTGATGTCCATGTGTAGAGCCATCTCTTGGGTTGTTGTAAAAGAGTGTTTGCTATGACCATCGTATTCTCTTGACAAAATTCTATCAGCCTGTGCCCTGCTTCATTTTGTACTCCAAGGCCAAACTTGCCTGTTATTCCGGTTATCTTTTGGCTTCCTACTTTAGCATTCCAATCCCCCATGATGATAAGGACATCATTTTTTTGTGTTAGTTCTATAAGGTGCTGTAGGGTTTCATAGAAGCAGTCAATTTCATCCTCTTCAGCACTGGTGGTTGGAGCATAGACTTGGATTACTGTGATATTGAATGGTTTGCCTTGGATTCAAACTTTCATTTTGAGGATTGTATCCCAGTATTGCTTTTCCTGCTCTTTTATTGACTATGAAGGCTACTCCATTTCTTCTGAGGGATTCTTGCCCGCAGTAGTATACCTGATGATCATCTGAATTAAATTCACCCATTCCTGTCCATTTTAGTTCGCTGATTCCTAAGATGTCGATTTTCAGTCTTGTCATCTCTTGTTTGACCACGTCCAGCTTGCCTTGATTCATGGATCTTACATTCCAAGTTCCTATGGAGAAAACATCTTTACAGCATCGGACTTTCCTTTCACCACCAGACACATCCACAGCTGAGCATCCTTTCGGCTTTGGCCCAGTCACTTCATTCTTTCTGGCACTGCTAGTACTAGCTCTCTGCTCTTCCCCAGTAGCATATTGGATGCCTTCTGACCTGAGGGGCTCATCTTCCAGCGTCATATCGTTTTGCCTTTTGGTACTGTCCATAGGGTTTTCATGGCAAAGATACTGGAGTGGGTTGCCATTTTCTTCTCCAGTGGATCACGTTTTGTCAGAACTCTCAGCTATGACCTTTCCATCTTGGGTGGCCCTGCATGGCATAGCTTATAGCTTCATTGAATTACGCAAGCCCCTTCACCACGACAAGGCAGTAATCTATGATGGGGTCAATACATATATCAAACTTATAAAAACCTTCCTAATTAAGTCATTAAATTTAAGTCATTTCCTCCAGCTTATCTTCATAGAATGAGAACTTTTTCCTCTATTTTCTTCAAGAAATTCTCAAGTCTTCTTAATATCCACAGAAAAGGAATCCCAAACTTGTTCTGTTAAATGTTGTAGGTTACCCTGGAGCACTTCCTTGCAGAATAAAATCTTCTCAGAGATGTCAATCATATCTTTTTTTCTCCAAAGATTCTCGACCTTGTTTGTATTCACGAAGAAAAACTTGACCTCTTAAAAATTTACTTGACATTCTTGTTACAATTGTGCCGGGAAAGTTATATTCAAAGCATCATAATAAAAGCATTCTTAAGCCTGTATGTATCTGGTATGTCATATTATGCTTACTTGCATTTCCCTTTGAGGATAATAAAAATAATAATGGTAATAATAAATTGTTGCTCAATACTGTCCCTACATACAGCCAAGATATCATAAATGAAGTTTCAATAGGACAATTATGTCACTATCATACAGGAAAAATAGTGAAAACTGTAGGAATCAAAATGCCCTTTGGAAATAACATTGAGAGGCTGGATGAAGAAGATTACTACAAATACCTAGGTATCCTTTAAGTTGACAACATCAAGCACACAGAAGTCAAGAAAAAGGTTAGAAGTGAATGCATCATCAAGAGAATAAAGAGGATCTAAAAGTTCAAACTCAGTGGAGGAAATATGATCAAGTCAATTAACACTTGAGCAATTCAGTCATTAGATACACTACTAGAATAGAAAGCTGAACTAAAAGTGCTTGATAGGGGAACCAGAAAAACAATGACAATGAATCATGCCCTTCATCTACATAGTGATGTTAACAGACTCTGCTTACCAAGGAAAATAGGTGGACATAAAATGTTGCAAGTATATCAGAAAAAGAAAAAAACGTCTTGGAAGAATATCTGAAGGATAGTGAAGACAATGCATTGAAGCTAATATAGCAGGAAGGCTTACTGAGTACTGGAAAAACCAAGCTGGCCTATATGAAAGACCAAAATGAGAATAGAAGAGAGACAAAGGGACAACAGAAAGGGAAGACAAAGTATTAGTTGGCCAGTACATTAAATTAAAAAAAACAGACAAAGCAGAAAATATCAAGACCTGGCAATGGCTAAGAACAGGAAAACTGTAGAAAGAGATAGAGGTGCCAATTCTGGTTGCACAAGACCAAGCCTTAAGAACAAATGCATACAAAGCCAGAATTGAGAAGACAGCAACAGACAGCATGTGCTGCCTCTGCAAAGATGCTGAAGAAACAGTGGACCACCTGGTTAGCTGCTGCAAAAAGATTGCACAGACTGATTACAAACAACAGCACAAGAAAGTAGCAACAATGATCCATTGGAACATCTGCAAGAAATACCATTTGCCTGCAAACAAGAACTGGAAATACAGAAAATAAATAAGCTAAAATGTTCTGGGACTTTAGAATTCAAACTGACAGGTACCTGCCACATAACAATTTAACAACTGTCAATAAAAAAGAGAAAAAAGACTGGTTAGAGAATGTGGCAGTACTTGGAGATAAAGGTAAAGGTAAAGGTTCCTCCACACATGCGTGCTAGTTGTTTCCAACTCTAGGGGCCGGTGCTCATCTCCGTTTCAAAGCCGAAGAGCCAGCGCTTGTCCGAGGACGTCTCTGTGGTCATGTGGCCAGCATGACTAAATGCCAAAGGCGCACGGAATAGGGACCACCGTAGTGGTCCCTATTTTTCTACTTGCATTTTTATGTGCTTTCGAACTGCTAGGTTGGCAGAAGCTGGGACAAGTAACAGGCGCTCACTCTGCTACACGGCACTCGGGATTCGACCCACCAAACTGCCGACCTTCTGATCGACAAGCTTAGCGTCCTAACCCACTGAGCCACTGCGTTCCCTTGGAGATAGCAGAATACAAAAGAAAGTGCTGGAAGACAAAATACAAAGACCTGCAAATAGAAATAGAAAGTCTGTGGCAAAATAAAGCAAGGGTTAGGGCAATAAGTGTCTTGTGTGCAATCCCAAACAACTGGAGCACCACTTGAACACCACTGGCATTGACAAAAACAACAAAAGTCAATTGCAACAGGCAGCTTTACTCTAAAGAGCTAACAACCTGAGACAATATCTTTAACATCATCGAACATCCACATCTGCCTATTCCAGGTCCTTTGGAAGGACTTGATACATGGATAAAAATACTAACTCCAGTCTGAAGATCTGGCTGACTATGTGATGAACTATAATAGTAATAATAATAAAAACTAGCAGATACTATTCATTATCTTGCTGAAAGCTTGGGACTTTCCATGGTCCTAGAAGCCTGCAGCAGAATAAGAGGTTTTTCTGTCTTCTCCCTAGTAAAATTGGCCCCTTAGGAAGCTGCAGTCCATTAGCATGTAAAACCAGCAAGTGTTACTTGTTAGTTTGTGGCTTGCATTGACAAGAGTTCACATAGAGAAAAAAAAGATCCATATGAAATATCTGGTTTAATGATCCCAGCAATAAGCTATCCGATCCATATACATTTTTAACTGAAAAGTTAGATTTTTTCCTGTCACTGTGCCATACATAAGCCAACAGTTCAGTTCTTTTGCTATATTGCCATCTAACACTTTAAAACACAGAAACACAATTTCTTTCTCTGAGGCAATAAATTAGGTATTTTGCTATAAATTAATTGGGCACGTATAAACTTCATGTATTGATAAGGCTATTGAAATTGAGAAACCCTTTTCTACTGAATGACTTTAAATTAATTATTCATAAAGTCATGTTTGAAAGTGCCCCAAAATACATAGTAAGAAAGAGACCTGCATTTTCTTAATATTAAAAAATGGAGATCTTTTCTAAGCTGTAAAAAAGAAAAAGAAAGGTGATGAGAAGAAAGGTGAGATGTAAAAACAAAAATTCTATACTTGAAGAATGATATATGGAATTCTCTTTATACAAGACAGAAAGACTGAAAAGTTAGCATTATCAAACTGAAAATCCAAGCCAAGAAAAGGTAATTGTTATTTAATTCACTGATTTCAATGGGGTTTGTAATTATTTTCTACTTAAATACACTGAAGTTTCCAAAAGCCTTAATGTGTGCCTCTTTTCTATAATGATTTCCCCATTTGTTCATTTTTTTACTTATTATTCAAATGTACATGCCACAATTATGTTCATATATGCATTACATATATATTTTTCATATGAGAAATTTATTGAGAAATCATCATAGCCTTATACAATACTTTTTCACGAACAGAAACTCTAGCCTCAATCTTTGTGTCATATATGGCATGATTCTGTTATCCATGCTAAATATCTGCTAGAGATTCCCTACAGATCAACAAATATTAACAGATAAGGACTCCACAATTTAGAAACGTATTTGTGTGGTGTGCTTGTCTTATAGAGATACACAAAAGTTGTTGTTCATGTGTAGGAGTTCGTATAAAGTATTAAAGAAAGAATTATCCTGGTTTTTTTTGAGATTAGTTGCAAGTTGAATCCCTTTCCTGAATTTGTAATTCATATATGATGATTCAGCTATAACTTAGAAAGCCAAACACACACCAGTAGTATTGTTTCAAAGTACTGCAAGATAGACAACCAATACATTAATAATAAAGTTCCCAAAGTCTGTTATGTAGCATAAACATCTGCCACTTGTCTTTAGGAGATAATAACTCATCAAGAATCACCTCTCACCAGTGTTTGCAAAATATTCTGCATTTTAAGATAATGGAAATATGAAAAAATATAGAAATAATATGTACTACTTTTGTACTTTCATCAATAATGTAAACAACAACTAATTGCAGAAACCTTAAAGTCAACAAGAAGATTAAGAGTTGAAGGAGAACAACTGTTCTGTTGCCTCCATAAAGAATCCCAAGTTGTTGCAGATAATAACCCAATGCTGGTATTACAGCAGAGAAGTTTGAAGCAGGGGCTACTGAAAACAGGAAATACTGATATTATTTCTTTTAATTCAAGAAATAACAAGGCATGTATTATAAGACAAAAAGCCTTATTTCATCTTATAAACTAGAATCGTATTATTTACATAACAGTAGTGCCAACTACTGACATTGGAAAATGTCAGTAGGATGAGATGTCAGTAAAAGAAGCACTTAAGGTTTAAATCAGGCATGTCAAACTGCCGGCCCACGGGCCGGATGCATCATACTGAAACCACGCCCACCCCATTGCCGGCAATGGGGAAAAGGTCACAATACGTTGTGTGACATTACGTGACATCACGAGTTTGACATGCCTGGTTTAAATGAACAAGTGGTCCTTCACGTATCTTAGTTCCAATATATTAAAAATATAAAGACCATCTATAATGGTTAAACTCTGTTTCTAAGGGTTGTTTACTACTATTTTTATTATTATATGTCATATGCCTATGTTTATATGTGATGTAGTTCTGTAGACTATCTGAATATGTAACATATCTGAGGGAGTCTAAGTAAGTGTAAAAATAAAATAAAAAAATATAGTTACTGAAGGTAAAATAGCCCATTTCTAAGCCATTATACCATGCATCACATATGTAAAACAAGTATTAACTTGTTTTTACACTTAGATGTACTATACATTCATAATCCCAGTTAATGTTGAGTAAGTAAATCACTTGGGTAAGTGTCTTTCCTAGGTTTATATGAGGGTTTGGAATACTTCAGCAATATCTGACACCTACTATCAAGCAGGAAGAAAAATGGACTTGCTGGTCTTCTTCTGGTCACCTTAGCCTGTTAATGAAACAGCAGAAAACTGCTGAACTGGATAGATTTGCAATTAAATGGTACAGAACTTTATGGCACCTATATTATTGTCTGTCTATATTTCTTATATGTTTGCTATTTCTAACTCTGCAATATTAATGAAAGACCCCAGAAAATAGCTAAGCCATAGAACCATGTCTTGGCTTAATGTAGACATTGAAGCACCAGCCAAGATGCTACAGAAAGTAATGCCATCTATAATTCATCTAATTCAATCTGTATTTTTTAAATAAATAAATAATAGAAAATTTTCTGACAATATCCAGCTGGAAAATGCTATGATATATATCACTGCAGATAAATATAAATCAGCTGTTCTAATTTTGTTGGATGCTGAACAGGTCTTTAATGCAATCCAAATTATATTTAGGAAGTTTGTTCAAAGAAAATACAGGTTTCCACTGTATTTTTCATTGGATTACAACTTGGTATCTTTACTCAAATCAAATTAAATATTTATTATGTTCATAGACTAACATAGTATCTTCATCAGTAACTACAGTTATAAGAAATGGATTTGTCTCTCAGCCCATCAAAATATAACCAGTAAGTAAAATGGAATAGAAGAATCATCTTGAAGAAGAAGAGCTGAAACCAAGATAATGGTCAGAAGAAAAACATTTGCGTCCAAGGCAGAAATGTAGTGCTAGAAAATATCTCATACCTGACCTTCTCTAGTTTTCTTCAAGGTAAAGGAAGGAAGAGGGAGGCACATTCAAACCTGCAAGATTACTTGTTACTATAACCTTATAATAAAAATATATATACTAGGATTCATAATCTTAGTTTCCCAGTTTGGATCTAACTCAAAAGCCTGGTAATAAAGGTATCCTTTGTCTCTGTTCATTTTCATTTTGGTTTTTCTGTCATTGGCTTCTTTCTTAGAGTGTGTCAAGATACTAAAAGCGCTTAATAATGACTATAAATATTTTTATATGCTAAGAATATTGTGGCTAATATTGATAATTATGCAATGTCATTATTAAAATTGAGGTTAGATGGTTTATATTAATAATAGAGCTAATCTGTTACTTTTGGGATCTATTATATCTATAGTAACTCTAAGATATTAGGATTTACAATATGCACAAACTTTATAAAGTACCTAGGTTTATCCCTTTCTAGAATATACCAAGTATGTTGAATTAAATATGTTTAAACAAATAGGTGAAATTTTAGTAGATCTAATTCAATGTCCATACCTTCCATTAAGTATTTGGGGCACAATTAAAATTATCAAAATGAACATTTCCTCAAGATTAATGCCATATTATTATAGGAAATCCAATGTAAATTCCAATTAGATGCTTTACACAGATAGGTAACTTAATGAGAACATTTTTATAGCTGACTAAAGCCTTGAGAATAACTCTGGTAAAACTGAGATTACTTTACAATAACAATAAATGCACTCTACAATTTTCAGCTATATCACTAGACTTTTATTTTAACATTTTTAATTAGATTCCTTATTATTATTATTCCTCCTTTTGGGCCCATTTGGAGAACAAGTGTGTAACATGGTTGAGTCTTGACAAATGTGAAGGTCCATAAGAGAGTTTTATTTCCAGCTTTGAAGTTGCAAGGCACTTTTGGTTATTAATAGACAAGCAGATCTTTTAATGCCATATCATCACCTGATAAACTGATGCTGAAGAATAATACAAATGTAAAAACAGTGAAGATGTTTCATTGGAATGCTTGGATTACACAAGGCAACAACATTCTAAATCAATTCATTTTTAATTAAGTTTTTAAGAGACTGTATCTTGTATCTGACTTACTTGTGACTTCAGCTTTAAATATATATATAATTGAAACTTGCAATATGGCCCATTTTGTAAATGTCATTCTGTGTCATTCTTGAGGTGGTTAACAGACTAAAATAAGATGCACTCCTCCATGTGTGCATCTCACTCCCTTCCTTCCCATTTTTTTCAATTTTAAATCACTTTTAATGTTGCTATTTATTATTTTAATGTTTCATATCATTGTCTTAACTGATTGTAAGCTGCCTAGAATCCCCTAGATGTGTGGCATATAAGTTTAATAAATAAATAAACAAACTTCCAGATTGCCTTCAATTTTGGGATCTTTATCAAATGTAATTCTTAAATAGAAACCCACAATTCAATTTTATAAGTAAAAAGTAAAATCACAGTATTATCTGTATATTGAATTGTGGAATGAAGAATTGGAATATCTAGTTTTGGAAATAAGTGGATCCAGGTCTTAAGGAATATGAAATAAACATGGAAGTAATTCATCCAGTAATATTATTACTTTGAGTTTATCAAACTCTCAGTTTAAAAATTGATGAAAATTAAATTCTTCTTTATGCTGATATATAATGTTCTCATGATCTGGTCTTGTCCAGTAATAATCTTATTTAATTTCAAAACACTATCAATAGAATTCTGGGAAGAAATATTATAGGTAAGAATCTTAATGTGATTTTGCACGATATTACTTAATATAGAGCTTGTCACTTCGCTCCATCAAACCTAGAATATGACAGATAGGATAAATGTATGTAACTAGGAATGCATTTTTTAAAGGAATGGATTTAGGATATGAGTTTCTTTTTGAAAAGTCTCTGTAGCTAAAAATAAAAAGCAATATGTTTCTATACAACCTTGATTTAATGTTACAGTTCAAATAAAATGTATGTTGTAATCTACATGTATTATATGGATCTTTTTCTGTTAATCAGGCTTTCTTCCTAATTTTTAGTTTATATTGATCACAATTATATAGCAATATTTTCATTCATCATGTATAATCATTGGATAACTTTCAGTTGGTGTTGAAGATCTTGTTTGTTTATTTAGGAAAAGTGAACATCCTAATAAATGTTAATGTTATTTTAAGAAGAGGTTAACATATTTTAAATGTGTTCTGGAACACTTCGTAATAGGAAGGATCAAACAATTCCTCAATGTGGCTTTTCATTAAGTGAAATCTCATTAGCTTCCAGTTATGTGTTTGTATTATTGTATAGCAGCTGCTGTATATAGTCCCTGAATGATATGCAACTTCAGACATTGCACAGGATACAAATAGATGGCCCGAGCTGCCAATGTGCCTTTATTGGCTTCTAAAGCAAAAGCTAATATTCAACATTTGGGAAGATGTCCTCTTTCAGAGAAAGAACTGACAAAATTCAGTGTTTCTCTCCTCCAAATTCTCTATCCACAAATAGGAAGAGAATTGAGGAAACCAACCCATAGCCAACCCACTGAGAACTGCACATATTGCTAATTATCACAGTATTTAACTGTTCTTACTACATATTCTTGACTCCAAAGGCTAACAAAAAACTACTAGCTTTTTAACAATTAAATGCAATGCTTTTATTTCCTAATTTTAAATTAAACAAGTTTGATCTGATTACCCATTAAAAATAATTAAAACAATCTCTCAACTCTAAATAAAACAAATCCAAAAAAACTGAGACAATTTCATTTAAATTTTCCAGAAATGGGCAGAAGCTTATTAATATTATTATTTAATAAGCTTATCATAGCTTATTAAATTTTATCAGCTGGAAAATTTCTAGTAAATTTCCAGTGCTCTCATCATACAATTACAGTACAATGACAAAAAGGCAAATCACATTTCGATTATAGCTTCCACACAGCAAAAAAACTACTATCAGAAGAATTTCAAGTTGCATTTCTATGTTTTGTTCCAAGAAATTACATAGAATTTTTATAATCCTTTTAAAGAATCGGCAATAATTTTCATAAACACAACTAAGAAAAAGCAATGCATGTCTCTTTTTTGTTATAATTTAAACAGGACCTCCAAATTATTTTTTTTAAAATCCATCTTTATTGCACAAAGCATGAAAAGGAGTTTTCACTTAAGTATATGTAAAAGGTAAAGGTAAAGGTTCCCCCGCACATGTGTGCTAGTCGTTTCCGACTCTAGGGGCCGGTGCTCATCATATATATATATATGAGTATTAAGTATATGTATGACGCGGTGGTTCAGTGGGTTAGGATGCTGAGCTTTTCGATCAGAAGGTCAGCAGTTTGGTGGGTCAAATCCCGAGTGCCGTGTAACAGAGTGAGTGCCTGTTACTCGTCCCAGCTTCTGCCAACCCAGCAATTCGAAAGCACGTAAAAATGCAAGTAGAAAAATAGGGACCACTACGGTGGGAAGGTAACAGCATTCCGTGCGCCTTTGGCGTCTAGTCATGCCGGCCACATGACCACGGACACGTCCTTGGACAAGCGCTGGCTCTTCGGCTTTGAAACAGAGATGAGCACCGGCCCCTAGAGTCGGAAACGACTAGCACACATGTGCGGGGGAACCTTTACCTTTTTATATGTATGAGGAGTCCTTGGTGTTCTTTGAGCTTGGTTGTCTTCTTACAGACATTTTGTTATCCAAATTAGATACTATTATCAATGTTAGCATCAGTGGACCCCTCATTTCAAATATTCTCTTTTAATAGAGAAAGAAAGTCAAATCTGTCTAATGTGAAGCTTGTTTCAGAAACAGCAGTGTGTTCCTGTTTGGATATTATCTAATTGCTTCCAAATTATAATTTTATTAGGGTTGCCAAGTCAGATGGCCATAGTAATTTAGGTGAGTGATTATTCAATCAGTTAAATTTGCATTTGATTAAAATATCTCTGATTCAGTTTTGATATGCAGATGCATAATCTTAAAAGAGGCATTCCATTTTGGGACCTACATTCAAGGAATGCATCTATAATAGCTGCCATCTGCAATTTTTAGATTATAACTGTCACTTGATTATTCAAATAAATGATTGATTGTGTAATGTACTTTTTGAGAGATGGAAAGAATTCTTAAACTGCTGTTATACCACTGTAGTTAAGAATATATTTATGAAATGAATATAGCTATAAGGAAATCTTTGCCAATGCCTGCTATTTTGCCTACAAAAAATTACCATTCATATAATTACAAATTATATTTAGCATTAGTGTTATTCCCCTTTCACCTTTTCCAAACAAAATTAAATGGAATATGAGTATGTATCTATTTATTAGATTTATATCCCATCTTTTGTATAGAAACTATGCATGCTGCCACCCTCCATTTATTGTTCACTTTTTAAATTATTTTCTGAAGCGTCTGTCTTTTTCTGTGCATATCTGAAATTCTAAGGAATAGAATTGAAAATCCTGTAGTTTTCATTTTAGAAATGTTAAGTAGTGTTATTATATTTTATAAAACAGTTTTTGAAAAGAAGTAATATTTCCCATCTTCTTTCACATTAATGATTTTCTAACTACAATAGATGTTTGTTTGTTTGTTTGTTTGTTTGTTTGTTTGTTTGTTTGTTTATTTATTTTTGGGACTTATATGCCGCCCTATCTCCCAAAGGACTCAGGGCAGCTAACAACAATAAAAAATACAATAATACAAAAGTTAAAAAAGAATTAAACTAGCAGCCCCAATACTAAAATTAAAAACATTTTAAAAATCCCTGTCATCAGTCCAGGTCAGCCTGATGGAAAAGGAATGTTTTAAGGCCGCAGCGAAAGGACCGGAGATCCGGAGCCATCCGGAGCTGAAGGGGAAGTTGGTTCCACAGGGCTGGCGCTCCCACAGAGAAGGCCCTCCCCCTGGGGGTCGCCAGCCGACATTGTCTAGCCGACAGCACCCTGAGGCGGCCCTCCCTGTGTGAACGCACTGGGCAATGGGAAGTCGTTCCCGGCAGCAGACGGTCCTGCAAATATCCTGGGCCTGCAAATATCCCGGGCCTAGGCCATGTAGGGCTTTAAAGGTAAGTACCAGCACCTTAAATCTCACCCAGAGGGCAACCGTTAACCAATGCAGGTCTTGTCATACTATTATTTCATTCATTTCAAGAGACAGTCTCTTTTCATAAACCTCATTCATACTTTAAAATAGTGTGAAGCAAGAAAATATAATAGCACTTAGCAATAGCACTTAGACTTATATACCGCTCCACAGTGCTTTACAGCCCTTTCTAAATCGTTTACAGAGTCAGCATATTGCCCCCAACACCTCAGAAGGATGGAAAATGGAGTCAACTTTGAGCCTGGTGAGATTCAAACTCCCCAACTGCTAAAAGCCAGCAGTCAGCAGGAGTAGCCTGCAGTACTGCATTCTAACCAAACAAATACTCTGAATTCCTTTTCTTTGTTTTGGAAAGAATGGTTCCTGATTAAATTTTGGAATATTATTTGAGCTCCTTGTTAAAAATGTTTAACAAGATTGTTTTAACTTTGGAGGATGACAGACAAAAATATTGCAATATTGGCATTTCTTCATTAAATATGGAGCCAGAAGGAAAAGTTTACCGTATATACTTGAGTATAAGCCGAATTTTTCAGCCCACTTTTTGGGCTGAAAAATTCCACTTCGGCTTATACTCCAGTCAACAAAAAAAACTTACCGAGGACTTGTGCGCGGCCGAGGCTTTGGTGCTTCCGGGATCGCCCGCACCTCTCCCAAGCCACCGCCGTCCGAGACCTGCCGAAGTTTGGGGAGGTTTGGGGAGGTGCGCGCGCACCTCCCCAAACTCCGCGCCTTGCCTGCCTGCTTCTTTCCGCAGCGGAAAGAAGCAGGCAGGCAGGGCGCGGAGGAACGGAGACTTGCCGACGTTTGGGGAGGTTTGGGCGTCTCCCCAAACCTCGGCAGGTCTCCGTTCCTCCGCGCAGACCTGCCGACGTTTGGGGAGGTTTGGGCGCCTCCCCAAACCTCGGCAGGTCTCCGTTCCTCCTGCCGACGTTTGGGGAGGTTTGGGCGCCTCCCCAAACCTCCCCAAACCTCGGCAGGTCTCCGTTCCTCCTGCCGACCTTTGGGGAGGTTTGGGCGCCTCCCCAAACCTCCCCAAACCTCGGCAGGTCTCCGTTCCTCCTGCCGACCTTTGGGGAGGTTTGGGCGCCTCCCCAAACCTCGGCAGGTCTCCGTTCCTCCGCGCAGACCTGCCGACGTTTGGGAAGGTTTGGGCGCCTCCCCAAACCTCCCCAGGTCTCCGTTCCTGTTTGGGGAGGTTTGGGCGCCTCCCCAAACCTCCCCAAACCTCGGCAGGTCTCCGTTCCTGTTTGGGGAGGTTTGGGCGCCTCCCCAAACCTCCCCAAACCTCGGCAGGTCTCCGTTCCTCCGCGCAGACCTGCCGACCTTTGGGGAGGTTTGGGCGCCTCCCCAAACGTCCCCAAACCTCGGCAGGTCTCCGTTCCTGTTTGGGGAGGTTTGGGCGCCTCCCCAAACGTCCCCAAACCTCGGCAGGTCTCCGTTCCTCCGCGCAGACCTGCCGACCTTTGGGGAGGTTTGGGCGCCTCCCCAAACGTCCCCAAACCTCGGCAGGTCTCCGTTCCTGTTTGGGGAGCTTTGGGCGCCTCCCCAAACCTCCCCAAACCTCGGCAGGTCTCCGTTCCTGTTTGGGGAGCTTTGGGCGCCTCCCCAAACGTCCCCAAACCTCGGCAGGTCTCCGTTCCTCCGCGCAGACCTGCCGACCTTTGGGGAGGTTTGGGCGCCTCCCCAAACGTCCCCAAACCTCGGCAGGTCTCCGTTCCTGTTTGGGGAGCTTTGGGCGCCTCCCCAAACCTCCCCAAACCTCGGCAGGTCTCCGTTCCTGTTTGGGGAGGTTTGGGCGCCTCCCCAAACGTCCCCAAACCTCGGCAGGTCTCCGTTCCTCCGCGCAGACCTGCCGACCTTTGGGGAGGTTTGGGCGCCTCCCCAAACGTCCCCAAACCTCGGCAGGTCTCCGTTCCTGTTTGGGGAGGTTTGGGCGCCTCCCCAAACGTCCCCAAACCTCGGCAGGTCTCCGTTCCTCCGCGCAGACCTGCCGACCTTTGGGGAGGTTTGGGCGCCTCCCCAAACGTCCCCAAACCTCGGCAGGTCTCCATTCCTGTTTGGGGAGGTTTGGGCGCCTCCCCAAACCTCCCCAAACCTCGGCAGGTCTCCGTTCCTCCGTGCAGACCTGCCGACCTTTGGGGAGGAACGGAGACCTGCCGAGGTTTGGGGAGGTTTGGGGAGGTTTGGGGAGGCGCCCAAACCTCCCCAAACAGGAACGGAGACCTGCCGAGGTTTGGGGACGTTTGGGGAGGCGCCCAAACCTCCCCAAAGGTCGGCAGGTCTGCGCGGAGGAACGGAGACCTGCCGAGGTTTGGGGACGTTTGGGGAGGCGCCCAAACCTCCCCAAACAGGAACGGAGACCTGCCGAGGTTTGGGGACGTTTGGGGAGGCGCCCAAACCTCCCCAAAGGTCGGCAGGTCTGCGCGGAGGAACGGAGACCTGCCGAGGTTTGGGGACGTTTGGGGAGGCACCCAAACCTCCCCAAACAGGAACGGAGACCTGCCGAGGTTTGGGGACGTTTGGGGAGGCGCCCAAACCTCCCCAAAGGTCGGCAGGTCTGCGCGGAGGAACGGAGACCTGCCGAGGTTTGGGGAGGTTTGGGGAGGCGCCCAAACCTCCCCAAACAGGAACGGAGACCTGCCGAGGTTTGGGGAGGTTTGGGGAGGCGCCCAAACCTCCCCAAACAGGAACGGAGACCTGCCGAGGTTTGGGGACGTTTGGGGAGGCGCCCAAACCTCCCCAAAGGTCGGCAGGTCTGCACGGAGGAACGGAGACCTGCCGAGGTTTGGGGAGGTTTGGGGAGGCGCCCAAACCTCCCCAAACAGGAACGGAGACCTGCCGAGGTTTGGGGACGTTTGGGGAGGCGCCCAAACCTCCCCAAACAGGAACGGAGACCTGCCGAGGTTTGGGGAGGCGCCCAAACCTCCCCAAACAGGAACGGAGACCTGCCGAGGTTTGGGGACGTTTGGGGAGGCGCCCAAACCTCCCCAAAGGTCTGCAGGTCTGCGCGGAGGAACGGAGACCTGCCGAGGTTTGGGGACGTTTGGGGAGGCGCCCAAACCTCCCCAAACAGGAACGGAGACCTGCCGAGGTTTGGGGACGTTTGGGGAGGCGCCCAAACCTCCCCAAACAGGAACGGAGACCTGCCGAGGTTTGGGGAGGCGCCCAAACCTCCCCAAACAGGAATGGAGACCTGCCGAGGTTTGGGGACGTTTGGGGAGGCGCCCAAACCTCCCCAAAGGTCTGCAGGTCTGCGCGGAGGAACGGAGACCTGCCGAGGTTTGGGGACGTTTGGGGAGGCGCCCAAACCTCCCCAAACAGGAACGGAGACCTGCCGAGGTTTGGGGACGTTTGGGGAGGCGCCCAAACCTCCCCAAAGGTCGGCAGGTCTGCGCGGAGGAACGGAGACCTGCCGAGGTTTGGGGACGTTTGGGGAGGCGCCCAAACCTCCCCAAACAGGAACGGAGACCTGCCGAGGTTTGGGGACGTTTGGGGAGGCGCCCAAACCTCCCCAAAGGTCGGCAGGTCTGCGCGGAGGAACGGAGACCTGCCGAGGTTTGGGGAGGTTTGGGGAGGCGCCCAAACCTCCCCAAAGGTCGGCAGGAGGAACGGAGACCTGCCGAGGTTTGGGGAGGTTTGGGGAGGCGCCCAAACCTCCCCAAAGGTCGGCAGGAGGAACGGAGACCTGCCGACGAGCCGCGGCTACACAGGGTATTCCTGTGTATTCAGGCTTGCAAAATGGCGGATCGAGCCTCTGCTGGCGGCAGAGGCTTGCAGAACGGCGGATCGGCTTATACTCGAGTCAATAACTTTTTCCAGTTTTTGGGGGTGAAATTGGGGGTCTCGGCTTATACTCGAGTCGGCTTATACTCAAGTATATACGGTAATTCCACCTCTTCTAGTTACCAAACAAGACTTAGCATTCATAATGACTGAAATCCAATGTTATTAACTTTTAATCATTAGTTCTGCCTTCTAGAAAAATCAGACATTTTCCTCTTGGCTCCATTCTTCAGTGTAAGAACCCTCCACAAAACAAGAAGAGAAAAAAATATAAATAGATGGCCAAATCAGGATAAAATTATAAAATTTCATCCAAAATATTTTTACCTATTACTAATTCTATTGCCAGAGTTCCAACAAATGTCATGTAATTCTGCATTAGTAAAAAATCTCTACATATACAAATTTAGGCAGTGCTAATATACAGTCCAAGGGACACGGTGGCTCAGTGGGTTAGGATGCTGAGCTTGTCGATCAGAAGGTCGGCAGTTTGGCGGGTTGAATCCCGAGTGCCGTGTAGCAGAGTGAGCACCTGTTACTCATCCCAGCTTCTTCCAACCTAGCAGTTCGAAAGCACGTAAAAATGCAAGTAGAAATATAGGGACCGCTACGGTGGGAAGGTAACAGCGTTCCGTGCACCTTTGGCATCTAGTCATGCCAGCCACATGATCACGGAGATGTTCTCAGACAAGCGCTGGCTCTTCGGAAACGGAGATGAGCACCGGCCCCTAGAGTCGGAAACGACTAGCATGCATGTGCAGGGGAACCTTTACCTTTACCTTTAATATACAGTCCAAATGCTGTATATTATCATTTGTCTAATATCAAAACCCTACAACATCCTTTTAGACTTCTAATAAAAACTTACTGTTTGGAAGAACTAAAAATGCCAAAATGAGTATACAGGTGAAACTCAAAAAATTAGAATATCGTGCAAAAGTTCATTTATTTCAGTAATGCAACTTAAAAGGGGAAACTAATGTATGAGATAGACTCATGACATGCAAAGCAAGATAGTTCAAGCCCTGATTTGTCATAATTGTGATGATTATGGCATACAGCTCATGAAAACCCCAAATCCATAATCTCAGAAAATTAGAATATTACATGCAATCAATAAAACATAGAACAATATCGGACCTCTGGAAAGTAGAAGCATGCATATGTACTCAGTACTTGGTTTGGGCCCCTTTTGCAGCAATTACTGCCTCAATGCGGCATGGCATGGAAGCTATCAGCCTGGGGCACTGCTGAGGTGTTATGGAAGACCAGGATGCTTCAATAGTGGCCTTCAGCTCTTCTGCATTGTTCGGTCTCATGTCTCTCATCTTTCTCTTGGCAATGCCCCATACATTCTCTATGGGGTTCAGGTCAGGCGACTTTACTGGCCAATCAAGCACAGTAATCCCACGGTCATTGAACCGAGTTTTGGTGCTTTTGGCAGTGTGGGCAGGTGCCAAGTCCTGCTGGAAAATGAAGTCAGCATCCCCATAAAGCTCGTCTGCAGAAGGAAGCATGAAGTGCTCCAAAATCTCCTGGTAGACGGCTACGTTGACCCTGGACTTAATGAAGCACAGTGGACCAACACCAGCAGATGACATGGCTCCCCAAATCAACACAGACTGTGGAAACTTCACACTGGACTTCAAGCATCTTGCAGTGTGTGCCTCTCCATTCTTCCTCCAGACTCTGGGTCCTTGGTTTCCAAATGAGATGCAATAGTTGCTCTCATCAGAAAAGAGGACTTTGGACCACTGAGCAACAGACCAGGTCTGTTTTTCTTTAGCCCAGGTAAGATACTTATGTTGTTTGTTGTTCAGGAGCAGCTTGACAAGAGGAATACGACATTTGAAGCCCATGTCCAGGATCCGTCTGTGTGTGGTGGCTCTTGATGCACTGACTCCAGCCTCAGTCCAATCCTTGTGAAAGTCCCCAACACTTTTCAATCGCCTTTTCCTGACAATCCTCTCCAGGCTGCGGTCATCCCTGCTGTTTGTGCACCTTTTTCTTCCACACTTTTCCCTTCCACATAACTTTCTATTAATGTGCTTTGATGTAGCACTTTGGGAACATCCAACTTCTTTTGCAATTACCTTTTGAGGTTTTCCCTCCTTATGGAGGGTGTCAGTGATGGTTTTCTGCACAACTGTCGGGTCAGCAGTCTTCCCCATGATTGTGATTTGTACTGAACCAGACTGAGAGACCATTTAAAGGCTCAGGAACCCTTTGCATGTGTTATGGCTTAATTAGCTGATTAGAGTGGGACAGTTTGAGCCTAGATTATTGCACCTTTTCACAGCATTTTAATTTTCTGATATTGTGGATTTGGGGTTTTCATGAGCTGTAAGCCATAATCATCACAATTATGACAAATCATGGCTTGAACTATCTTACTTTGCATGTAATGAGTCTATCTCATATATTAGTTTCCCCCTTTAAGTTGCATTACTGAAATAAATGAACTTTTGCATGATATTCTAATTTTTCGAGTTTCACCTGTAGAAAGTATCAGTAAGAAAAGAAAGGTGTTCCCCCATCACCACCAATTACTAACTTTGCCCAACCAGTGTTTGCTTCAGCAATGGCCATCATATATTCCTCAAAGGCTATCTTAGAAGAAAAGCAGTATTTAATAGAAAAACATTTTTCCCTAAGTCAGGGGTGTCAAACTCGCAACATCACGTGACATGCCGCAATGTATCATGACTTTTTCCCAATTGCCAGAGCTGCGGTGGGTGAGGTTTTGGCATGACGCATCCAGCCTGTGGGCTAACAGTTTGACATCCCTGCTCTAAGTTATTTAGGATCTTTAAGATTACTCTGGGCTATGATAACTCCCCCAGACACTTCCCCAGATACCTCTTCAGTCGTCAGCTCAGGAGAGGATGAACCAATTTGTGGAGTGTCAGGAGGGGAGTTGGTCAATGGCTCCAAGCAGCCATCACACAGTAATTTGCCTAAAGCACAGCAGCAGGATAGCCCTGAGGCATCAGATGGGGAAAGCATGCAGCTGCAGCCAGTCAGGGATGAAGAGGAGGAGAAGGAGGAGGAACAGCCTTCTGCACCACATCCAAGAACATGTAGGGCAGGAGCAGTGAAAGTCAGCCAGATTAGTCACAAGGAGAAAGCCTCGTCCTTCTTGAGGGGCTGCACCAAAAGCTGACTATTTAGCACAAAAGACAGATGAAGGTGATGTTGGGAACAATGTGTTCATTTCCTAGCTGTGTGTTTTCTGGTTGCTGTGATTCCTGTCTTGCTTTGGATTGACTTAGACTTAGACTGTGCCTTGTGAACTCTCTTGTATTGTGGATTTAATTTTGCCTGGTGGTTTTATTTTGATTGGGAAACTTTCAAGTGGAGTCATTGGCCATTGCTCTGCAGACTAGCATTGATCTGCTTGTGGTTGCATTAACTGGGACAGTTCTGAGTGTTTGGTGAAGGGAATTGCTGGGGTATAATAATAAACCCACTAAACCATGGTTACGTGTCTGAGTGAGTGGGGCAGCATATGGGCTGACTTTGATGAGAAAGTGTTTCTACAATGAATATTTCTCATTGACTATAATTATATTCTGATTTTAAATCAAGATCATTGTGAGAGTAGTTCACAGACAAAAACAAAATCAAATCTTTCAGTTTCAGTTTTACAATACAAAATATGTGTCATCAAAGCAAACATTTTGGTACCAGTTTCTAAGGTAATATATGCTTAACAAAGGCCAATTATAATGCTATGCCTGTGTTATGCAGCCAGAACTGTTTTTTAATCATATCAGTTGGAAGCAAATACCAATTTAAAATGATCCTCAAATTCTTGTCTTTAGATATGGTGACACTTAGTTTAATGATATGCAGTATGAATACATGATCCAGTATCCTGAATTTATTTGAATTATAGTACTTTGCAGGGCTTTTTTTCTCATAGAATGCTCAGAATGGCGTTCCGACACCTTTTTTTGCAAAACAAAAAACAAAAAAAACCCAGCTCCCTTATTGGCTTTCCTAAGCCTATTGCAGGGCTAGCAATCGTGGTTCTTTTTTATGACTAGTGGACTTCAACTCCCAGAAATCCTGAGCCAGCCATGCTGAGGGGAAAGGGACAGGTTTCCAAGCTGAGCCGTGCTGGCTCAGGAATTATGGGAGTTGAAGTCCTTGAGTCATAAAAGAGCCTGCACTAGAGGAGGACATCAAAATTATTTACAGGATTACTTCTTTAGGAACTAAACTTTTAGAATCTAAAACAGCTAATTCAAAAAAGCCAACAGGAAAGAACCTCACATTTTTCATCTGTCTTTTGGAAGGTAAAATTAGATAACAAAATAATCTATTTCTTATGTTAATATCTCTGCAATGAAATCAAAGGTAACAGGAAAGAAATGAGAAACATTTTTGTCAATGTAATATGTCTAATTTAGCTGATTCTAGAAAAAAATAGTATCTTTTGTACACTCTTGAAAACTATTTTGAATCTAAACAATTCTTAAGAATGAAATATTCTTAATTTGGATTTTACTTTTACTGTTTGGACTGTTGTGTGTTTTGAAAAATAGATTACTTAGAATCTATGTTGCACTTCAGTCTTTAAATAATTAACCTAGTATATACATAACAATATATGATGTTTTCCCTGGTGAAAACAACATTTATTAAAAAGGCTAAAATAATTTCTGGGGGTATTATCTGTATAGTAAAATTTTGGCCAAGCAGTGATCATGTTACATATGTGCATAAGCGTAGTCAGTAGCATATGCCTTTTTAAAAATATCAAATATGCAAAGAAACAAAAATAAGTCCAAAATATCTGTATTACATCCCGAAATGCCAACTTTGCAACCAATATTTCTCATCCATAACTATGGCACCCTAAGGATACCTGCATACATGCAAATGCTTCTCTGGGATCAGTAACGCAGCAGGGATTGCTTTTTCCTTCCAGTAACTTATACCTAAAACCAGTTTAATGCATTTGGCAATTGTACTAAAAAAAAATCTCATTATCAACCAATATAATTCATTTAATTTGAAATCAAGTGAAAAATTGATTTAGATTATTTTATTAAAACAAATTAATGGCAATTCTTTTATAAAAAGTTGCCTCAAACAAAATGAGTTTGACATGCCTGCTCTAGATAGTTGAATGCTCCAAAATAAATTCTAGACCAGGCCTGTACATGCAGCCTACCAAGCACCCTTGGACAGAGCACAGACTTTTTTTTTAAAAGTAATAAAATCACCACCATTGCCCTGAAAGTCATGTTGCCTAGTGCCTCCATGGCTTACCATGACCACGAACTCCAACCCTGTAGATGCTCCTCTAGTCACCAAATCATTGGTTAGCCCACCAGCATTCCCTTGCAGACCACAAAGATTTTTAATTTATCAGTGTGGGCCTTTCCCTTCTACAAGTTGCACAGATCTCTTCTAGATTTTCCTCTTGCCTTTCCGAGTTAACTCCTTGGTCTGTCATTGAGCAAGAATTGACTTTGTAGGGAAGCATATTATCATTTGATGTATATTTAACATATGTTCTACCTTTATTTACCAATTATATAATATTTGTATGCAATCCACATGGCAAGGTTTGGGGAAACTTACAATAGAAAAAATATATTTTTAAAATCATAAGATTAAAACATCGCCTGGCCTGCACCGCCTCTGCTGCCCGCACCACGCTGCCCTGCCATATAGAGTGGGCTCTGCTGCTCCCACAGCACCAGCTGCGCTGGCTCCAGCCCTGGGGGGGAGCCCACCGCCAACACCCTTTGCACCAGTGACTGCAGTAGAGCAACCACCACCACCACCCCGCCTCCTGCGCCCGCCAAGATGAGAGTTTCGGCACCTTTTTTTAGAAAAAAAGCACTGGTACTTTGCATCATGATAGTAAGATAAAAGAACATTAAAATAAATGACATTAGAATAAAATGTTGTTTCTGTTTAACAATGGCACTTATATGGTATTTTTTCCTAGTCATGAACATACTGTAGCAGACACTTACAAAATCATGATTTTGGCTTTGGTGGCTGCATTATGACAGGAAACTAAAATAAATTCATATTTTGGGAATCACATGCAACTTTGGGGATTTGTTAAAGATACATGAAAATAATAAAATTAATTAAACTGTAATTATCAGTTCTAGTTTTTATACAATGAATATTCCAAGATATGTTTTCAAGCAACCATATTCCAAGCCCTAAAGATAAATAAACCTGAACTGGGACTGTCAAAAAAATGGAGGGAATACTAAAAAGGGTTTAAATTGTCATGTGAATTTAAATGATAAAATTATAATGCATTTGATTTAGGAGCAAGAATTAACAATGTTCTGATGTTATTAGCAACTGCAGAAATCAAAACATGAAGTTTAATATCATACTGCAAATCTTATATAATTAGAACTAAATAGTGAACTTACAATCATTTTTGTGGAGATACAAATAGGAAATAGGGGCAAATATAGACTGAATCTCACAGTATAAGAAACTTTGGTATCACAGGACAAACTAGCCTGTCAGTATTTTTTGAAAGTCCTTGAGATCTACATCTTGTAGATATGTTTTTGATGCAAACAGTGGCTCATGTTTAGTTGCATTACACTGCATATGGGGCTAGCCTTGAAGATGACCAGGAAGCTAAGGTGGCAGAGAGTGTAGCTGTCCACCTATTGATTGTACTCTGAATGTAGCAGAGTAACCCTTACTGTAAGTTGTAGGAATGGCACTTGCTGCCAATAGACTTCTAGACTCAGTGCAAGAGGCTTGTTATTACCTTTAAAGTGCATTTATATCTTGAGTCTTTGCTACATTTGAAACAATCCATTCCAGAGAGAATCTACCAATCCATTGTATATTAAACAGGATGGAACTATGCATATTCTCACTCTCTGACAGATTGGCTTAGAACAGGGGTGTCAAACTGGCAGCCCATGGGCCAGATGTATCACGCGCAGGCCACACCCACCCTGACTTCGCAAAGGCAAAAAACATCATGAAATGTCACAATATGTCACATGACACAATCGAGTTTGACACCCATGATTAAGACGTTGGCCTCTTTTGTTGCAAACCTCTCAATCCTCAAGTTAATATTCAAGAAGGGTCTGTGCTTTTTCAACAGAATCTTTGATGAAGAAAGCCCAATTATATGGACAGCAGTGTAATAGCTTTCTGAAATATTTTCTCTGTTTAACTAATTATTACTGCATTTTTACCATCATAAATTGCCTTGAGTTCAAATTATTGCAGCATACAAATACTGTAGCTGTGTAAAAATAAACAGTCACTTAGAAGCAGACTGAAAGAGTTGCCAACATCTCCATCTGCTCTTGATGTTTTGCATACCCGGTAAAAGTCCTTTATTTCAACACAGTTGTATTCATATAATCACTGTAATGACCAGATTATGCATTGTTGGGAAAAATGTGGTTCTTCATTTCAAAATTATGGAATTTAAATGCCTTGGAGTATTTCAGTCTGAACAGAATCATTTTAGCATAAGCAGAGAGGTGTTCCAGATGACCAAGCTCTTTGCTTTGACCCAGGATTAGTTTACACTGTGTAGACTAGTTGCAGTTCTGTTATGCCATCAAGATATTATCTACACATTTGTAGGTTTACTGCTCAGAAAATTATCCACCAGCCACTATTGTACTTTTTGGCTTACAGATAAGCACAGGGAAATGACAGTCAATCAGTGTTTCCTTGCTCTGCCCTCAAGCTGCTTAAATTTCATTAGTATCTTGCATGTCTACTTAGGGTTTCACCATGATTTTGTTTTTTAAAAAAAATTCTTTTCACTTCCCTTATATTCCTTTCCCTTCTCAACCCACATGGCCCTATATTTTAAATATATTTTTAAATAGTGAAAGTTTGCCCAGTGTTTTTTAAACACTGTTGTTTGCAGTTTGAAGTGATGTAAGAAGAGGGAAATTCTTTAAATAATTAATATGTGCACTGAAATTCAGTCATCTTGGCAGCAAAGCTCCATCACCTTCCTCAACCCTGCATCTTGTAACCCTAGCATGCCAGCAATTCTGCAGTCATTCCAAGGCAGCATAATTGGGTTAATTCTTGCTGTGTAATGACAAGAGTACAAATAACCCCTTGAAGCCAGCAATATGTTGCCATTTATGAAGCAACGTTCTCTGGGCTTTGATTGGATTTTTGCAATCATAGATACAATAGCCTTGGCACACAAGGATACCCTATAGCTGTGTGTCTGGTTATGACACTGTGTTAATCACAGGATTTGTACCATCCACTA